>NC_140177.1:49872228-49925140 GCF_963971535.1 Notolepis coatsorum | reverse complement strand
CAGCGCTGTGAAGTATAATCCAATCGATATTGAATCGAGACGGGACCTGGAGATTGCATCAGGTTTTCCACAGTGCCACGGTGCTGATACCCAGCCATAGTGTGGCTCTCATCTACTTTTCTTCATGGCAGCAGGACCCACAACCAGTGTTACAATGAGGAGAGGTGTGACTCACCAAGCAAAAGCACATGCACTGCATTTAGAGGAGTGAGGAGAGGAGTGCTTACTGTATGTCAAATAAACCTAATACCAGCCTACTCCTTTCTCCAGCTCCAGCATTGGTAGAGTATAATTAATCTGTTAGCCTATGACCTATTTGACCCCCAGATTGGACCCACCTGTAGGCTCCAACCTGTAGGAAACCACTGGTCTAGGGACACACAGTGCCCACCCATTATCTCAATTACCACTGATTATCACTATAGGATGTCAGGGTTAGGCCTACAGTAGGGCCCGTTTCCTCTCAGCAATATGCTGCAATATATTACACCACTGTCACACTTTTTTTGTTTGTTTGAAATGGTCCAAATCAAAAGTGACATTATTATTTCTTATTGATTCGGTTATGTTTCACATTGCCGATAGAACAAATAAAACCAAACTTTCTGAAGAAAGCTATGTCACAATTTTGCTAATGATATGTGAACAAACACGATCTTGTGATCTCCACTGTTACGAAATACAATGCGTTTTTTCAATTCACTGGTTATTAATTATGCACTACTGTCTAGGACTACTCTCACATGAAATGTGGTCTTAGTCCTGTCTGTTTGGCAAAGAAATGTCAGACTTTCCGATTCCAATGTTTACACCGACCAAACAAACTGCGCTGACGGAGTAAACTCTCCAGGGTTCAAGAATCTCTACTCCACTTCAGTTATCTTGTGCCATGTGCTATAGGTAACTATCTCAAGATCATGGAGAAAACATCAACAACAACAACAACAACAACAACAACAACAACAACAACAACAACAACAACAACAACAACAACAACAACAACACTTTATTTCGTTGCAATCCTTCAATAAAATCCTCTTATCAAATCAAGTGCCTTTGTGTCTGATTAACCCCAGTTTGAGTCTGTTTGTGTCTGATTAACCCCAGTTTGAGTCTGTTTGTGTCTGATTAACCCCAGTTTGTGTCTGTTTGTGTCTGATTAACCAGTTTGAGTCTGTTTGTGTCTGATTAACCCCAGTTTATGTCCGATTAACCCCAGTTTGAGTCTGTTTGTGTCTGATTAACCCCAGTTTGAGTCTGTTTGTGTCTGATTAACCCCAGTTTATGTCTGATTAACCCCAGTTTGAGTCTGTTTGTGTCTGATTAACCCCAGTTTGAGTCTGTTTGTGTCTGATTAACCCCAGTTTGTGTCTGATTAACCCCAGTTTGAGTCTGTTTGTGTCTGATTAACCCCAGTTTGTGTCTGTTTGTGTCTGATTAACCCCAGTTTGTGTCTGTTTGTGTCTGATTAACCCCAGTTTGAGTCTGTTTGTGTCTGATTAACCCCAGTTTGAGTCTGTTTGTGTCTGATTAACCCCAGTTTGAGTCTGTTTGTGTCTGATTAACCCCAGTTTATGTCTGATTAACCCCAGTTTGAGTCTGTTTGTGTCTGATTAACCCCAGTTTGAGTCTGTTTGTGTCTGATTAACCCCAGTTTGTGTCTGATTAACCCCAGTTTGAGTCTGTTTGTGTCTGATTAACCCCAGTTTGTGTCTGTTTGTGTCTGATTAACCCCAGTTTGTGTCTGTTTGTGTCTGATTAACCCCAGTTTGAGTCTGTTTGTGTCTGATTAACCCCAGTTTGAGTCTGTTTGTGTCTGATTAACCCCAGTTTGAGTCTGTTTGTGTCTGATTAACCCCAGTTTGTGTCTGATTAACCCCAGTTTGAGTCTGTTTGTGTCTGATTAACCCCAGTTTGAGTCTGTTTGTGTCTGATTAACCCCAGTTTGAGTCTGTTTGTGTCTGATTAACCCCAGTCACCTTCCACTTCCCACAGGTCTCGTCAGAGGCAGGAGATGTGAACCACCCGGCTCAGAGGGTTTCCTCTCACCATGTCAATTTAAAACCACTCAGTCACCCACTTTTACTATCAGGAAGCCAATAAAGTTAAGGTCAAACCCTTACAGACAACTGACAATGATGCTTACGGAGTAAAAAGGGAGGGGGCAGTGGGTTTGGGGGGTGGGGGGGTTGTGTTGGGATGAGAACAAGAGAGGAAAAGAGGATTATCTGGGGACAAAATGAGAAAAAAGTATCCCAGGGACAGAAATATGTCCTGACACCTAGGGATGGGTATAGGTGCTTTACCTGCACTGACTGCTAGTGACAAACCTGCAGTGTTAAGAAGAAGTGTTCAGGATGATCACACTGCTGGGTGTTTACAGACTGAACAGAGTGTCAAAAAAAAAGAGTTTTGACACATACGTACGTAAATGGTGCCTTCAAGCATCGAACATGAAAAAGCATGATGTTGGAACAACACTAAATTAAGATGATGATTACGATTATGAATACCTCCATGCATATCCCTGAGCTGATATTTTCTTAATAATATGAAATGTATTTACTTATTTCACGTTTACATAATTCTGGTTATGAATACGTTCACAGAATCAGCTAGACTGGCACCAGAAGCTCACCTGAGCCTAGTCGAGGGAGAAAAACCACAATGTCAACATCATTATCAGTTCGAAAACATGCTTTTGTGGATGGGAGCAAACTGTCAGAGGGGGAAGAAGCATCAACTATTACCTGTACTATTTCATTCGGTTCCTTTGAAGCTTTTAACAGGAAATAAAAGAGAGACAGTATCTGTGCACTTTCCTAACAAATACCATTTGTATAATACACGAGTTATTAAAGTTGTAAGTAGCGTTCATTGAAGACAACTAAACAAACCGTGTTAGTGTTTTCTTTTAAATTCTCTTTTAGGTGACCCATAAAAGTTCACATGATTTTTTCAAACTCTGCTTTGCAAAATGCCAGAGATTCAGTTTTAGGCGGTGGAATTATTATAATATTTTTTTGTATTATCTTTCCCCCCCTTCTTTCTCCATTTTCTTTCTCCCATCTCAATGTTAGTCGTTATGCCAATTCCCAATCCCCCTTCCTGGTCGTTGCGCACTCTACCCCCTACCGTCGGTCTGGGAGGGCGGAGACTATCACATGCTTCCTCCGACACATGTGTAGCCAGCCCACCGCTTCTTTTCACCCGGCAGCGCGGACTCTCACTGGGAGAGTGTAACGTGTGGAAGGTCACACTACCTCTCCCAGATCCTTCCCTTGCTGTGCAGGTGCCCCGACCGAACAGTAGGAGTCGCTGTTTACAACGACCAGGACCCACCCACGGCGGCTTCCCACCCGCTAACACTGGCAATTGTGTTAGTATGAACGGTCGGCCAACCCGGAAGCTCCACAGCTGGATTCGATCCCACTGGCTCTGTAGTGGTAGACAGACGCTTAGTCCGCTGCGCTACCCGGCCGCCCTGGAAATGTCTTTTTTACAACAAAGATTTTGTGTACACTACACCTACACATTTTTTCTGCTTTCAAAACACAATGATGGTGTGCGGCTAAGTGGCGCAGTGGGCAAAGCGCTCGCCACTAACGCAGGAGATGCTGGGTTCGAGCCCAGCTCTCGGCGTTGCTTCCGGCTTGGCTGGTTGTTCATAATTAATTAATTAATTAATTTAGGACCTGCTCAGAGGTCATCATTCGGCACGCATGCGATGCATGAATGCGATTCGTATCTGCGATTAACCCATCCCGTCGTCCTTCCCCCCCAAGGGCAGCCGGGAGCAGACAGGCGTCAACGTGAGCCGCGCCAGGGGACCAATCCAAGTGCTCCTGTCCGTCTTCGTCAAGGACGCCACAGCTTTAGCGATCTATTGTTGTTGTGCATGTTTTTCCATTGGGTTTATCTTATCGGGGGGGGGACCCTTGCGAGCACGGGGAGAACATGCAAACTCCACACAATTGGCAGTATTAGGGGTGGGAAAGCCGGCGGGTGGCGATCGGACGTTGTGGACAGCGACTCCTACAGGTCGGTTGGTGCGCCTAATGGTTGGTGCAGAATCAGGAAGTATCGGGGGCAGCGTGAGCCTCCCACGTGCTACTTCTCGCCACTGAGAGATCGCGCTGTACAGGTGAAAAGATGCGACGGCTGCCTCCTCGTGTACCGGAGGGGACACGTGAAGCAAGGCTTCGTCCACGTTGCAGCCGACCAGTGGGAGGCATGGCCTAACAACGTTCGAGACAGGGGAGGGAAGAATTGGATAATACGAAATTGGGATGGGAGAAAAATAGAAAAATGGGGAGAAAAAGTAGATTAAAAAAAAACACAATGACGGTGTTTCAAGGCATTCTCCTCCACCACCAAAGCACCTCCACTACACTAAATCTTAACCAGACCCTGGCATGGCAAGTGGTCCCTACGACTAGCTGGGGGGGCTGAAACGTACAACCTGGTGGAGGGTGGGGGACTGGGATGGGGGGGGGGGTGTTGGGGCTGAATCCTACGACCTGCTGGAGGGGCTGAATCCTCCAACCTGCTGGAGGGGCTGAATCCTACGACCTGCTGGAGGGGCTGAATCCTCCAACCTGCTGGGGGGGCTGAATCCCCTATTGTTCTGCCACTGTCACGGCGCGTTAGCCCCACAATGGCCCCAGATATTTTATATGAAATTTGCCCTGGCCAGTGATTAGTGGAGACCAAGTTATGTCATAGCAACAGAGAACTATGCGTTGGCTGGACCCCGCTTGTCGGGCCGACGGGGAAATCCCTATTCAAATGGTTTCATAAAACAATCTAAAGGGCGTGTGAATGGGGAAAAGCTTAATCTGGTGGTCGCAGAGATATTGTGCTCCTAGCAGGGCCCAGCGGGGGGGGGGGGGGGGCTAAGGTCCCCCCATCAACTCCATTTACCACACCTCTTCTGTCTGTCCTCCCCAGAGTTAATGACATACCGGTGAGCTAACCTCCCCCACCCCCACCCCACAGCATGGAGAAACATGCATTTTATGAAAAGCAGAGACCTCTTAGCACATCCTAAATTGTAACACTTTCTCATCCTCGGGTCACGGGTCGTAACCTGCGTCCCCTGACCTTTCCCTGGTCGGATTGTAGATAGGGGCTTTAGTTCAGAGGGTTTGGGTTTAGAAGTTCGGTTTGGTTTTCCGCCAAAAGCTTGAAATCGGGGCTTTCCTGCATGTGCCTATAATTGTGTTTTTAATCATTTGTAAAAAAAAAAATCTTTAAAAAAATGTATCTATTACATCATCGAGAATATGAAAGTCACTCTATAAAAGATGAATCGCATTGATCTAGGCATTGAGGAGCAGGGTTCACCCAAGAAAATTCATTAGTGTCATTTATGGTTTCAAGTAAAGACGAGTGACTAACTGTACGTTGCTCATTACACAGTACATTTCGCAGAGTACATTTTTACTCAAACTGAGTCTGCGAAATGCACTGTGTACCTGCGGTGCCGTCTACGTGTGCATGACTGTCCACTTCCGGTGGCTACGCTGCCCTCAGAAGAAATGCTCCCACATGACTCACACACTGCAGCTCGGTTTTAGCCATATTGGGAGGTGCTTTGCCATTTGCAGAGTGTGCCAAAAAACAGCTCTGGGATCAGCTCTACCGCGCAGAGAACACCTGCACGGCCCTCTGCAGCCTGTCATCACCGGCAGATTCCAGCAGTGCATGTTTTGACACTTTGGTTTAATGTAAATTAATGAGTGCTGACGCAGACGTAGCCTCAGGTACAGGGCTTGTGACTAGGGAGAGAGAGAGAGAGAGAGAGAGAGAGAGAGAGAGAGAGAGAGAGAGAGAGAGAGAGAGAGAGAGAGAGAGAGAAGAGAGAGAGAGAGAGAGAGAGAGAGAGAGAGAGAGAGAGAGAGAGAGAGAGAGAGAGAGAGCGAGAGAGAGAGAGAGAGAGAGAGAGAGAGAGAGAGAGAGAGAGAGAGAGAGAGAGAGAGAGAGAGAGAGAAAGAGAGAGAGAGAGAAGAGAGAGAGAGACATATAGAGGAGAGAGAGACACACAGATAAAGGAGAGAGAGAGGGGGGGGGAGGGGGGAATGATAGAGATAGGGGGAGATAGAGATAGGGGGAGATAGAGATAGGGATAGAGAGGGAGAGGGAGAGAAAGGAGGGAGGTGGAGAAAGAGAGTGAGTGAGAGAGAGAGAGAGAGAGAGAGAGAGAGAGAGAGAGAGAGAGAGAGAGAGAGAGAGAGAGAGAGAGAGAGAGAGAGAGAGAGAGAGAGAGAGAGAGAGAGAGAGAGGGGGAAATAGAGAGGGATAGAGAGAGGTGGGAGAGGGAAATAGAGGGTGAGAGAGACAGAGAATGAGAGAGAAAGGAGGGAGGTGGAGAAAGAGAGCGCAAGAGAGAGAGTGAGAGAGAGATAGAGAGAAAATAGGTCAACTCTATAGGCAAAAGCTAACATGTGCTTATGTGCGTGTCGGCGTGTGCTTGCACGGATGCGTGTACAGTAGCCATTTCTGCATTTGTGCAAGAGTTCACTTGCATGTGCGTTGCTGTGTGTGGGTGCGATTACGTGTGTTTGCGTGTACGTGTTTATGTATTTACGTTGGTGTGTGAGAGGAGACATGTTTATGTATTTATGTTGGTGTGAGAGGAGACAGAGTGAGTGACAGAGCATGATGATTTCCACAGGCCGTTGCCAGAACCTGCAAAAAATGTTCTCCATTCACTCACCATGACGTATAGCCGGGCTATCTATCAAAACCGTATCCTCCTCATTATCGACCATGTCTCTCGTTCATACAGGACTGTAAAAGCAGCCCTCTAACCTCCTTGGTTAGGATGCGGAGGGCAGTGGTCATTGGGCAGTAACAGGCTAACTGATAGCAAAGCCTCTAAGGCCCTTTAAGCCGCCTGTGAGGCCTACTGTTCCTTTCAGCGTCCCTCTAAAACAGGCAGAAGGAAACCAACACACAGTCTGTGAGGCAGACAAACAGACACCAGCGAGGACAATGGCCCCTGATGCACGGACAAACACAAGCATCAATCAAAGCCAATGAAACGGGAGCTACTCTCCTACTAAGCCCTATCAAAGGCCCCAGAGCCCCCGAGTCACTCTCCCTGGCCTCTTACAAAGACACTTAATCCAGCCACTTTGACCTCTCACATTATTAAGGGCCTCAGTGACCTTAATCCAATCAAAATGATTTACTAAAGCCTAGACCCGAAGAGTAGCCAACCACTCCCCCCCCCCCCACCCCCCACCACCCCACCTTCCCTCTCCACTCAATGCAATTTAGGCCAGAGAGGGAGGAGAAGCTGTGGGGGACTGTGATGGCATTCTGCACCACAATAGGGGCTCGGACTGTGAACCCCTATCATTAACCCACCTACTAGAGGCTCAAGCCTTCTCTATCATCATCATCCTTTAACAACTGACTCCAGGGTTTTACTAAAAAAGCAATTCCCCTAACTAACCCCCCCATCTCCCACCATGGAACTAGTTGACAGGTTTAGCCCCCTACAACAACGTCCCTTCCTTCCTCATCATCACCTCCTCTTCTCTGCTCATCCTCATCGTCCTGACTGGCAGCTCATTTTAAGGATCACCAGCATCGAGGAAGAATGAAAAAACACCAAGAGCTATAAGAAGGAATTGACCTATCTCACACCCTGCCCTTTTTTTCTTGATTCTCCAATCACAACTGTTGCTTCCCTTGGACAAACAATTTAGGAAAATCGGTTTCTTCCACATTATTGTGCTTGTGTAAATGAATAATAGTCATATAGGATGCCCCTTAATTTTATAAACCATTATGTTGCTTATTAAAGACCAAAACATATTGGTGAATATTATTGTAACAAGCCAGAGCTGTGCTTATATTTTTCTAGGAAATATAAGGGAGTCACATGTCTATGAAACCTTAATTCAACTACTTTGGAATCTATGAGGGGTAAAATCTATTTAGGACCTCCGTAACAAAGATGCCTTGTGTAAAAGGCACTTCAGAGAACTTCATCAAACAAGGGGGAACAATCGAAGGGGATTCCCTTCTAAAGAAAACTCCCGACAAGACACAGCTTACACTACCTAATTGTGTACATACATTAGTTCATGCGTACAGACCGCTCATAGCTCATCGACTCTCTCAAGTATATTTGAACAAGGATTTGTGGCGAATATAAGGAACGGCGCACATACGAGGCAAAACGATAACTCAAGAGATATACAGCAGAGGCAGTGCTGATAAGTGCAGAGTTGGAATTGTTACTTTCAAAATGTACAGTGTGTACAGATATGTTACAGATTACTGATTACCTGCTAAAATTGTTATGAGTAATGTAATCCACTTGAGTGCTCAAATCACAACAGACTGTGATTTTAACTCATTCAGCGCCAGTCACGATGATAGTCGGGTTAACTCGCCATCGCTTGAGCGCCAATCACGAGTATAGTCAGGTTTGAATCGTTATTTCTTTTATTAGCGATATCCATTCATTTTCATCCATCCAGCCTGATATTATCGTTGGGAATGGGTCTGAGCTCGCAAAAGGGCAAATACCGCCGCCTACGCCTTCCAGCTGGTATTGCACTCCACTGGGAATGGTGTAGTTTCTCTTCTGTGACGATCAGAGCCGTGCGGGCGGGGTTTAAATACTCAGGCGAGGTAGGTCTATACAACGATGGCATGGAACAGTAACCCCGCCCGCCCGCCCATATGTAACGGTCGGTAATGTGGTACGGACCTCCACGAGCAGTATTTGGAATGGCGATCAGATAATTGGATTATTTCTTTTGCATTACATCAGATACAAGGTAAGAACACTATATATAAATTTGATCGTTGATCTGATATTTATTTCTACCCCGATCGACGCTGTCTCTGTGTGTGTGTGTGTGTGGCTGTGTGCCGTTGGGTGGGAGGAGGCGGTGGCGGAGCCCCGCAGTCCAGGGCTCTTTTCATTCTTGCATGAGGAAGGATAATAATGATGATCTAGTGTTGATTTCAGGAAGATTCGATAATCAGGCGAAAAATGACAACGTGTTTAGTGTATTCCACTAAAACGCTATTATCGCATCTTTCTCTGGAATTACTCAGAAGCACCCAAACTATTACTCATATTCAAAACGGTATAAAACGGAAATGTACAGATGAAAAAACAATCCGTTTTGTACATGTTGACTGGAAGCAACTCACTGATAATCGACGGGTGTATTAGACCCATAGCTATAATTTAAGATGTATTTTAAGCACTCGCAAATCTCGCAGTCCCCCCATTGATTAAAGCGGTGGCGTTCTAGCACCCTCTTGCGCATTAAGGCGAGACACCCCAGGTGAATAGGCAAATATACTTTTTTTTGTTGATTTTGAGATTTTGTTATATTTTGCTTCCTAAACATGTCTTCTATGAAACTAGTGACAATAAAACGTCAATAACACACATTTAGTTGTTTATTTTACTTCATTTTGCCTTATTGCATCCATAAATGTGCACATATTTAATGAAGTGCCTCATTTGCATATATAAACATACAATTCTGAAAACTTGCAATATATTTTTTCTTAGTTTATATGTACATAACAAACTGGGAAAGTTTCATAGTGATATCTATTCAAATATTGTTTTGCCTATTATGGGGTACTACACTGTTACTACACTGTTTGTAGCCTGTGTGTAGTTCTGTTCAGTTCAATAACATCATTATTATTATTATTCAGTTATCAGGCATGTGTTTAGGTTGTCAATTACTAATGGTTTGATTAGGTATTGTGTTTGTAAATAGCTGTTTAAAAAAGAAATATGGCATTTTACAATACAGAACTTTGAAGGCGTTTTCCCAAAAATGAGTCTTTATGCATTTGTCTTGCACGCAAGGGTAGACATGTACCATTCCATAGCACCTACACACACCATACTTTCCACATTTCTTCCTATATATACCCTGCATCTCTTTACAGAGGGGTTTGTTGATATATCATTCATAGCCTGATTTATAGTACATTTAGACCAAAAAACATGGCGACATTTAATTTTTTTATGACTGTAGTCAGCATTTCCTGATTCATGGGATGATAAAAAGACATATCCACAATCTCTTCTGTAAAAAGTTCACTGTGTTATGTGTCAACATAATGAAACCATTTAAAAAAATCTGGCATCATCCAATGTTGGTAACGTCATACGTCATACAAATTAGTGCATATTTAATGAGGTAATGCCTATTTTGCATATATAAACATAAGATCTCAGAAAACTTGCAATAACCCCACAATCTAGATACTATTTTAAAATATGCTTTTGAGTGACAGAAAAGTAATCACCTATTTCCCAAAAGTACCTGATTACGGTTTCATCTTTTAGTTTTCTTTTTCTTTTTTACCATAAGGACAATGGATTATATGTACCTCATTTTTGTAATCAGATCATTGTAATGAATTACTCCCCCACGCTGGTTGGGTGGTAGTTACCTGACACCCAGTCGTTGTTTCTCATTCATGTCAACGATAACCAACATTTTGAGCAAAGGAGATGATTATAGAGTCCAAAATCATCTTCCAAGAATTTAGGAGTGATTATGGGGAAAATGTTAACTTCAGGAATCCAGATGATGTACAGGGAAAATCTGGTTGACCAGAGTACAGCCACGAAAGAGAGAAGGTTATCACAAACGCAGTCACGGTGCATTTGCGTGCGCGTTACATGGGGATTACTGAAATGTCAATCTGCAAATCTGGCCATAGTGGTTTCCCCTACTGCCCCATTCCCCTAGCCCTATATTGATTGTAAAGCGACCTTGGGTTTCATGAAAGGCGCTATAGAAATTTGATTTATTATTATTATTATTATTATTATTATTATTATTATTATTATTATTATTATTATTATTATTATTATTATTATTACATGAACACACACATACACACACACAACACACATTTTGCACTCGCTCACACACAATCGCACCATAGGTCACTTTAAACACACAAGAAAAGGACACTTTTTAAAGGAAGGGAAAAAAGGACACTCTAAGAAAATAACTTGTTGTGATTAGTAATAGCAAGTATAGCATAGGGACATAGAAGTAAAACTGTATATTGTATAGTAGTAGTGTACATAGGACCCAGTGCCTTTAAGTCGTACTGTAGCTCAACATTGTATTGCAATTATCTCAGGATTTATTAACATGTCTATTTTATCATGTCTATTCTATTCTACTTATTTTATTTACTATTATTTAATATTATATTCTTGCACAATCGAAGCGGGCATGGCCAACCGCATTTCACTGTATGCCCTGGTATGTATGTGATAAATAAACCTCTTGAATCTTGAATCTTGAATCATGCTAAATTTGCTATAACACAGGGACAGCGCTGGTCTAAAAGGTTGGAGAAGCGGGGTTTGTTACAAGATGTTCGCTGGTTCAATCCCCGGACTGGCAGGGAACCAGGGGAAGTGAATCAATAACAGTCTCTCCTCCCTTAACACCCACCCTTAAAGTCCCCCTCAGCAAGGCACTTAACCTCCAGCTGCTCCAGTGGAGCTGCTCAGTGGCCCACAGTAAGCAGACTGTGGTTGTAAAAGTGCGGCTCTGAGGTGTGAACGTATGTGACTGTGAAACCGGGGGGGGGGGGGGGGGGGGAGGCGGCGGGCGAAAGAACGTACGTACGTACTCGAGACAATCTGTCCCTGGATCAGTAAAAGGTTCTTTTTACCTTTATCTAACACTGGTCCAAATATGGCCAGGTTGTCGTTGATGGTGGTGCAGTTCCAGCGCCGGCCTCTGAACTGGTGCTGGCACTCCTGGATGCCGATCTTCACGCCCTCCGCCACGCTGGGCATGATCTCCACGTAGTTACGGCAGAAGCGCAGCTGTTTGGGCACCAGGCCGGGAATGCTGCCGCACAGGATGGGCTGGGTGCCCATCGAGGAGTACTGGTGTCCCACTGCTAACGACCTGCAGGGGGGGCAGGGAGAGGCACAGGGTCAGAGTGTGTGTAAAAAGTACCCAGAAATTATAAGTGAAAGTATGGGTACCGTCTCAAATCTTTCAAATCTTACTCAAGTAGAAGTCAGAATATCTGGCTAAAAACACACTTGAGTAAAAGTCAAAAAGTTTCTACTTTTAAATGTACTTAAGTACTAAACATTTAAAGTAAAAAAACTTTTATTGCAGGGGTCTCAAACTCATTCCATCGTGGGCCAAGTTTTCATTTGATATGAAATTATTCTTCTGATAGCAGGTGTTTAATCAAAGATCCCCGCTTTCTAGTCTTGCACAAAGACCAATCAGCATGGGTATGGGCGGGTTAATTTCCATTGATGGGGATTTGATTGGCTGTTTTTAAATAAAGTGCGGCCGCAGGATTAATAACGTTAACGTTAGTTCTGCCGGAGAAACAAATATACTAATTAAAATGGTTGGACCTGCGAGATTTGTACTTTGTAGGTCTGCATTTTAAATGTAAGGAGTAAAAAGTATATTTTTTTTCTCTGAAATGTAATTGAGTAAAAGTACAAGTATACAAACCTAATAATACTCGAGTAAAGTACAAATCCCCAAAACAGTACTTAAGTATTGTAACAAAGTACAATTACTCAATTACTTTACACCCCTGGTCAGAGTGTGTGTGTGTGTGTGTGTGTGTTGTGTGTGTGTGTGTGTGTGTGTGTGTGTGTGTGTGTGTGTGTGTGTGTGTGTGTGTGTGTGTGTGTGTGTGTGTGTGTGTGTGTGTGTGTGTGTGTGTGTGTGTCAATAACTTGGTATCCTTGTATGTTTGTGTTTCCTCATCAGTGTCTGTCTCTCTCTCTCTCTCTCTCTCTCTCTCTCTCTCTCTCTCTCTCTCTCTCTCTCTCTCTCTCTCTCTCTCTCTCTATCTCTCTCTGTCTTTCCTTCTGTCTGCTTGTTGTTCATCAGTCTCAGTCTTTTTCCCTGTCTGTCTCTCTCTCTGTTCTCTACCTGTCTGTCTGTCTCCTTTGAGGACCCAAGAAGAAACAAGATGGTACATCCCAAGGGGTTATTGATTCCTAATAAAGAATTTCCGATATCCCAGGATCCACTGGGGATGAAGAGTCCAGGGACACCTTTCCAATGACCTACTGTGCAAAGAGAGTAATGTTGCTGTGGGTCCGGCTCAGTAACTACAATATGCATGCCTGTGTGTGAGTGTGTGTTCCTTGTGTTTCTCTCTCTCTGTGTGTGTGTGTGTGTGTGTGTGTGTGTGTGTGTGTGTGTGTGTGTGTGTGTGTGTGTGTGTGTGTGTGTGTGTGTGTGTGTGTGTGTGTGTGTGTGTGTGTGTGTGTGTGTGTGTGTGTGTGTGTGTGTGTGTGTGTGTGTGTGTGTGTGTGTGTGTCTGTGTGTGTGTGTGTGTGTGTGTGTGTGTGTGTGTGTGTGTGTGTGTGTGTGTGTGCAAGTGCGTGTGTGACCAAATAAAATAATACAAACCACTAGCCTCCTGTTCAGTTTCAGCTGCAAAGATGATGCTATGTGTATCTTTAAGTGCCCTCAAACCATGACAAACCTCCGTAATATTGAATTTGAATGCATGTATTTCTATTAATAAATAAAGCATTCAAAACATGCGATGTGTGTCTTGTATGTGTGTGTGTGTGTGTGTGTGTGTGTGTGTGTGTGTGTGTGTGTGTGTGTGTGTGTGTGTGCGCGTGTGCTTGTGTATTTATGCAAGTGTGTGTGTTTGTGTTTATTTGTTATATCAAATGCTACCTTCAGGCATCTATCCTTTATCCCATCAAACTACCCTCTCTGTAGCCACCTGGCCTTTGTATGCTGCTGAAATTGCAGCCCTACTACCGCAGGAGTAAGCAAGGCCAGGGCCCGAGATGAAAGTCTCTCCGTGCACCAAAAGTACTTCATAGACTCTAAGTTGTCAACTTGGAAAACTACACCTTGTTATTAACTGTCCACACACTTAACAGGCCCTCAGCTTAGGGTAATAGAGTGCAAACCCACATTGAAACTTCACAAGGTGTATTAAGTGGAACTCTGAACCCATCCCCCTTCTCCTTTGAGGGAGGTATTCTGGGATGCAACAAGTGCAGAACTTGGTGGTTCACTGATTACATCTCTCTCTCTCTCTCTCTCTCTCTCTCTCTCTCTCTCTCTCTCTCTCTCTCTATCTCTCTCTCTCTCTCTCTCTCCTCTCTCTCTCTCTCATCTCTCTCTCTCTCTCTCTCGGGGTCTCTTTGGTCTCAATTAGGCTGTTTATAACGCATAACCATGGAAACGGGACAACCGCTCTGCCCGTCTCATCGCATGTTATTTAATTACAGCGAATGTAAGAACACTTATTTGTGCCGTAATTGTCAATGTGTGATCCGAAGGTCACTTGTCAATCTGCCCGGGGTAAATTATTAGGGTTTCCGCATCACACCGGGACAACTGCCGTGGAAATGGGGTTTATGGGGTTGGACGACTGCTTGCCATTTAATTTGGATGCCGTGGTCTATACCAGAGGAGATGTCATGAGGCTGTGCATGCCTTGTAAATGATGAATATCAAATTTGTTTTTATGAACTATTGACCTGAATCATTGGCCCCTTAAATACTTGCTACCTACATTCCATGTTTTGACAACTCTCTCTGTTCTGAATTATTTGATTCAGCTGACTTCCTGTTATCATTGGCAGTGCCACCGAAGAGTAGCTACAAAGTAGCTCGTTGGCAAATCAAATCGACTCTTCACAACTGTCTACGTCAGAACTACTATCGATGACAGGAATCCGACGATCCCCTTCAGAGTTGCTCTGGCCCACGATAACAGCGACTGTACCCAGGGAGTTCCTGAGGCAGTGGCAAAGCAGGTGTGAGTGGTCTTGTGCGGCTCAATTAGCTCGCTATCTGCTGACCTGCTCAGCGTTGTTCAAGGACTAATCACAACAACATTACCCAGAGTACCGACACTCACCTCAGGCTCTTAAAAAAAAACTCACAGGCCAGTGAGCATGACACGACCACGCGACCCCGTGGCTGAGCGCTCCTGGTCAGCTCTGCAGAAGACGCTGACCTTGAATACCTCACAGATAGATTGCAATTTTTTAAAAGCAAGAAATAAAAATAAAAACGCAATGTAAAGCGCTCTACTTACGAAATGTATTTTCAAGATTGTATTTTAACCTAGTGTGTCTGCTGTCAGGCTGTCTCTAAGTCATCGGTTGACCAGGTAAGTGAACTCATTTAGTACTTTGCAGAGTATATCCCCGAGCAAATGGCAGAGTTATGTGTCATGCTGACTTTAAAGGACTTTCTCACCCAATTTCCTCCGACTAGACCGCTCTAGTTAATCATACATGAGAAATACAGGACGCAAGCATTGGCAAGTTGAAAGTGACTTGAAAGAGGAAATCACTTTTGTCTACGACAAAACTACAAGAGTGGATGTATCAGTAAACAAGAGCACTCCTATTACAAATTGACCTCTTTTTGGCCCTTGTCAATTCACACCCCGAGGCACTAGGTAGACCTTTCACAACAGAAACCTGAGTCCACATCAAAAACCGCCGCAGACACTTGCCTCTAATACACTAAGCATGTATATCAGCAATGCAAAGAATTAAAAGTGTATGAGAAACCGTCACCTTTTCATCAATGCAAGTATGAGCAGATTAGATATTTTGGGAAGGAGGGGTGAAACGAAAACAAGAGCCAGGGGACAATACGTGCATTTTTTTGTCACGTCAGTTCTATCTCATCATTCTTATCTCCTCTCCTCCTCAGCCTCCTCTTCCTCTTCCTCAGATGCTCTAGGCAAAATTAGACAGCCTTTCAGGAAGAAAAGAAACCCATGAAAGTTCAGAGGTCATGATGGTATGTTTATCAAATGCTGTGATTCTTGTGTTTTACACAACTAAAGATACATTCTCAAATACACTATACGCCGATAAATCAAAACCAGCAATTAAAAATCATGAAAACATCTCAAATGTCATTCGAACACATCTCTCAATAATGGAGGAAGATGCTCAACAATGAGCCTGGGGTAGTGACTCCTATCGAGGCAAGGATGGCATGGCACCGAGGATCACAAGCCAGAAAATTATCTCGGGCGGTTTTCCTAGGCTTGCAAGGCAACATAGGATCTACAAACATAATGAGAAAGGCAGCTCACTGGCCTTTATTCTGTTCTGATGGAACGCTAGAGTTTCTTCTGTTGAGCAACAGGTGTAAGAAGGAGAATGTAGCATCATTATCACAACAATTCACTGCATGCAATCTTATCTTAAACACTGTGTATTCAGCATCAACACCTCTCAATAAACGTATAAGATGTCACAAGCAACCCCCCCCCCCCCCCAAACAACTTCGCTGCAGTGTTGTTGTTTTTTGCTGAATCAACTAAATATGAGATCATGAATCTGAAATATCAAGGTTTACATCACCCCTATTTAATTAAATTTTTTAACAAAATAAATGTTATTTAAATTATTTTTTAACAGCACTCGTTGTTCTTGCAGTTTGTTGATTAAGTATAAATTAGGCGCCATCTCAATATGAGATTGATTACTGTAAAAAAAATTATAATAAGAAAAAATAACAACAGACTATAGTAGAGTCAACCTGCTTTAACTGCTTCTACACATGCATGTCTCTTTGTGTCTGTCTCAGTGGAGCTGAGTGATACAGGCCACCTCTTCCTGTGTTAGGAAACTGTCTAGGAGAAGAGGCAGGGAATGTTTCACCTCCGGTGATTTATCATTTCTTAAAGAGGTATAGCATGAAGAACAAGGTGTTGTTGGATACCAGCTATAATAAATCTTTGAACATAACTGCTGGTATTTAACATGTGAAGGTTTGCAGCATGAGTGTTGGACAACAAAAAGGTTTATATCCATTGACTGTCCCTGTTTTCACGAGTCGTCACCCAAACGGAAAACAATCTAATCTCATGTCCGAAGAGAAATCCATCCATGAACGATACTCCACGCGTCCAAACTACCTTCCAAATAAAACCATTATCTTTTGTGACTGAACCTTCTGTCAAATCAAAACAGAAGATCCATAAAGACCTTACCAGATATATTTTGTTCTAAACTCGTCTCACGTTACAAATGAAACCCTTAAGAGAAAACGTATATCACCATTTGATGTTTAGCCCCAGTATAGATGCTCTCATCTAAGTGTATCCAGCCCGGGTTTAATGCATATTTCAGCAAGCCCAAGCAGGGTACCTTAGAATTACCACTTTACTCTTGGGCCCTAGGGCCTTGGAGCCGACTTTGACATCAAGAGAGCATGTTTTGTAAAAGGAATGTGCGGCAAGCTTTCACCTCAAGGTATTTATCTTTTAAGGTGGGGTGTACTGGGGAGGGAGGGAGAGGGTGGGGGGGTTTAAGGTGGGGTGTGGGGGGGGGGGGGGGGGCAGTGAGGCTATGCCATGGCAGGTAGAGAGAGGAGACAGACATGAACCTGTCTCGTAGAGATCCGCGTCCTGCTACAGTCCCCCGGTGACTGTCATCATACAGTAGTCGAGTCTGATAGAACAGCTCTGTTGGCCACATCAAGTTAGGTTCACCGACTTCCGTCAACACGACACCACCAAGCTGGCGTCCATTACAATGTGTGACAGCTCTTGGATAGCTGACAAGTTGTTTGCAAACACAAGAGAGACAGCGGGGGCCCTAGTCAGCGCCATCCAAAGGGGCACAATGTTATTTGAATTGGGCCGAGTTGCCATGAGACACAGAAATACATGGTTGCTCTTCGGTTCGCTGTTGAAATGAAAACAAAGCCCTGATATTCAGTCATATTAAGTCAACTTAAGTATATACGCCGAGTGCAATGGTGACTTCATCTCTGATACTTAGCCCACTCCAGTCAGTGTGGTGGTCTGGATTGATAAGGAGTGATACAAGCAAACGTACAGCTCCTGCTAGACTTACTGGATTGATAAGGAGTGATACAAGCAAACATACAGCTCCTGCTAGACTTACTGGATTGATAAGGAGTGATACAAGCAAACATACAGCTCCTGCTAGACTTACTGGATTGATAAGGAGTGATACAAGCAAACATACAGCTCCTGCTAGACTTACTGGATTGATAAGGAGTGATACAAGCAAACATACAGCTCCTGCTAGACTTACTGGATTGATAAGGAGTGATACAAGCAAACATACAGCTCCTGCTAGACTTACTGGATTGATAAGGAGTGATACAAGCAAACCCACAGCTCCTGCTAGACTTACTGGATTGGTAAGGAGTGATACAAGCAAACCCACAGCTCCTGCTAGACTTACTGGATTGATAAGGAGTGATACAAGCAAACATACAGCTCCTGCTAGACTTACTGGATTGATAAGGAGTGATACAAGCAAACCCACAGCTCCTGCTAGACGTACTGGATTGATAAGGAGTGATACAAGCAAACATACAGCTCCTGCTAGACTTACTGGATTGATAAGGAGTGATACAAGCAAACATACAGCTCCTGCTAGACTTACTGGATTGATAAGGAGTGATACAAGCAAACCCACAGCTCCTGCTAGACTTACTGGATTGATAAGGAGTGATACAAGCAAACATACAGCTCCTGCTAGACTTACTGGATTGATAAGGAGTGATACAGCAAACCCACAAACGCACTTGCCACTTTACTCTCCACTTTCCCTCTCTTTGGTCATGGCACTCTTTGCCCAGTTCGGATCTGTGCTCTGACCCAACCGCCAAAAAAGCTAATCATAAGCACCTAAGTGAGTTGGTGACTTGATTCATTTATTTGTTTCTTTGCCTGAGGGGGTGGTTGTAGTGACAGAAATGGAACGGTGCCATCCACTTTGTTAAGTCATGACTGGTTAGGACCTCCTTTTAAGTCATTGACTAGTTAGTAGCTCCTTTGGCCCTGCAAGAAAGAGAACGAGAAAGATGCTTCCTCTGGGATACTTGAAATACAAGGCTCTTGCTTTGGTGTATAATCGTGCACTGTGTGCGCACGTGACCCGAGAGGTGCTTACAGGCAAGAGGAGCTTGAACACCTTGGCAATCGGCACCGGCGGCTAATGAAGGCTTTTCTTTCATCATATTCTGGTTATTCATCCATTAACCGAGTCTTGTCATCGGTTCACGTCAATGTCATTAACTCCTTAAAGGTGCACAGTCTCACATTATGAGATTGGAACTTTGAGAACCGTGAATGGGATGATGTCACACACATGCGATTGCTACTTGGGAATACACGAGTACAATTCTAAGATAGAATTCATAAAAAATGTTAAAATAAAAAGAAATAACAACAACAATGTATAGCCTATACTTGAAAAGGTTAATAAAACCATATATCTTATTTGATAATGAGAGTTATACCAGGGACATGTCAATACTGGAACTATATAATTGTGCTGTAAATTAATATAATATAAATATATATATAATAAAAAAATAAAACATCCCAGTCAGCGTATTGCTGAACTCCATAGAACCATGAGCTGCGCTGAACATCACTTATAGGTCAGCTTCCTCTCTCCTTCTGGTCCAGAAGGGCCCACTATTATATGGGAATTTCCCTCCAGCTGAGCATGTAATTGACCTATCTCAAACCCCTCCCTCTTTTCTTGATCCTCCAATCACAGGATCAAGAAAAGAGGGCGGGGTTTGAGATAGGGTCAATTAGGTTCTCATCAATATTACCACCAGGGGATCCATTAAAGAGACTAAATTAGGGGGACATGCAATTTCTGAGCAATCTCTATAGTCTTGAGGTAAAACCTTGATTGATTTATTTGTCAATTAGATGTTTATTCATTTATCCAACACAAGGAAATTAAGTGAGGAACTGAAGCTGAATTGTTTGAATCATATATGCATAATGAACGCATTGTAAATATTGCGTAAAGGCATAGTAAATGCATAGTAAAGTCATAGTAAATACTTAGTCATTTCTTGGCAGCTGCAGGGCTGAATCATCTCTCAGAGACTAGGCTCCCTTCACTCACAAAGTACATAATATTGTTGAACATATACATTTTCAAATGCCAGTCCCCTCATTTAGGCGATTAAATGTGACCCATAAATAATTAATCTACAAATTAAGACATGAGCTTGCAAAGGTCGCCAAGAATATGTTGTAGACTATAGTCTCATTTTGTAATGTTTCATAAAAACAAAATAATGCCAGGAAAAAGGTGTTTATTCTGCAACGTTCAATATTGCTAAACAAAGACATATAATCTATAATGTATACCGGCCTAATAGACGTGTATCATCAGGTTAGCATTAATGACAGCTAACGCTGCAGGCTCCTAGTGAGCCCATCAAGACTACATTTACCTTATTTTTTATTTTTCAAAAGCAAAGAAAAAAAAGCAAAGATAATGAATTGAACCCATTACCAATGTCATGCCAGCCTGATCAATAGACACTCATCAATATAGTCCCAATAATATACTGATAATTCGGGGGACGATTATACAGGCCTATATATACGTAGATGCCATTAGTGCAACTTTTACCATTAAAATCCATATGATTACGATTCGTTGTAATTATGAGCCAGAAATATTCAACTCTCGTTTCCCTCACAATCGGGACCCCCCCCCCCCCCGCACGCACGCACGCACACACACACACACACACACACACACACACACACACAAGGAAAGAAATTGTGCATGCACCTGCTGCAGACTGACTTTAAACTTACAATCCAAATGCATTCAATGTCAAACGAAAGTCAAATGTATTTGTGAGAAGGAAAAGATCATTATGCAGTCTCCATGATATTTTAATTTAACATGTTGCGTCTATAAGAAGCCTAGGTTGCGTATGGTGTTGTAGTCTGCAAAAAAAATTCTGCATAGGCTTTGAAATCAATAGCGTCATTGACTCACGTGCTGTCTTTTCTCCTACAATTCCACTTGTCTAGCCATCAAGCCATCCTTCGATTGCACCTCAGCTGGTTAACATCCGTATGAAATAGCCCTAACCTCGCATGGATCACCCCGAAGCAGGAAAAACATAATTTTATGTTGATGCGCGCAAACGTATAATTTAAAATTCTGCTTATTAAACTTACTGGGACAGCCAAACACAATAGAACAAGGGCTAAAAACAAATATAAAAACTTGGGAGAGCTGTTGCAATTTATACACAAGACAAAGATTAAAAATAAATAAAACTTACCACCATATTGGATAACTTGCCGTGACACGCGTAAGCCCACAGAACAGGAGGAAACATCCAAAGGATATCATCCTTAAAAAAGTTTCGCAAAACATCTCCACTAGAATGACTACATGCGCGCTATTAAGCGCACAGTGGTTGTAAGTATAAAAAACCCTAATCTGCACAGTCCGGTGTTTATTTGGTTCCCTATTAGAGAAACTGTCTTTAGCGACTAGCCGTGGCGGTACTCGGGAGCCAAATATTAAAAGTTAAAAGCTGCTTGCTTTTTTAGGACCCAATCAGCAGGTATCGCCAAAGGGGGAATTGTGATTGTGTCCCTGCGCGCTCTGTTCCTGAGTCAGTCAGTTTGAACCCACACACTAAGAATGAGCTAATTTTAAGAAGATGTGTTTTAGTGCTCATTGAGAATTGGTCGCATTAGCATGCGGTGTGTGTGTGATATATAATGTTGTTTAAAGGGGGAGAGAGGGAGGGTCCGAGGGGTTTTAAATAGTCATCGGAACCCCCGTGGATTGGGTAGCTATAACAACCTGTCCGGATTTCACTCCCTGGTTTGAAGCTGCTAAAATGCATAAATAAATATGTGTGAATTGCTTGAGCCAGCTAGAAGACCTCTAATCCTTTATTTGTCCTCGTATCCATTAATGGATGTAAAACCTAACAGCTTTCCCAACGGATGGATAGCAAATTATTGGATTCTACAGCTGCATATCTGTAACTCAGCAGCATAAAGCTACATGATTTTAGAATGAGCTAATGACCTTTGGACTATTTTTTACATAGTATATAGGCTAACCTCCACCATTGTAGTGCAATCATGCGTTCAAAATTGAACCTAAATAACTAATACATATTCCATACATCACTGACCTGTAATTTAAGTTTTGTTTATGATTCTATTTTTTTGTGTGGCTATTTGCCAAGTATAGCCCAATCCATCTGTCTTGAAAAAAGAATCCTGTCACATTGGCAAACGAAATAAAGAAGACATCTTTATTTGTTCAAGGTTATTTGTGTTTAAAATATGTCCTTTGTTAAAAAGGGCAGCCTATAAATGTCCACTTTTATACAAAAACAGAATAAAATATATAGCATAATAAATATAGGCTATATAGCTTATTATTATTTTGAATTGACTGAAATCGATCAGCACTATAATAGGTTTTTACAACTTAATGCTATTAATTACTGCACGATAAATTATACGCTGAGGTAGTTCTCATCAAGACACTCCAACGAAAATATCCGATAGAGCGGCCCGCACCACTGAGAATGGCAGACTGTCGTGTTTCCTTTTCTCAATGTCAAGTGGCTGTTTGTTGATATTGATCTAATAGGAAGTGAACCTGTTTCGCCTTTGATATGCAGTGATGTGTATCTTCGTTTGAATACTCATTCTATAGTTGTGTGAGACATTGACCTAAATTAATTGGTTAATTCATTCGTTTATAGGCCAAGAGTTGATTAATAAAATAAAAGGAAAAACTAGTTTTCCAAGCTATTGTAGAAATGATGAATTAGGAATAATATAAAGCTATTTGATAGCCATTGGTTTAATAAAAGCAGTTCATAATGAAATATTTAAGGCCCAATCCCGTCTTTTTTTCTTTTTTTTTACCATATTTATATTCACATTTATCCTGAAAGAGTTTGATTTGTAGATGTAAAATATGTTATTTGGAACTTTTTTACCCCATCATATGTAAAAATATTAGTCTGATTTACTCCAATGTTTACAAACATTATCTACCAGCAAACATATTACAGCCCCAAAATACAACAAATACAAACACAGTTTAAAACCCATTTATCAGTTTAGTCCTTGTATCAAGAAGTCAGTCAATCACCAAGGATGCTTCCCATTTTGTTTATGTTTGGATCACGGATCAGGGCTTTAAAGATTACATTAAAGCTGTAGTCTAGCTTGTGCTGGTATTGATTAATGGTACAGCCTATATTATCTCTAGCCTATCATGATAACAATAGCCGCAAACATCCCAATTATGAGTACGAATGATGTTTAGAACAAGTGCACACCTGTTGGAGAGCGTGCAGCTCAGTTGGTAGAACTAACAGCCCCCTGGTTCGCCTGAGAGAAGATGGCTCTCATCATTAAATGATGCTGATTGCCAATTTCTGTGGATTCTCTCACATTGTCCTCGATACAAAATAATGCATATATATAATTATAGGCTGTATGTGCAAGTCATGACCATTGGTTTATCTTGAGGTTTGATGGAGTGGTCCAAAGTTAATAACAGGAACAAGTCAGGAACAACTCTCATGCCAGGATTTAATCACTGACACTGACCTTGGGTGAACAAGGTAAATAGTTGTATTAAGTATATTGTATTGTATACATGTTTGATATATATATATACCGGTATATATATATACCTCTTATGTTTTCACATTTTTACAATTAATGGCTGACCACATGGTTGTTTAGGCTATATGGTTCATGTTTATCATCAAACAAACAAACAAACAAACAAACAAACAAACAAACAAACAAACAAACAAACAAACAAACAAACAAACAAATAAACAAACAAACAGACAAACAGACAAAAACACACACACACAAACTAATTAACAAACAAATTAACTAACGAATTAACTACTAGCAAAAGACAATTTAAAGGTTTATGAATTATTATCAAAATACTACATTGGCTTATGTAGGCTAATATAAGTGGCTTAATAGTCCATCTATCCATCCATCCATCCATCCAGTTATTGAAATTTCCAAAAGGCCTTCATTGAAATTCAAGGAGAGGCTAATTATTATCTAATGCTTCTGGAAGCAGGCCTTAAACCTAGATGTTAGCGCCCTCTAGTGGGCTTTGTTACATATTACTAATCCAGTGTGTTGAAGGACATGTATATGTGTGGATTACTAATGACAATGAAAAGCATTAGCCAGTAGGTTGGACTGAGAGTATTAGTGACAGTGTAGCCTAATATGGAGTGACATTGAAACTCAGTTTACTTTTCTCATATTTACATGTTGTCCACAGTCTCATTACATTATTATTATAAGTTGATTCTCCAAAACACCCATGTAGAGACAGAAACTATAATTTTGCCAAAGATAATGGCTGATTTATTAACTCATTAGTATTCCGAATACCTAAATAACGGGGGAAACCCGCATACAATGAGAGTCCAGTGTGGTCAAGGTGCAGCTGCATGGCCTGCAGGCAGGTGCTGGGCTGGTTTCCAGACCTTTCTCCATAGTCCGTAGAGGAAATCTGGAAAAGAGGTGCCACCGTGCCAGAGGCTGAGGGGGTAGGGGAGCTGTGTGAACTATGCCTCCTTTTACCAAGACCGTCACCGTTGGCACAGAGGCAAAGTCAACAGGAGTGTTTAATACAGAGAGGAAAATATGTGATGTCTGTTTACAGCTGTGTGGCAGGTGAATGTCTGTACAGTGTAGCTGTCAGAATGGGACAATCACACACTCCTGTGAGCTGTTGGATCAACTCCGCGCAACATGAATTCTACCTGTGCATCCCATGACATAAATTCAGCTGAAGGCCTTTTTTAAAGGGTCTAATGATGTGGAACATCAGGTGTGCCAATGTGTTTCCCCAATTGACCCCAAAAGCAACAGCTGTGATTGGAGGATCAAGAACAGAAGGCGGGGTTTGAGACAGGTCAATTGTACAGATCATTTACTAACGCACATGGCAAGAATTGCCTGTAACGTCACAAGTAATTTGTATAGTTAAGCTATAAGGAATATTAACTTTAAAAGAGCTGGGCGATATGGCCCAAAATGTCGTATGAACAGAGAGGTCTGTCTTCTGCTAAAGGCACGTGACATCGCTTTTAGATCTGGTCACACGCAGGCCTACTGTTCAGCCAGGGCTAACCTGAATAGGGGAATCAAGCGGGCCAAACACAGCCACAAGCTAAGGGTTGAAGAGCACAACTCTAATCCTCAACACAACAACTCAGACCCTCGACGCATGGGGCAGGGCATCAAGGCCATCACAGACTATAAACCCACCAACAACTCTCCCCCAACCACTGACCCCTCCCTCCCTGATGAGCTCAATACCTCTTATGCCCACTTTGACACGGACAACCAGGAAGTGCCCATCAAGGCTGCCATCCCTGCTAACATCCAACCCCTCACTCTCTCCCCCACCAATGTGTGTACTGCACTGAGCAGGACTAATGCTGGCCCTGAAGGCATCCCCGGCCTTGTGTACAGAAACTGCGCTGAGGAGCTGACTGAGGTCATAACTGACATCTTCAACCTGTCACTAGCCCAGGCAGTTGTCCTGCCCGCGTGTATGCTTTTACCAACGCATTTGTGTTTCCGGGTTCCCGTTTAGCGCTCTGATTGGCCACTGACCTACACGCGTACGCCCCCCTCGCTATCGCCTTTGGGGCGTGAGATATGAAGACAGATTTGCCTGGGTATAGGAAGGAAGTACCATACGAGCCGCAAATTGAACATGCAGTGAGTCTGCGACAACAACCCAATAATAAACACTCGAAACTATTACTAACTATTACCAGACAATTACAACAGCAGTGGTGCCTGCATCAAATGTCACGTATTATGGGCTATAAGCCCGTGTAGATCTATTCGGAATAATAAACATATACACCCTCTAGCAAAACATGACACAATGTGATCCTATCTCCGATAGAGCGGCTGGTCGCAGAGACGCGAGTTGAACGAACACATCGGGAGGAGAATGAATGAATGAATGAACCTGATGTAAACAAATCTGTCTTCATATCTCACGCCCCAAAGGCGATAGCAAGGGGGGCGTACGCGTGTAGGTCAGTGGCCAATCAGAGCGCAAAACGGGAACCCGGAAACACAAATGCGTTAGTAAAAGCATACACGCGTCCTGCCCAGCATGCTTTAAAACCACCTCCATCGTGTCAGTGCCGAAACACTCCTCTGCCACAAGTCTCAATGACTTCCGCCCTGTTCCACTCACCCCCATTATCATGAAGGTTCTGGCTCACCTTAAATCTGACCTTTCACCTACTGGAGAGACACCAATTCACCTACTGTGAGAACAGGAGCATGGAGGATGCTATCTCCTCAGTAGTACATTCCGCCCTCTCCCACCATCATCCCCAAACTCATCTGCAAACTTGGTGACCTTGTGGAAACCAAGGACCTCGACATTTACCCCTCTGTCTGCAACTGGATACTTGACTTCCTAACTAACAGACTCCAGTTTGTTAGGATAGACAATCTCACCTCCTCCACCCTCACCCGAACACCGGCGTCCCACAAGGGTGCGTGCTAAGCCCCCTTCTCTACTCCCTCTTCAGCCAAGACTGCTCTCCTATACACGGCACCAACACCATTATCAAGTTTGCAGATGACACAACGGTCAAAAACAACGATGAGTCGGCCTGCAGGGAAGAGGTCCAGCACCTGGTGGCGTGTTGCACCGACAACAACCTGGCCCTCAACACCAAGAAAACCAAGAAACTCATCATGGCCTTCAGAAAGACTAGAGCCGGCGAGCACGCCCCGATCCATATCAACAGGACGGAGGTCAATCGTGTCTCCAGCTTCAAAGTCCACATCTCCAAGGACCTCTCTTGGACCCTCAACACCTAGTCACTGGTCAAGAAGTCTCACCAGTGCCTCTTCTTCCTGAGGAGACTGAGGAAATCCCTCTTCAGCCTCCTCAGATTCTGGTGAACCCGGTGCACCATAGAAAGTATACTCACCAACTGCATCACATTTTGGTACAGAGTCAGCAACTGCACTGCTTCAGACTGGAAAGCACTGCAGGGGGTGGTGAAAATCTGGCCAACACATCACCAGTACATCACTGCCTGCAATTGAGTCTATTCATCACAAATGGTATCTGAGGAAGGCACACAGCATTGTCAAGGACACCACTCATCCCAATCTTGGACTGTTTGCCCTCCTCCCCTTCGGGAGGCACTACAGGAACCTCTGCTCCAAGTCAAGCAGACTCAGGAACAGCTTCTTTCCCTCAGCTGTCGTCTCCCTGAACTCTCTACCATGATGACAGCAGACTCAGGAACAGCTTCTTTCCCTGAGCTGTCGTCTCCCTGAACTCTGTGCCACAATGACAGCCCCCCTCCCATACCATATAAACTCTGAACTCCATTGCCTAGGCTCTGTTTTCTGTATTTTGGACGATGGTGATGTGATTCATAGGCATGCTGCAGCTTCAACTCTTAAAAGTCTGGACTCTGTCTATCATTCTGCCCTCAGATGTATTACTGGTGACAGATATGATACCCACCACTGTGTCCTTTATGAAAAGGTCACATTTACATTTACATTTAGTCATTTAGCTTTTATCCAAAGCAACTTACAAGTTTTGTATGACAAGTCATAAGGAAGGGCACAACTCTATCAGCTGAGTAACAATGTTCATCAAAGTGTTGAGTGCTACTGTAGGTTAGTATATTAGGACAAGTGCATGACAGTAAGGTTAGTTAGAGACTATTGACCGGAGGTAGGCGGGAGCAGTTCCCTTTGCCACACGGTATGCCAGGTCGAGGGCCTTGAAGCGGATTCGTGTGGCAATGGGGAGCCAGTGCAGGTCCCTAAGAAGTGGGGTGACATGGGCTGACTTCGGTAGGTTTGAGATCAGGCAGGCCGCTGCGTTCCATATGAGTTGAAGAGGCTTGGTGGCAGTGGCCGGGAGGCCAGCGAGCAGTGCGTTGCAGTAGTCGAGGCGGGAGATGACTGGGAGATGATTGGACGAGGAGTTGGGTGGCTTCTTTTGTCAGGAAGGGGCGGATCCTTCTGCCGTTGCTCAGGAGGAATCTGCAGGTTCTGGTTGTCGCTGCGATGTGAGCGGAGAAGTTCAACTGGTCGTCAAGGACAACACCAAGGTTCTTGGCGATTGGGGACGCGGTCACAGCTGCATTCTCGACTGTGATGGAAAGGTCGTCAGGGGGGAGGATTTGGCCAGCAGGTGGAGCAATTCTGTTTTGCTTAGGTTCAGTTTGAGGTGGTTGGTCGTCATCCAGGTGGAGATGTCGGACAGACAGGCCGAGATCCGCTCAGAGACGTGGATATCTGAGGGAGAGAAGGAGAGGAAGAGGTGAGTATCATCGGCATAGCAATGATACGAGAAGACATGAGACGTGATAATGTTACCCAGAGATTTAGTGTAGAGGGAGAAGAGAAGAGAAGGGGTCCTAGGACCGAGCCCTGGGGGACACCTCTCCATGACACTTGGTAGGAGCGGTCATTGAGGTATGATGTCAGCCATGTTAGCGCAGAGCCAGCCACTTCCATTCCTGCGAGGGACGCAAGGAGGGTCTGATGGTTGACTGTGTCGAAGGCTGTAGATAGATCTAGGAGAATCAGGACAGAGGAGAGGCCTTACGCTTTTGTGAAGTGAAGTGCCTCTGTGACCGCAATGAGGGCCGTTTCTGTGGAGTGGCCAATCCGGAAGCCTGACTGATTAGGGTCTAGGAGGTCATTCTGTAAGAGATAAGCAGAAAGTTGGTTGGATACAGCACGTTCAAGTGTTTTAGAAAGGAAGGAGAGAAGAGAGACAGGACGATAGTTGCCTATGGTTCATGGTTTTTTTTTATGAGCGGTGTGACTCTAGCTTGTTTTAGGGAGGTGGGGACCACCCCCGAGTTGAGGAAGGAGTTGATGGTTGCAGTTAGGAATGGGAGGATGTCTGGTGCTATGGTCTGGAGGAGTCAGGAGGGTAACTGATCCAGCTGGCATGTAGTCGGACGTTTCGACGTTACCAGTGTCAGGGTCTCAGCTTCTGTAATGGGAGAGAAAGATGACAGAGTGAAGGATGAGGTTCTCGATTCAGTATTTGGAATGGGTGGGGTTTGGGAGAAGGAGCTGCGGATGTTCTCCACTTTTTCCTTAAAGAAGATCGCAAAGTCTTCGGCAGAGAGAGATGAGGAGGGAGGACATGGTAGCATGCAGATTGCGAAGGTTCTTGGCAGAGGCCTCGATCCTATGGTGAAAGAAAGAAGCTTTGGCAGTAGTAATGGTTTTGTAGAATGTTAACAACAAGAGGTTGTGATATGTGGCGATGTCAGCAGTGAGGCGTGACTTTCTATACTTCCTCTCAACCGCTCTCAGGACCTGTCTTTGTTTATATTTAAAGCCCTTATTGGTAAGCTTCCCCCTAACATCACATCACTGTTGGAATGAAATCTTGGAACCTATTCTACATGTTCAAATGACTGGCTGGTTCTAAGGTTCCTCGAGTTTGCTCTGAACTAGGTTTCCTTTCATGCTTTCAACACCTGGAATGCCCTTCAACTGACTGTAAAGTTAAAGGTTCTTCCTTCTCTTGCTGCATTTAAGTATGATCTCTGACCACTGTGTATCGACTTGTAATTTATAATTGTAATTGTAAACAATTGTGTGTCTTAACAGATTCTTGTTTATTCTTATTTGTTGTGCCTATATGTATGAATCTACTGATAACTGTGTCTTAAGCTCGTCGTCACTGTAAATGAGGGTAACCTCAGTGTCTCATGAGTTGAAATAAAGGTTTGAAATGAAAATGAAATGAAATTATGGCAATTATGGATGTCTGTTTATGTACGTACATGAGACATGCACATAGTGACACGCAAGGGGATCTTTACTGTATGTACATCATTCTAATGTCTTAGATGTGATTGGTTAGAGCATCTGTACACATCAATCATGCAAACATCTATATGAATTATTTGCATTCATTATTTGAATCTGTACAAGGTCATTCTTGCCATGTGTGTAATCCTATCTCCAGAAAAAAATTATAACGCACATCCTCCGTTTGTTGGTGCTGAGCCAAACGGTAAAAACAGTAATACATAAGAACAAAGCGGGGCTCGCAACTCACTTGTAGTTCCAAGGTGATTTAATAGACAAAAAAAGGCAGTAGATGCGACGTTTCGACCTTACCGGTCTTCCTCAATCCTATCTCCTACATGATGAATAAAAACATGTCTGGCATCTCCATTTGAATAATGTTTCATATGTGTCAATTCAAATTCCCAAGCAGGTCTCTGACATCAAGGCCACCTCATCATCCCTCCCCCTTAATTGGCTGAGTGATATCATTCCTGATAGTCTCCTGAGCCTTTCAGCCATTGTGTAGTGTGATGTCTGCCTGGTGCCAGTGTACGGCAGCCATTGACCTGCGTAGCCTGAGTGGTGGCGAAGGAGGCGATTTCCACCCTACATTGTAAACCGCTTTGAGTAAAGCGCTATTTAAATGCAATGATCATTCCTTCATTCAATTAACCGGTACAAAGTCATTGAATCTTTGAGCGTAAATTCTTCTGAAAATGTGTCTCTGTTTTTTCCTCCTCAATTACATCACCAAGAGACCTCGAACAGCCCTCAGTCCATTCAGCTTTCCCCCCCGGGGGAGAACAGAGACACATTGTGCCAGGCCATTATATGCCACCTCTGTGTGCCCGCGGTGACCTCACTGCATCGATGATGTCATTGTAAAAGATGCTGTCAGACCCAAGCTATGTCCAGAGCGGAGTGGGCATTGCCATTACTCACCCCCCCCCCCCACATGTCAAACTCTCCTCAATTGACACAATGCAGTTGCACCAACAGCATGCCATAGGAAAAGTATACTAAATGAATAACTTTTTTTTATCCTTGCAGTGAGTTTCCCATAAATGTTGTTTTGTGTTACATTGTTTTTTTTAGCACTCATTTGTGCATTCAGGAACCATAGGCTTTCAGCAATGTGAGATGTGTGCAAATGTATATCTACCACTAGATGTCAGCATTGTGTCATAAAATGATACCATACCAGCATTGCAAATGTATTAAGGTGTAACTATTAACTACTAAGCCATATTCCTGTTAACTTATTCCTATTTCCCTGTTAACTATTCTTTATTATTACGAATATGTGTATTAAATCCTGACCCCACAATATTTTAGAAAGGTGTGTAGCCTATGTTGAGGCAAACCCTAAAACAAATAGTTCCTTATTTCATAAGGTGTATTTGTCTATCTGACTTCAACGTTACAATAGCCAATGTAGACAAACCTAACCCCTCTCAGCATCTCTCTCACATTCCATCTGGTCTATTGTCTGCGCTGCCAAACACCCTTTTACCACAGTCAAATGAATGAAAACAAAACAGAAAGCATGTCAACAGAACAGGAAGCACATGACAGAGAACAGCATTGCGCGGCCATGTAGTAAGTATGCGTAAACACTGACCATTCCTCATGTGTGTAACTGTGTTTGAATTACACAGTTTAGTTTCCAAGGGGAAAGGGGAGGGGGGGTGTGCCTCGATAAGTGTCAGACGGGCCAGGGGCCACACCCCAGACAAGAGCTCTCACCTGGGAGCCACTCATCACTTTCTCTCACCTCGCTCCTCCTGGGAGCTACCTCATTCCCCAAACACATCATGGGAAACAGGGCAAAAGGGCCTCCTTGTCCCGTTGCTTTGGCCTTTATCTACAGGATGGGCATTACCCTAGGCCTAGGCGTTGACATCCCTATCTCCCCCTCTCTCCTCCCCCTGTGGGCAATACTGGGTGTAAAAAGGGTTTTGATAACGAGGGGAGCTCATTGATGATGATATCCAATCTTCACTTGGCTTTTGTCAGCGTGCACTGAGGTTGGGTTTGTTGTTTTTGTCACACTTCATTGAGTTGTGTTTTGGCCAACTGCAGTATGGTGAGTGGAGAGAGGCCACAGCCAACTCCAGCGTAAGTAAACAGGCGTGTCTGGGTGAGTGTGTGTGTGTGTGTGTGTGTGTGTGTGTGCATACATTTGTGTGCATGTGTCTTTGCATGTGTGTGTGTATTAATCACAGGTTAGTTTGGGTGGACAGCAACTTTAAGTCTCTCTGGGCCTGTGGCCCTATAGGCTTGATCAGTCCTACCTCAGAGGCTCTTGTACAGTTGTGTCAGGGTTGAGGTCACAGATTACATTTGCCGGATGAGGCAGTGAGGTCACAGACTAAACCACTAGGACGAGGCAGTGAGGTCACAGACTAAACCACTAGGACTGCACAACGGATCGCTGACGCTGTCGCGTCCCTGACGAAGACGGGCAGGAGCACTTGGATTGGTCCCCGGGCGCGGTACCTCGCCGGCGCCCTGTCTGTTCCCGGCTGCCCTTGGGGGGAAGGACGACGGGATGGGTTAAGCGCAGAGCTCAATCGCATCGGCGACCCTGAGAAAGACAATGCATGTGTGTGTGTGTGTGTGTGTGTGTATTCCTGTGTGTGTGTGCCGCCCATTGCATGTCCCAATGTCGTTGCATGCCGAATAAAGACTCTCTAAAGAGGTCCTGCATTATTATTATTATTATTATTATTATTATTATTATTATTATTATTATTATTATTATTATTATTATTATTATAGGACAAGGCAGTGAGGTCACAGACTAAACCACTAGGACGAGGCAGTGAGGTCACAGACTAAACCACTAGGATGAGGCGGTGAGGTCACAGACTAAACCACTAGGATGAGGCGGTGAGGTCACAGATTGAACCACTAGGATGAGGCAGTGAGGTCACAGACTAAACCACTAGGATGAGGCGGTGAGGTCACAGATTGAACCACTAGGATGAGGCAGTGAGGTCACAGACTAAACCACTAGGATGAGGCGGTGAGGTCACAGATTGAACCACTAGGATGAGGCAGTGAGGTCACAGACTAAACCACTAGGATGAGGCAGTGAGGTCACAGACTAAACCACTAGGATGAGGCGGTGAGGTCACAGATTGAACCACTAGGATGAGGCAGTGAGGTCACAGACTAAACCACTAGGATGAGGCGGTGAGGTCACAGACTAAACCACTAGGATGAGGCGGTGAGGTCACAGACTAAACCACTAGGATGAGGCGGTGAGGTCACAGACTAAACCACTAGGATGAGGCAGTGAGGTCACAGACTAAACCACTAGGACGAGGCGGTGAGGTCACAGACTAAACCACTAGGACGAGGCGGTGAGGTCACAGGTTGAACTACTAGGATGAGGCGGTGAGGTCACAGACTAAACCACTAGGATGAGGCGGTGAGGTCACAGACTAAACCACTAGGATGAGGCGGTGAGGTCACAGACTGAACCACTAGGATGAGGCGGTGAGGTCACAGACTGAACCACTAGGATGAGGCGGTGAGGTCACAGATTTAACCACTAGGATTAGGCGGTGAGGTCACAGACTAAACCACTAGGACGAGGCAGTGAGGTCACAGATTTAACCACTAGGACGAGGCGGTGAGGTCACAGATGAATCCACTAGGATGAGGCGGTGAGGTCACAGATGAATCCACTAGGATGAGGCGGTAGTCTCTTCCAAGCAGGAGATCTAGTAGAGCTGTAATTACAGGAACACTGACTGCCTGTCAACTTGAGCCACACTGTTGCTTTCATTAACTGACGCTCTGCAAAGTACTGAGAGGAATAGAAGAGGGAGTCTCAATTCCTCCACCTTTTCTTTCTTTCTTTCTTACATCTCCCTTTTCTGCCACTTTTTCGCAGACAAGGACACTTTTCTCTAGGTCATCCCGGGTCACAGTCAGCTGAGAGGGAGGCTGCACCGGCCACAGCTGCTCCTCCTGGAGCCCTGTCTTGTTTCATGAATGCTAGGTAAAGCAGATCATAGCATTCTATCAACACCACCTGCCTGTCAGCAGGCATGACCCATTCACTGCATATCTACCATATCGCCTGTCTCACAAATTATGTTACACACATCGACCTGTCATTCCCTGGCACCCATTATTATTATTATTATTATTATTATTATTATTATTATTATTATTATTATTATTATTATTATTATTATTATTATTATTATTATTATTATTATTATTATTATTATTATTATTATTATTATTATTATTATTATTATTATTATTATTATTATTATTATTATTATTATTATTATTATTATTATTATTATTATTATTATATATATTTTTATTACTTTTACTGTTGAGGCTGTGTCGTGTCAATGGAAATTGCTCTTTTCCATTGACATGAGGTGAAACTTGGATGAATTGCGGAGTTTGACCACAGCCAAATAGTGATTTGTCACTCTGTACACACACCGTCTTTGCAGGGTGTTTCACAGGTTGCCGGGCAACCGATGAGTGGATCATATCTTGTGGTTTTGGCACATAGATTAATAAAATACCTAGCAGCCTATGCTGGGGGTTGACCTATCTCAAGCCCCGCCCTCTTTCCTTGATCCTCCAATTACAACTGTGGTGGAAGCGACAGAGGGCGCGGCTTGCGATAGGTCCATTGATATACATATAGTTTGCAGGTTAATTAGATAAAAATGTATCTAATTCTTGGAGGAACAAAACCACAGGCTTCCCACTAAATGAGTAAGTAAATACGATAAGATGGATGATATCTAAAGAAATTAACATTTCCTCAAAACCATGCCAAACTTACAACTATCTCATGCCTTGTGATAGCCTATAATAATGTATTCTGTGGTGTTAACTTTTTTTTTTTCATGAAGGCTAAATTTACCTTAACATATCGATGATGATGATGATGATGATGATGATGATGATGAATATGAAGATGAAGATGATGGTGAATATGAAGATGAAGATGATGATGATGATGATGATGATGATGATGATGATGATGATGATGATGATGATGATGATGATAACACGTATAACGAACTGACTTCATATTACTTCCAGCCTTTCGGTGTCCAACACTCCTGCAGTAGCAGGCATTCTCTGGAAGGGACAAGCCTCTACACGCACACATACAATTTGGCTGAAGTATATGTCATAACATCTCACAGGAAAATGTGCATGGACCATAGGTTACATGCCCCAAACGAAGTCTGGGGATTCAGTTCCACTACTGTGTTCACTGCCAGTGGAGGAGCTCCTTCTGTTGAGTCAGAGCCTACCGTTCTCTAATCTCCTGCTGGACAAGATAAAATGTATGTGGTCAGGCAGGAAGGGTAGGGAAAAATAAACCCTTGGCACAAACTATAGTAGCTAACTAACTCCTTTATCATTTTGTAAACAATGGAAAACACCGTTATCGCACATATCACACATGACAATATGTATTTAGTAAGAAACAAAAGCTCCGATGAGGGCTTTTGATGTTTGCCTAATAAGAAGTGCAATCTTCCTTTTATCTGTGAATTGTTGAATCACTGTTTTATGTTGTTTAGTTTTGTTGCTTTTATTATGTGTGAACCCTGGGAAGATTAGCTGCTGCCATTGTTGAATGGCATCCAAAAATGGGGATCCAAAAAGACAAATAAACAAGCAAAAACTAATCTGAATATTGTGTAATTTTTCACCGCTTTTTTATTATTATGCTTATTGGATATTGGGGGGGGGGGGGGGGGGGTTCAGGCCTGTGTACACAGAGTGGCTCATATTAGTAGCAATAAGTCTCTGGGTAACTTCAAAAAGCTATAAGCGAACCCAAAGAAGACAGTGGAGCACACAGGTCATATTGCTTTTTATTTTTAAGTGCAAAGTATAATTTAAACCTTATAATAATAATAATAAATGAAGCAATATGACCTGTGTGCTCCAGTGCCTTATTTGAGTTAAAGCTCCAATCCAGAATTGATTTGACCATGTGGGGTATATTCATATATACATGTGGGGTATATATATTCATATATCTTCAATATTTTGTTCTGTAGATGGATAATACGCTTTTTGGAACTTTCTTAACCTGGAAGATAGGTCTGTTTTACCCCAGTTTTTACAAACATTACCAATGTAAACATACAGATAAAAAGAAATAGAGCAAATACAATTTTACCATTCACCAATTGTCTAGTGTCAGTCCTTTTATCAAGAGATCAACTAGATCTAAACACATCTTCATTCCTGTTTCTTATTTTTAAGTGGTGGGGCTAGCAGTTTGTTTAGGTTTTTGGATCACGGATGGGGCCTTTAAGTCTCTGTGAGGTTACCCAGAGACTCCTCGCTCGTTGGATGGTTTTGGCACAGCCTTCTCCTTCTATTAAGAAATCCATTGTTGAAGTGCATTCCTTTTCTTTATGCAATATTTATTTAGTGTTTCAATAAGGAATTTCTTTTGCCGATGAGAGTACTGCCTCTGACTCTTTTAGTAGTACTTTCATCTGCGCTGGTCCTACTAATCTAGAATACCACCAAGGACACAGCAAGCCACTGCTCTTTCACCATTTGTGAAAGGTATTTTATGCAAGTCAGGTACCCTATATTATTATGTAAAGAAATAAGCAGAGCATTATGCTAAACACTGATGGTGTTTTGTTTGTTTTTTAATGCCAGATATCTGACATAGGAGTTACTTTGAGTTACGAGACAAGATCTTGATATCTGGAATGAATAAGGTTGTTGAATTGATCAACATCATTATCAAAAGCCTCGCTTTCCAGGATCAAGTGTATTCAACGACGGTTGTGTGCTTTAAAAAAAAAAATTCTTTTCACTGTTTTCTTGTTCCCCGCTCTACTTAAAGGGATAGTTCGGACTTTTGGACATTACGTTGTATGAAATACTTGCCAGTAGTGTAGTAATAGCAAAGCTATTAGCGAACCAGAGGACGAGGATTTAGTGTTAGAAATAGATAACCCTTTTGCCTGCATGTTGTGGTGTGATTATTATTATTATTATTATTATTATTATTATTATTATTATTATTATTATTATTATTATTATTATTATTATTATTATTATTATTATTATTATTATTATTATTATTATTATTATTATTATTATTATTATTATTATTATTATTATTATTATTATATATTATTATTATTATTATTATTATTATTATTATTATTATTATTATTATTATTATTATTATTATTATTATTATTATTATTATTATTATTATTATTATTATTATTATTATTATTATTATTATTATTATTATTATTATTATTATTATTATTATTATTATTATTATTATTATTATTATTATTATTATTATTATTATTATTATTATTATTATTATTATTATTATTATATTATTATTATGTTGTGGTGTGGATTCAAACTGTTTGGTTGTGTGACCCTGTTTGCGTTCAGTTCGCGCAGAACCCAGAGGCCACAGGACTCAGTTATTGAGCTAATAGCTTTGCTTCCACTACTGGTAAGTATTTCATACAACTTAATGTCCAAAAAGCGAACTATCCCTTTAACTCAATAATAATAATGGATTGGATTTATATAGCGCTCTTCTCTGACTGACTGTTGCTCTGACTCAGAGCGCTTCACAGAGTCCATTATTCGTTCATACACAGTCATACCGGTGGTGGTAAGCTACAATTGCAGCCAGAGCTGCCCTGAGGCAGACTCACGGAAGCGTGGCGAATAATCATCGCCTACGGCCCCTCCGACCACCACCAACATTCATTCACATGCATACACATTCATACGAGGCAAGTAGGTTAAGTGTCTTGCCCAAGGACACAACGGCAATGGGATGGACATGGGCTTGAGCGGGATTCGAACCACCAACCCTTCGATCATTGGACGTCACTTTCATCTTCTTAGCAGTGCCGGTGTGTCATTTAATAATTAGTAGGGCTGTCGCGATTCTCCAAATCCACGATTCCATTTGATTTAAGGTCACAATTTGATTTGATTTTCAACACTGACGGATATGCTATTGTAGAGTTTTGATTTGTAACGATCAACAGATCATTGAGTCTTGATTTGTAAAGATCAACAGATCATTGGTTTTATGTCCTGACAACTGTCATTTAAATTTTTCAAATCCTTCTGGGTTAGGGTAACAACAGCTACTGCAAGGAGGATTTTCAACAGAATATGTCAGATTGGTTGTGATATCTTGGCATGATTTCAGTAAAACAGGAGACCATTGCTAAAACAAATGGTAGCCTAATTGTCATGATTAGACCACATTTCCCATAACCCCCCCTGCTTTTTGATTAGCTGTTGTTTCCAGGCCAAACATGGGGGGTTGTTTTGATGATGCGAGGAGAGGGTGAAGATCCTCGCTAACCGAATGAGTTGTTTTTGTTGATAAAGCAAGAATTGGCTTCCTTTGTGCTGGATCTGACCCAGATGCACACAATAGCAATACAAAATAGAGGATCATGGTCTCATGCTTCTCATCGGTCTCAATGTCTTGATGTGTTTGTTGTTTATAACAAGGGCAAACATGTTGCCACACTGGCGACTTGAGGGAAGCTGGATGATTCAGTTCTCTTTCTCTATCATCTCAGACGTCTCAGCAGCGACCGCAGCGTCTCGATGAAGTAACGGCGGCTACCGGTAAGCTCATTAACGAGCCTTGTATGCACTGTGGTTTCCAAAACACCAGCTCCTCCTCCGAGTCCAGGAAGACTCAGACGGGTCCCGAGCCCCGATCCTGAGAACTGCAGCACATGGTGCAGCCCCCCCGACGCCTGAAACAGCAGAGCGGCGCAGACGCACCGTCAGCCTCCAAACCTAAGCCACAAATGATGTCTGGTGCATGGAAAAGATCATGTGGCCCTGCTGCAGAGGAGGGGTGGTGAGAGCAAGGAGGTTGGTGGTAACTGGGTTGGGATTGGACGGATACGATTTACATTCCTCTCCAGGGATGCGATATCAAGACAAGGTCAGACCCAGGCTAATACGCAAGGAAGAGGAGGAGGAGTCCGCGAAGGTCTGAGCTTCTACTCATGGTTCTGATCAAAAGTAAATGAAGAGAGGAGACAAACCGATGTTCTATGATACATGATACCATATAGCATGTTAACTCTGACAAGACGATAATCTGTACTGTACTTATAACTAATTACTCTCCAAACTCTCCATTTGCCAAATCAGTTGTATCCGTACGGACACTTGGCAGATGCTTGGCAGGGCAGTATTACATTTTGGACGGGGTTGCTCAAGATACCGTATATATACATTGAGGAGATAGGGTGTGCGTTCGGGAGTTTGTCTCTGCATAAGGAAATACCTCAAACTCCATCAACATCCTACAGCACATTCCATCTCATTTGAATAGTCTGTGTGCACAGAAGTGCTCCTGACCTCAATGCCCAAAGGAACCTCATTGTAATTGCAAAGAAATGTAACACTGCCGGCTAAAACTACTAATCCAGTCTGAGTATTCTAGTCACACTAAGAGTTGAAACAAGGTGGAGTTTCTTTTATGTTTTTTTTACAAAAAAGGCGAGGGTGCACCCACACTTTTTTATTCAAGGGTGACTTTCTCAGGATACCGGATACGCCTGGTTTTCCGAATAATATTCATTACATTACAAAAAAAAAGTATTCACCCAATGACATATTGTATATAGGTGTGTATCTTTCTGAGGGAGAAAGAGAGTTCAGGGGAAATAGCCAGAGAGGCACAGAGAAGGGTAAAACGACGGTTGAGGGAGGCTGTATCTTCAGCAGTAGGGAGGGAAAGGATCTTGACAGCTCACAGAGATTAGCGTCAGTTACCAAACACATTTTCAGCTACCACCTACAGCACTGACAAGCCAAAGCCAACCAACCCTCATAGGAAATCCTTTTTTTATTTTTTTATTTTACTGCACGCTTTTGTCTCCATTGCTACGTTCCCTGGACACCGCAGAACGAAACAAGGACTGTTTTCTTTGGTTGCCTGATCTCAGGAGGAGTGGGGGGGGGGGGGGGGAAAGAACATTTAAGAAGGGTGTGGGAATCAATTATCCCACTCACCAGACATGCAGGACCAGTGGGTATTGCCCGGATTAGTGTCCATTCCTGTCATGTAGTGAGAAACCCTCCAGCTGATCTTCTTAAAACCAGGTGTTATTAAGAAGCAGGGCTTCTTGCTGGGGGAGGGGAGGAGGAGGGGGGGGGGGGGGGGTATACCTACCATATGAGGTTCAGTTAAGTGCATACTGTAAAAAGAAAAATGCATTCCTCTGGTTTCAAGTACATACCTGTACGCATGCTGTGCTCATATGAGTTCAATTGTGGATTTCATCCATTTCATACATCATCAAGAGGCACACGGTGGCAGTTCAGCAGCTCCAAGCGGTAGCACATTTTTTAGACTGATAAACCCGCCCTGATTCATATTTCCTGTGTCTTGTCCGATCAAACTGGCTTTGACGAAAAACACTATTCTTCATGTTTTCAATATCTGCAAGATTACCTGTCATGTTTGACACTGTGATCATGGTCAAAAGCTCAATAGTTACATCTGGCCGAATCTGTCAGTGCATGGGGAAAGTTCAGAGGTCCTGCGTTACACGAAGCTCACTGCGGTAATCATCTCTAACTTAGCTAATACACACTTAACCCCTTGTTTATCTGACCACGCAATAAATAGCAACTTGGCAAACGCTGGTCGGTCCATCTGTTGATGTTACTGATCCGTGATGAATGAGCTGAATATTGTTTGATATTAGGAATGAATAGACTTCATGCCATATCCTGGCAGGAGTGCTCCCCAGGTGTAGCAGAGGAAACCTGGCGCCTTCCCAACTTCAGATACCTCTCTCTCTCTCTCTCTCTCTCTCTCTCTCTCTCTCTCTCTCTCTCTCTCTCTTCTCTCTCTCTCTCTCTCTCTCTCTCTCTCTCTCTCTCTCTCTCTCTCTCTCTGTGCCATGAGACCAAGGTGTGTGTGGAAACAAAAGATGTCAGGTGGTAGCCATTGAAAGGTGTTTACACAGGAGTTAAGTAGGGTTGTCGCTACTAAAGAAACCCTTCATCTGCCAATAGTCATTGATTTTGAGGGCTAATCGAAAAGTCAATTTAACCATGACAAATCTGTGAAATTGTTCAGCACACATTATCGTTCCCTCGCTGCGTTTGATGATGTCGTTCAACATGACTCATTTAAATCAAGTGCCTAGACCAATTTGTGAATATTGGCATAATACCAGAGAGGTGCTTTTAGTTTCTCAACTAAAAATACCTTCGTCTACCAAGACCTTGATGAAATATTAGTAGATTATGAACAAAGAGGGTCTGCAGACAAACTGTTAACCACCGGTCTACCTCTTAAAAAGTATGCATACTGTAACAAACACTCAATATTTGCATGACCATGCTTGCAAGAAAGTGTTGCAAGAAAGATTGATGATTTGCCTCTTGATTTATGACTTTCAATATAATGTTTTGCTCTGTGATTAAAAGTTTCATCACTTCTGAAATAGCCTGAAGTTACAGGCTCTCTCTGCTGACAAACTTATTTTCCTCTTGTAACAGTGAACTATAGACATGAGCCCATTTCAGTGTTTGCTGCTGCTGACTGTGAAGGGAACTGGCCGTGATGTCTCTCAAAGACAAGACTAGACTGATCTTTAACTTCAGAGGACAATCTTTAACCAAAAACTATGGATACTGGACACCTTATATGGTATATGACATGCCCCCCCCCCCCCCATTCATATGCCACAGACACAACAGATCCCACACACACTCACCACTGACTGGACCCAAAGTTGACTTGGGTTCAAATTCAGTTTAACACAGTACTGAGAAAATGTTCAGACCATGTACCTTGGACAATACGTTGCAGTGTATTATATTGTGCCACTGCTGCTGGATGTATAACCAACTAAAGGCTTACTATTCTGTAACTACATTGTCACTGTCCAAAGGTAAATAGGGAGGATTATTCTATCATGCTGCAAGCCAACTCAATAGACCCAGGTTTGGATTGTCAGTGACTATGGCAAGCTTGGACATACCTCAAAAAAGGAAAACCTATCCCATAAATGTCTATCCATAGCCTATTCAGACAGTTTATCCACAGAGTTTATCCGAACGGAATACAGGAAAGAGTAGCCTATACAGAATTAGACTAACTAGTGCAGTCTGTGTGCATTGTCTGGACTCACTCTCTCTCTCTCTCCCTCCCTCCCTCCCTCTCTCTCTCTTTCTCACTCTCTCTCTCTCTCTCACACACACACACACACACACACACACACACACACACACACACACACACACACACACGCACACACACACACACACACACACACACACACACACACACACACCACTCACTCTCTCCCTCTCTCTCTCTCTTTCTCACCCCTCTCTCTCTCTCTCTCTCTCTCTCTCTCTCTCTCCACACACCACTTGCTCTCCGCTAATGGGAGGAGCGCAGAATTCCTCTCTGTATAAGAAGTGCTGAACGTTCAACAAGGGATTTTACACACCAGCTACTCAGGAGAAACGAAATGATCTGCCCTGGAGCCGCAGCAAAATGCTGGATGGACACCTTCTCCTGGGATGGTTATCTTTCACAGTGATAGTGTACCTTCTCAACTTGCCTGGACCAGCCACAGCTTATTTCGGGTAAGCACTGGATTCACTTAAACACATGCTCGTCGTGAGGCTAACTCACTGTCATCGATTTCATTGGCTCAGGGAGGGTGTCCGTGTGTAGACTGCAATGCAGGCATAAAGTTTACAACAACAGCAACAGCAACACAAATATGATTAACACCACTCACACGTGATCTGGTATTCGTCTTGGGCATCTGCTTTCGCTCTATAGTAAATTCAGTGTTTTTTTTGTCGGCAAGAATTTACGTATAGGTCCTCAACTGAACTGTCAGTTCGCGCGCGGCACTTGGCGCAGCGCAGTGTTCGGACTGCTGCTTCACAGCGGGTGGTTGGAGCAGGTTGTCGCTGCTTCACAGCGGGTGGTTGGAGCAGGTTGTCGCTGCTTCACAGCGGGTGGTTGGAGCAGGTTGTCGCTGCTTCACAGGGGGTGGTTGGAGCAGGTTGTCGGTGCTTCACAGCGGGTGGTTGGAGCAGGTTGTCGGTGCTTCACAGCGGGTGGTTGGAGCAGGTTGTCGCTGCTTCACAGCGGGTGGTTGGAGCAGGTTGTCACGAGATGATTCCAATTTGAAGCTCGGGAAAATCACACAACAATGTCAGAGCAGAGGATAATCCCAAGTAGGCTATTTATGGAACTTCATTGTAAATTCCACGATGGAATATAATTGTACTCATTATAATTAATAATTAATTACAGGGCGTCATTAACATTGTTTCCTGTAGCGATGCTACCATAGGATGTGATAGCCAATGCAGTTAGGCTCAGGGTGGTGTTGTTGTTGTAAAATCCGATATATCTCGAGTGTAAAAGTTGTGAACCACTTTTTTGACTAAAAAGCCCATTCCAGTTGAAGGTAAGATGACCTTGACAGGCGGGCTAATGCCCACAACGGGCTGCTGACATATTTGACTGGCAGGCAGCGGGCGTGTGATTATTTTGTTGAAACACTTGTAATATCATATTGTAAGTCTGCTCTGAAAACAGACGTGGAGCAAAAGGTGAGTGTAGGCTTCAGTCTCGACAGCTGGTAACAATAAAGCAATCTAGCTCACTGAACTGGTGGCCGAAACGTCTGCTCAGCTTGAACATTCCCCATCCAGCATAAACATCAGACAGAGAACTAGTCTGGCCTGGGTTCCATGCTCCCACCAAGTTTGAAAACAGTTTAAACACTTAGGGCAAGGTATCTTTCTCGATCACATGAATCCTATCAACAATGTTTAATTTGGTAAAAGCTAAAGGCTACGCTTGTAAGAAAAAGTGTCATGGTATTTCCATCATGGTTTAAATCGGATTATACTATTATATTATTTAAGTACAAAAACGCGGTAGCACAGTGATACACAACGTTTACCATGACAGTACCATGGTCAATTATTTATTTGGTGACCGGTACCTCGGTAAAACTGAAAATATCATAAAAAATTAAATGTTATGTAAAGGGGTGTGTATATTTCAAATAGAGTCGTTCTCGAGGAACGCCTTGGGTTTTAGGTGCCCACCGTGACCTCCTGTCTGCACAGCACTCTGCACCTCACCGTGTCTGGTCAGATACATTTCACTCAAGTCTTCCCTTCAGAACAGAGACTGACTCAGGGAAGGGCCCCAAAGAGCAACATGGCCAAGCCAAGTAGCCGAGCCCACGTGTCTTTCTCTGTTTGTCATTTACGAGTCATTATCACTTATTTATACATGATAATAGTCATAGTTTTCAACAGTGGCACCTCACAGCAGGACATGTGAGAGATTGACACCACTTGGGCAACATTTCAACGTTCTTAAAAAAAAGAAATTAGTATTACAGAAGCATAGAGACACAAATATCTGTGCTGATGGATGTTGTTAGTGCTCCGTTGCACCGCATACAATGCTGCCCCGGAGCAGAGGCAAGTCACACAGAAGACAAATGGTCATAGTCTCTGTGATGTGATGACACACAAAGCTCCAGCAGAGTCTTATTTAGAGGTATGAGTGGTGTGTGAGCTCCAGGAGTATTGGGTGATAAGGACATTGTTAGCCGGGAATCTGTGGGGGGGCACACACACACACACACACACACACACACACACACACACACACACACACACACACACACACACACACACACACACACACACACAGGGATTGGTCCCCCGGGACCTGTTGGGTATTATGAAGCTGTAAACGGGTTTGCTAGACCTCAGAGCCTGTTGAATTAAGGGTCTAACCCCCCCCCCCCCCCTTGGATCTCCAAGGTATTAGGATTACAGTATATTGGTGTAATGAAACCAATAAATCACAGACAACTGGTCTGGACAAAGCAACAAGGGTGGATGTTTTGGAAAGACTTGCACCCGTCTTCACTTTCTGGATAACAATGCTGGCGGAATGGCCAGAGATATTGCTTAACGGGAGAGGCCATGTATCAAGGCCTATTATTGTCCCTATGAAGGTGCCTGCACCACTGCACCAGTGCACTACACTGGCATGTTTTAATAACATGTGGCACTTGTTAGGACTCTCCCGTTGGAACGGCGCTGGAAGTACCGGTATCTCACCCCCGTCTAAAAGACACTCTGCCATCTATAAAACTCACACGAGTATCAAGTAATCTCTAGTAGAGTATAGTCATCCACTGTAGCCCTGTTGCCCTCGGCCCCCGCACCAGCATGTATCGAAGTTGACGTGCCAAATTGGCACACGCATCAGCTCTAATGGTAAAATGCATATTTACTTATTCACTTAGCACTTGTTTTCAATTCCCTCAGTCAATCTGTTCTGTATCTTTTGCCTGTGAAGTGCAAAAAAAAAATACATGTGGTATTACAATACTCCAGCTCCATTATCCTGTGGCCCAGAGGAGAGGAGAATAAGAATGAGTGTCAGTGAATGATTTAGCTGTGCAGCTGAGGAACATGAGCCAAACGGAGAAAGACCCTGCCCAGGTGACATAGATACATGCAGAATGTCATAGCCAACTTCCCAGCAACCCGACACCAATGACACTCGGCAACAGAGCCCCCGCATGACATTGAGTGGACTACATACTAACACAGACCTGTTCAAATAAATATCCCGCGAGGCACGAGGCATCCTAGGGCTTCCTGGATACTGATTTACTCCAAAATAGAGGGTCAATGTTGCATACCCAATTTCCAGAGTGCGGTGGAGCGTAAGTGTAACATAAACACAATCCCTGTTGCCCGTAGTCTGGCGCAGCGGAGGGTGGGGTGGGATTCCTGGCGTAGTCGAGCACCCGCTTAAATTGTCATCCTTTGCCACAAGAATGTGAGCACTCATTTTCCCTTCCCTCCCCGCCTGTTGTGGCAGGTGCTGGTTCTCACTTCAAGTCCGTTATCATTATGGCTACCGCGGTGTGAAGATTTCCATGCGTGGAGATCTCCTCCTCTGGGCTTAATAGGTGACAGCACCTATCCCACGGGGAATATTCAGCGAAATGTCAGAGGGAAAGGGAGTGATTTGTTGGCTCGGCTGACCCCTCAGAGTTCAGGTCGAGGAGGTTTGGAATGCCGCTAGAGACGGTCCCATTCTTTTGGATTGGAGCTTTTGGTCCGTGGCATGTCATTCTGTGGTCTTGTAAACTGCACTGAATGCAAGCCCAAACACTGAGTCAGGCATTTGTTTTTATTTAGTTCATGCGCGACATATACAGGAATACTGCCCACAGTCGTGCCACTGTGACCAATCAGTCTGAGGCACCATATCATCCGGAGGAAGCCAACGTAGTGGTGGCTGCTATTGCTTGGTACTTGATTATTGGAACGGTGTTAAACACCCTATCATCAGTCAGTATATAATGAAGAGAGCCGATGCACTTTCAGATGCTATCATTGTTTTCGGCCCCATTAAGTTTTGGCAGTATGCCCAAGAATAGCACAACAGATGGGATGTGTGTAAATTTACTTAGGAGGAGAGTACAATACTGTAAAAAGGTTTTTAATCATGTTCCTCAAACAGTTCCTGGTGTATATTTTAAGCTTAAATCCATCTTTAAAGCTCACTGAACCTCTTTTTCTCAGTAGTGTGGCACGGAGATGCAACCAGATGTAACTTCATCTACTCCATGCAAACATCTCTCCTGCCCTGCCCTCCACTCCCCTCTCCTCCCTTCCCCTCCCCTCCCCACCCCTCCCTCCTCTCCTCCTCCTGCCTCATGTGCGTGCAGGTCTCCCTGCTGTGGTTTGTGGGGGGATGCTGGGTGATTACCACTCATTAGGAGCGGCAGAGTTAGTGTGGGCTCAGGCTGGCATAGCCCAGCAGACAGTGGTGGCGGGCGTCTCATTACCGGGCCTTAAGAACTGATTAGCCCTGACGCGCGCGGCAGGGCGGGGAGCGCTGAGGATAGAGGGATTTCCCAACTTCAGAGGATATCCTGTGGCTAGAGCCACACCTCAGAGGGTATCACTTTACCGTGAGCCAAGGAGATAGGATTCTCTGGGCACTGGCGGCATGACCATGTAGTCTAGTGAGATCATGCAAACCTGGAGGCGGCAGATAAGGGACCACATGCCTGCTGGAAAAAGAGAGCTTTGTTTTCTTTATATATCCGTTCTGATAGAGCTGGGTTTTCAAGCTAAGCCCTGCACTGTGAGTGCCCCTGCTTTCTGACATCTCTGTGAAAGCCGTGCTGTGCTCATAGACTCCACAGGGGGGCGCAGTGTCTTTTGGGAGTGTAAAAGACCGTCCTCAATCAGCACTTTCTAACCCCTTTGTGTAACCTTAGGAGAGTGGGAAATGAAATGTGAAAACAGCCTAAATCTTAAAGGCAGAGAGTGCACACTATGAAAATAGGATTTGAAAAAAAAATAAAAAGATGTTCAGTGTAGTGCCTAGTTGTGACCAAAATGCATTTGATGTATAGAATGCCTTTTTATCATCAACTCAGCCATACTAGATCTTTGATTTATGTAAACGTTAAGCTCATTCACTGAGCTTCAGCAGAAAAATAATCACCCTCAATTAGCTAATACAGTCTGCAGAATATAGTTTATTTTCCAATATGCTTTTCCTCAAGAGCCCTCGGCGCCAGAAACATTGTTTATTTTATGGGTTGAATCATTTAGAACGACCCACGAGTTTTGGTACACACCTTTGTTATGACGGTTTCAGTTGTGCGTCCACATGCAGGCTGCTACCGGGTTCATACTGTATAATGACATGGTTGTACTGTGTGTCTTGAAGATTACATGGTTTCAGAAGGTCTTTAAAATGTGTTTGAGCCCACTCACATCCGAAAGGCTTAATGGTTCTGGTATCATCAGCGCGCCGGAGCCAACCACAGTTAAGACGTATTGGCTTTTAAAGGGAGGGCGGCTCCAGAGCAGTTCTACCAGTCAGCTGTGCACTTCATGGGTGGATAGTCTCTCGGCAGACACGTGGGAAGGGAAAACTCTTCGTTGGTAAGAGGAAGGTATACAGGCATGATGTTTTCTGCAGATGGGATTGAGGACATGGGTAATTTGCAAAACAGGAAAGCCAATATAGACTCATGATACTTTTAGTGGTCAGGGATTGATGAGATGATGCCATTTCATGGGTTTTTCATCCGGGACCACAGGCTACTTTCTTCTTCTGCTCGGTCTGTGGGAAGACTAGAGACATGGCACTTGACGTACGCGGGCCAAGATTAGAGTGACAAACCCTCAAGTTGAATTTTCGGGCCCTAGAGAGAGTAATGTGCTTCCCCGCAGTGGCTTACATGGGAGTCTGTCACAGAGCCGCTTCATGAGCTAGGGAACATGTGTTCATCTTGCGTGCCTCAGTCTGGGGTTGTAATGGGTTTGGTGATACTGATTTATTTGTTTTCAATAGAAGGCAATGTTGGCAATGTTGTCGAACGACATGCATGCTAGGTACATACTCCTGCCATTGCCCTTGAACCAAGGTACTGGCATTACAACTGGAGTTGGTCCACCGGCGCCTGTGACTGGCCACAGCTCCTGATTGGTTAGCATTGGTCAAATGCAGAGGAATAATTTGCCCACAGGGACAATAAAGTACAACTTAACTTAATTTGACAAGAAAGTCTTCTTGCCAAGACAACCGTTTACTACACACTCGACTGCTCGTGATGACTAATAAATGCATGACAGATGAATGAAAGTGAGTTACATAAGTTTTGTGTGTTTTTACACATGTACTCGTGTGTTTTGCAGATGCACATGGCCACAGGCTCTTATCTTTGGTGGATTACCAGGCACTAACACATACCTATGGAGGCCTGACCTTACATGCACTCAGATGGCCCCCAGTGTGTGTTTGCCAAATGGGTGTTAACAGGGCTGGAGAAGAATGGGGAAGAAAGTAACTGAATACAGTAATCTCATTACAAAAAATGATAACTGTAATCCATTGCAGTTACTGCCCCCCCCCCCGACCCCACTAAGAAACCCTTGAAGAAACAAGTGATTACATTGACATTTAGCGGAAATATTCTTGCCAACATCGACTCTGTGTTGACTCAACGTTGCTTTTCCGGTATAAAAAAGGCCATCAGTTGTCAACAACGTTGATTCAGTGTTGATTCAAAATAGAATTTTCAACCTCAACCAAAACGATGACTGATGTGATTTCAACATTGAACCAATTTCACTTTGCTAACTGGGCAGTGATGCAATGGATTGCGTTTTCAAGTGACCTTCTCAACACTACTGACGATAAAAAACACGGTTTTGCACCCATAAAATGTGTTAAGTGTCTGTTAACTAACGCAGGGGAAATAGTTGGACAGCCGACACAGCCTTCATGTCCTCAGGTTATTAAGAACAAATTACCCATGCAGTCACGTACGCCGACATGTATAGGCCCATCTATGTTTAACAATTTTCAGGAGCAATAAACCAAAAAGGAGTCCTAGAGTCATGCTTTTGCCAATGCTGTTATAGCCTTCAACAGAAGGAAGGAGAGTAATTCTTCTCCTTCTCCCAGTAAGCGATGAAAGGATTGTCAGCTAAGATTACTCATGATATTCATCGCAAATGTTTTCCTAGGTCAATATATATCACAATGACTGTTGACGTACAGTATGCAACATCACAAGATAAATAATCTGATTGCCGTTAATCACATTGAACTGCATGATGATGTTAAATGTGATATCAAACCGCTATCATCACATTTGAGTTAATAATGTGGTTGTCATTATCCACTCACATGACATAATTGTGCACAACAACATCATACTTCCATCACAGTATGATCCCTGATGTGATATGAACGATAATGTTGAATTATCTCCCAACCCTACTGTTACCTCTATAGAGAACCACATTACCGATGCTGCTGGAAATATTGCTTAAGGTGATCCAAAATGGAAAAAAAAAAAACATTTTTTTTTTAACCATTTGTAACTTTAGAGTTCCGTTACCCAGCGGGCGAGTACAGCACCGTAATTCATCACCTCATTCATGGTTTACTGTAGACCATAAACAATACACCATTTGCTGCCCTACAGCAAGGGTGTTGCATTTCACTTCTGTTGGTCTTTCAGCAACTCTGTTTTGATTTCCACGGCGGAAAGACATGTCATCTGTTGGTAGCAATTGCAAATAATCATTAATAATATGTCTGTATGGATGGCTGGAAAGAGCTGCTTCTGCTGTTGTGGTTGTGGTTGTGATAGCAGTTTAACTTTGCATCCATGGTTATCCACAGAAGAGCATTTAGTTAGCGTATCACCAAGAGTATAGACGGTTTCACTGGAATTCTGTTGCTAGAGAACAGTTTGGAGTGGACCCAAGTGTATTTCCTGTCAACTATTGCAATAGCAAACACTGCAACAGGAAATAAGAAATAAAATCCCTTTAGAATGTTGTTGTCGACCATCTACACTAGAACAACCTGTATGAGAACGCCCCCCCCCCCCCCTCTCTCTCTCTCTCTCTCTCTCTCTCTCTCTCTCTCTCTCTCTCTCTCTCTCACTTACCAAATAGAGGTGGTCTGATTCTCGTGTCAGCGTGTGCGAATCGGCGAGTGTGTGTGTGTGCCTGAACGTGTTTGGTGCGCCGGTGTTGCTGGTACAGGATTGCTGCTCTGTGCCATGGTGTAGGCTAGAACAGGGGAGTCATGCGGACGCCGTTGCGCGCCCAATCTGTGCCAGTCACACAGTGACTATAACTGAGCCGCTGACCCTCGAAGCCTCGAGTTCTCACATAGCAGTTAAACCTCTTACCATGCTCCACGCTCCCATTCCCAAACCCCCGGGTCCCGCGCTCCTTACCGCTCCATCGTTCACCGTGCTGCCTGCACACTGAGAGAGCTGAGCCAAAATGAGCCCGGGGGGCTCAGGACAAACCTATTTTGGTGAAGAAAGGGTTGAGAAAGAGACGGAATTAGTGACATTTTAATTTGCGAGGGTTTAAAGCTAACATTTCCAGTGTCACAAGTCATTCACAGTACACTGACCCAAAACCTTTTGTGGATTATCTACTGTAGACAAAGCGATTGCACTAGAAACTGACCAGGTCAGTAATTGGTGTGAGAATTCTGACATGTCTGTCATGTAGTGGGTGGTAAAATGGCCCGGGGGTGGGCAGATGACATAATGGTTGGTCATATCCTGTCTAGTTCAGCTGTTCCAAGATAGGGGACTTTCCCCTCTTTCACTTCCCCCCTTTAACTTAGCGAATAAGCAGCACTTTGAAATACTTTGCATCACATCCTCACCACGACGAGAGCCCTCATCACTCAAATAATAATGACTTAGTGAAATCTTATAACTTTGTTTTCTGTCATGTTACTGTACTGTGTCAGTCACAGCTTGTTAGGAGCGGTCACATCACTCAGTGCTCTCAACCGGTGGCTAATCTTATAGCTTTGCCTCGCGAGTAACCTCCTACTCTTTCCCCTATATTTCTGGCTTAAATTACATTTGAAATGGAAGGAGAGTATCACTGCGACCCCCGGTGAAAGAGGTCCCATGTATTTTTACTGGGGGTGTGTCAGTGCAGACCTTCTTATATCCCTCATCCTTCCCCCTCTCTCTTGAATTGTACTAGGGGTGTCAACGATCCTATCCAACAGCGATTTTGTTTCCAATGGACCTATCTCAAACCCCCTTTCTTGATCCTCCAATCACAACTGTCGTATCAAGAAAAGAGGGCTGGGTTTAAGATAGGTTGATTCTCTATAGGCATGCGATTCGATGCATTATGAAATCTTCCTTCCTTCTTTTTTTCAGTTTTGTTTGGATTCATTTTGATACTTAATATTTCATACCCTTATCTTTCTAAATTCACGATGTGAATAAACATACATATTATCTTCCGATCAATTTGACTCCAATTTTACAGATCAGTAGGGCTGCCACCCCCCCAAATCAGTCAGTTTGGTCTTTGATCGAGACTTTGTCGATTAGTCAATGCTTTTTCACATGCCGAATAAGTTATTTCCTGAAAAATTATAAGCACGGCTCTCTGGTAACCACTGGATTCTGCATTATTGCATGTGGAGAACTCAAAGTTTACGATTAATTTAGTCTTATAAGTTTGACATATCAGTGTGATTTAGCTTTCCACCAATTCTACTATCCACGCTTCTCAATGTGCAATGATTTCATTATCCGTGCATCTCAACGTGCAACGATTGTTATTCTTTTCACATCACTATGATGTGCAGTGCCCCAGAGACGCTTTGTATACCGAGAGAGTCATTTGAAACTGAATCATGGTTTCTTCTACAAACATTCAGCCCTGAGCTATGGAACACACATCGACGGCCATAGTTGACAGACTGGGCCAGTGGGAGAACACCACACGCTTGCATTCCTACTACCTACTGGCACGGCCCCTGCCTGAAAGACACCAGATGGGACCTGGGCAGGGTGGTCTGAAGTTCATCCAGCATTTTCTTAGGAGAATTCGTTTTTTCCCCCTGAAAAAGGAGCATTTAAAAGCACACACCACAAAATGTGTGAGAGAAAGAGAGAGAAATACAGTCTGAGAGAGAGAGAGAGAGAGAGAGAGAGTGTGTGAGAGAGAGAGAGAGACTCTCATAGAGAGAGAGAGAGAGACAGAGACAGACAGACAGACAGCCCGACAGACAGACAGACAGACAGACAGACAGACAGACAGACAGACAGACAGACAGACAAGGAGAGATAGAGAGAAGACAGAAGAGGCATAAGGGCCTCTTTCAAAAGTCAACTCTGTTATCTTCACACCAGCATTGGTTTCATCGCGGTTAAGATTTTTCACAGGTGGACATGGCAGCTTGTCCGGTGACAATGGGGAATGGTAAACTATCTCGGCCTGTGTATTTCCAGCACATACATGTTTACGTGGATATCGTTGTTTTGGGTTTGTTACCTTTTGTGGAGAGCAGTGGTTTTGTCTAGGAGCAGGCTTTGTTTGGAGCTAACAGCTGGAGGGAATGATTGGCATTCGTTTAGAGTAATTGGCCGGTGGGAATATGGGGCGGGGGGAGTACTGCCCCACCATGAGAAGGGGGGAAAGAGGAGGAGGAAGAGGAGGACGGGAAGGAGGGGGGGTTGTCCTGACAGACTCCAGACCACACAGCCAGCAGGTTGAGACTGATGGAGGAACTCTGGGTTTTGGGCTT
>NC_140177.1:49862228-49869728 GCF_963971535.1 Notolepis coatsorum | reverse complement strand
GGGCTATATCTATATTCTATATTATAGCTATGGATACAATACTATGGCCCATTTGACATCAACTATCTATCGTTCAATATGTGAAAAATAATAAATGTATTCATGCATACGTTCGCGTGTTATACTGTGGTGAATATAAGTATAGTTTTAGAGTGATCCTTGTTAATCCCAGAAAACGGCGATATGCAGCAATACATGAATTTCACTAAAAGCGTTGGCGTTTCTTGCCTGGACACGCTACTATTTCCAAATCAAATATATAATATATAATAGGTATTATGTTTCATCATGAATGCATGAAGGGGTTTTGATGCTTTGATCGTCACCAACGGCATACGTTGTGGAGTAACGTTACACACACACGTTGCGATCGATGTGAAAACATGGTTGGATCAAAGCAGGATTGATGTCATATAGTCCTTACCTTCACTAGGAGGTACCCCAACAAGAATATTCCAATTGTCTGATCGCGATTCCAAGTATTGGTGTCCATCGTGTAGCCAACATAATCCACCACAACACATGCATCGGGGGCATTTGACGCTTCTCAATCCCTGTGGTAACCCGAGGTCCGTGTGCCTGAAATTAATAGAAATATAGAATAAAAGAAAGAACGATGAAAACCCGACTATACTCGGGTCTGGCGCTGAACGGTTGGCGAGTTAACCCGACTATCCTCGGGTCTGGCGTCCATTGAGTTAAACAAGACGTAAGTCTTTTTCTGGTCTGCATCCCCTTGACAATTGTTTGTATTGAGCCGTACTGTATTGTTGTACCCATTCTGCAATCTGTTAATAACGTTTTCAATCAATCAATCAATCAATCAATCAATCCACTCCCCTTTATACTGTACATCACAGCAGCAAACAGCAGAGTCTCCTTCCACTCCCCTTTATACATCACAGCATGTGTTGTCTTTGTTTATGGCACTTTGGGGTGACCTGGTTTTGCTTCCATAAAAAAGTTGGGTATCTATCTATCTATCTATCTATCTATCTATCTATCTATCTATCTATCTATCTATCTATCTATCTATCTATCTATCTATCTATCTATCTATCTATCTATCTATCTATCTATCTATCTATCTATCTATCTATCTATCTATCTATCTATCTATCTATCTATCTATCTATCTATCTATCTATCTATCTATCTATCTATCTATCTATCTATCTATCTATCTATCTATCTATCTATCTATCTATCTATCTATCTATCTATCTATCTATCTATCTATCTATCTATCTATCTATCTATCTATCTATCTATCTATCTATCTATCTATCTATCTATCTATCTATCTATCTATCTATCTATCTATCTATCTATCTATCTATCTATCTATCTATCTATCTATCTATCTATCTATCTATCTATCTATCTATCTATCTATCTATCTATCTATCTATCTATCTATCTATCTATCTATCTATCTATCTATCTATCTATCTATCTATCTATCTATCTTTCTGTCTATCTACTGTATCTGTCTGTCTTGTTTATAGGAATAAGAGATATGGGTTTAATCACTGTTGTGTTTCATGTAGCCTTCCGTTATCCTCTCTACTAGTATAGTGAATCCTTTACAAGGAGGGCAAATGGAATTAAAGCACATCTGTGATACTATTTGACTATATTCTCTGGTCTTCCATAGAGCGGAAACATGCACAAGAGTGAGCCCCGTCCGACCGACCGGCAGCCTCTTCTCCAGAGACCCGAAGTGTTTCTCCATTCTGAAATCTCTCCTATCCACACTTTGCCCCCCAGGCCATCTTGGTAACCGCCTACAGAAGTATTCCTTTGTGCAGAGAGAGCCGCGGAGAGGCAGTAGCTCAGAGTTCAGTGTCATGTCTTCTCTGGCTTCCCTCCAGCTCCCCTCACAGCATCGTTTTGTCTGCGGCAGACAGACGTCATGCAAGCACTTGAGGAATGGCATTTGATTGGCCTCTTGTTTTGGAGAGCGGCGGCACTCTCGGGGAGATTTGACACTGATGCCTGTGACTATGCGTGTCGAGCGAGGAATGCACGTGTCACGTTGGCGGGTAGTGAATAAATTAAGACCACCACTTGTCAAGTTAAATCCCATCGCTTCGCTAATAATGACTCGTCCGAATTAAGATATCTCTCGGTTCCATCTTTGGTACGTTTGTCGAATTTCAAGATTGTGGTCTTAAAGGATTTGTGCGCGCCGGTTTGAACTTACGCGGTCTCGCCGTTCTACTGACATTGCAAATGGAATTAGGCAGGTACTCCGCATGGCGCCGTCATTCAAATCTTGAATGTGAGCCCGCTGTAGAAATGTTGTGGAACAGTTGTCAATCATATGGGAGGTCAATTGGAAAGTTTTTGCCCACACGCCCCCCACCCCCAAAACACACACACACACACACACACACGCACACACACGCACACGCACACACACACACACACACACATGCATTGCACACACACACACACACACACACACACACACACACACACACACACACACACACACACACACACACACACACACACACACACACACACACACACACACACACACACACACACTTATATATAGTATCATAAATAGTATTTGAATATATTGTATCAAAGGAACAATTTAAAAGAAAATGCCTTATCTTCAGAAAGAACCTCACACTGTGCATTGTGTGTGTATTCCTCGTGCTGTAGGCTTCAGACCATGCATTCTTTTTACCTTCTTGTTGGGAGTGCAATCTCTTGTCAAGACACAGCATGCCAGGTTTCCATTTGAAAATTCATAGTTGTCAGACAAGTTTAGGAAAGGCAAACATGGTTTGAGGAAGAAAAATTGACCTTTTGACCTAAGCTGAAGGCACATTCTACACGTTTATCAACTTCAAAGCTTTAATTCCATGCAGTTGCTAGACAGGGAATGAATGCATTGCATGGGCAATAACATGGCATATCTTATAAGGGTTGTAAAGTACATTGGTGAGAAATGGAGGATTAAGGGAAACACAAGGCATTTTTCTTTTTAGAGATCCCCTCCACACGCTTTTTTATCACTTTAAAATGTTATATATTGAACATAAAAATGTGTATGGTTTTTAGATGCAAAGCACCTCTATGACCGGCAATGTCACCAACTCATTCCTTCCTTCCTTCCTTCCTTCGTTCCTTCCTTCCTTCCTTCCTTCCTTCCTTCCTTCCTTTCTTTCTTTCTTTCTTTCTTTCTTTCTTTCTTTCTTTCTTTCTTTCTTTCTTTCTTTCTTTCTTTCTTTCTTTCTTTCTTTCTTTCTTTCTTTCTTTCTTCTTTCTTTCTTTCTTTCTTTCTTTCTTTCTTTCTTTCTTTCTTTCTTTCTTTCTTCCTTCCTTCATTCATTAATTCATTCACTCACTCACTCACTCACCCGCTCTGCCCCCTACTGGTGCCCCCCAAGCGTTAGGTTGACATCAGCGTCAAGCGTTAGGTTGACATCAAGTTCAAGTTTGTTTTTATTTGTCAGAACAAAATACAGAATACTTTATAATGAAATGCTTGTTTCTTATCAGCGTCAGCGGCAAGCGTTAGGTTGACATCAGCGTCAATCGTTAGGTTGACATCAGCGTCAAGCGTTAGGTTTACATCAGCGTCAAGCGTTAGGTTGACAACGTTAGTACAACTGCAAGACGACACAGATCGTTTACTTTTAGTAGCTCAAAAGTCATGTAAATAATGACTTATCGCATTAACGTCATAGCAAGGCTAATGCTAACCGTTTCAAAGCTCATGGAAAGATAATGCTAACCGCGTTCATTATTGGCTATTTGGTCATTTGTGAGGAGAGAGAGAAAGGGCTCAGGCTCTTGCTCACCTACAGTAGGATGGTGATTTGGAGGAGAGAGAAAGAAAAGGCTCAGCCTCTCATTCACATTCGCATTCAGACCATCAGAGACTCTCCCTCACTCTCCACCTTCAAATCCCGACTCAAAACCTACCTGTTCTCCCTAGCATTCAACCTTCCCTCCCCATAACCACCTTCCTCCCCCTGCCCTACGCTGTCTCATCTCCTGCCCCTCCCCCTTGGTTTCCCTTACTGTCGCTTTCACATATAGTTTGGTGGACTCTGTGCGATTCGGGGGGTGAAGTTGCAACATTGTTGCATTCTTCATTTGGTTCGGTTTGCTTTCACACTGCAATTTGTCAAGTGCACCAAACTTTCTGAACAATGGCACGCGATCGAAAAGGGCGCTCGTCTATTGGATATATATAGGGGATCATCCCTATGTTCCCCGGGTCCTATGTTCCCCGGGTTCTATGTTCCCCGCTTTGATTGATTAATAGATTGAACATTTTATAAATTTTTATTATTTGATTAATTATTAATGTCCGCCTTGTTTTGAACGGTTAAGCTTAGGCCCTCTTTCGAACTGGTTAAGGTTAGAGTTTGGAATCAGGGCTGGTGGTCTAAAATTTTCAATCAATCAATCAATCAATCAAAGCGGGGAACATAGAACCCGGGGAACATAGGATCCGGGGAACATAGACATGCTCCCATATATAGAATCCCAAAAATAGGCTTCGGGGACAGCTCTACAGCGCACATACACACACACACACCACATTATTCTGCGAAGCAGCCCATTGAACACACATACACACACCACATTATTCTGTGAAGCAGCCCAGCGCACACACATACACCACATTATTCCTGGAGCAGCCCAGCGCACACACATTATTCTCATATATTGCTGAAATGCTGACACAGTTTTTTTTTTTTTTTTTTACTTTGATGTGACATTGGTTGATTGTTCAATTGAAGCTCATTGCCATCATTCTCTCGCTAAACAACTTGTACACCTCGTTGTTTTTGTGAGTGGCCACAAGCAGCTGTTTAATTAGCTCGTCTATCAGGGCTTTTACCTCCTCATTCGCCCAAGTCTGTCCACGAGTTGTTCCACGCATGCTTGTTTTGCAGTGTGCGCCACAGTGTTTGTTTTGTTTCCTTCTACTCAAGATGCACAATTTATCGGGTCACTTCCTATATTTGGTCTTGGGTTTGGTCCTATGAGCATTCACACCACAAAAGTACGCACCAGGGTTCACTTGGAAGCGAACCGAGACCTACGTTTTCAGGCGGACCAGAGTTAGCTTTTTTGGTCCGCACCAGAGTTTGAATGAGCTTTCACACCAGCCCAAACCAAGTGGACTATCCGAGGAAACGAACTCTGGTGCGTTTAAAGCTGACCAAACAGCTCTGGTGTGAATGCGACCTTACTTCCCGACTGTCTCCCCTACTGACTCCTGTATTTGTTGTCTGTTAATCGTGGTTTTATGTTCTTGTGTATTCATATTGCTCCCTGTTTCCCTGTGTTTCTCTGTTTCTTTGTTTTTTGCCTATTGTCAGCGACTTTGGGTAATTAAAAAGCGCTACACAAAATAAATGAATTATTATTATTATTATTTGTAACTTGAATCTATGTGAGAATGCTTCACACCTATGCTACTGTGTGTGTCCTTGTTCCACCAAACATTTTCAATAAACGACTGAAAATGGCTTAACAGCATTCCCACACCTTTGCCCTCATTGAGAATTATGAACGCCCCGCCCCACTTCCCCCCTCACGTCTAACCAAGCTAGTTAACCATCTCTTTTTACACCTAAACGGTTCGACAAACCAGATCACTATATGTATCAACTTATAATACAGAGTTTCACGTTAGCAGTAACATCTCCTAGATGACAGTGTTGCCAGCTGGGTAATAGCGACCATCATAGGTTTGCAGGGATAGTTGCATCACACATAACTCAGATTTGCTGTTGCTTCCCAGCAGGGACGTGTGATAGGTCAATACCACAAAACAACACTACATGTAGTTTAGTAAAGCCATCGGCCAAAGTGTCAGTAGCGTAGCGAGCGATTGAGTTAGTGACATACTGCCATTTGCCAGTCAGAGGTGCTTCGCATATAATACAAAGGTTAGATATTTTAGCGTGACAGCGGTTTCGCTGAGTCGTGCTGCCTCTCTGTTGCAACAAGTGTGCCTTTCACTGTTAGATAATTGGAGCAAACCCCTCCTTGGAAGCAGCAGTAACTCACTCTCTTTGGTTACTCATTAGACTTATCATGGTGACCTCAGCTTGGACTTCTCATAATTAATTCAACTGTGTCAAGAGTCGCGTCATTTCACATCTGAACCTAGACATAATAGAACATAGATGGAGATTACTCACTGACTACCTCACACACACATGCACGCACACACACACACACACACACACACACACACACACACACACACACACACACACACACACACACACACACACACACACACACACACACACACACACACACACACACACACACACACACACACACACACACACACACACACACACACACACACACACACACACACACACACACACACACACACAAACACACACCAAACCAAAAGAACCAAAAGACCCAAAAGAAAGAATCTGTATTATGTCTTGAGATGTTTTTGCATCCGAGATGCCAAACTTTTAAGGCTAGAGGCCAGGGGATTGTCCACATGTGGCACTGAGTTGTAAAGTTATATGGAGTAGTGAGGTAAACAAGTAATACGCGTCATCCATACGCATTGACACCAGTCAATCACCGGTGTTTACCGCCGGCGCCCCGGCTGTCGTAATTTGTCATGACAACAACGAACCAAGTACAGGATGCAAGGTGTTCAATATTAGTAGACAAAAGAGTGTAATTTAAAGGGGAATCAAACTCCCCCTGATGGCCCACGGGCCAGAGGGACATGTGTGTTTGTGTGAGTGTTCTGTAAATCCATTTATTCTTCAGTTTCACTCTAAGGGTGTAAAAGAGGCCAGAAATTACACATAATGAACAACTAGCCTGCCAATCCTGTCAGTTGGTGTGACCAAAATGGTCCCAAGCTGACAGTCATGTCCCCTGTGTGTGTTTATGAAAGTAATGCTCTGCTTTCCCCATCATAACCTCAGAACGCTGGTCGTGGGTTTTGCCAGCTATGCAGCAGGGCCCTGCTCGTGTGTTTTATATACGCTGCCTTTAAATAAACTGACGAGAAGGAGAGCGCAACTCTACCACATGTTCTTCATACCGTGTTTAGAGCCCGAGCTTATGGCTCATTATATTTCAAATGAATTGCAGCTTGGAAGATTCTTGAGCACTGGATGTTTGCAATAGGGGCTCCTATAATGAGAGTGTAAATCATGCCGGGTGATCACATTTAAATCTATACGACGCTGTGCAGTGTGAGTGACATTCCCTACCTCGGAGAGCTGATATAAATATTAAACCCAAGTCTCCGCTGGCTACCGTTCCACATGCCTGTGGTGTGACTGTCGCGTTCAGCATGGGGGCCATTGTTTCAAATCTGTCCCCCTTATACCCACCCGAACAGCTCCGAAAGTCATAATATACATGCACCTCGAACTACAGCGCTGCTCTCAGTGCTGTGCTGCTATGGTGCAGCGTGACTTGCCCGGGGGTGATGGATCGCTAAAACAGAGAGGAACAGCGTGA
>NC_140177.1:49480881-49862028 GCF_963971535.1 Notolepis coatsorum | reverse complement strand
GAACAGCGTGAAAAGAAAGAGGTATTCTTCTTCCTCTGCCTTAGAATTTGCTAGATACACAGACACGCCTATGGCGAGGTTGATTTCAATCTCCAGTGAATGTTGAATTCCCCTGAACATTAACCACTGAACTCCACTTTGACCTTTCAAATAATGGCAGCTGAGATAATTGGAACATTAACCAAACTCGGAACACAGTAAGCGCCGGCTACACCATGCTGTTTATGTACTATATATCGTTGCAACTTGTGTACTATATCGTGCGACTTCATGGAGATGTTTCATGGACTGACTCTGTGTGTGTGATCTCTGCCACCAGGTTGACAGGTAATGAACCCCTGTCCATCTTGCCACTGAGGTCTATCCCGGAGGAGAGCGTGGGCAGGGCCCACTACAAGCTGTGCGACCGGCTCAAACTGGAAAAGAAACAGCGCAGGATGTGCAGACGAGACCCGGGCGTGGCCGAGACCCTCATGGAGGCCATCAGCATGAGCGCCCTGGAATGCCAGTATCAGTTCCGCTTCGAGAGGTGGAACTGCACCTTAGAGGGGCGCCACAGAGCCAACATTCTAAAGAGAGGTACACTATAGGGGGCGGATAAGTCAAAACATATGTGTCTACTGTCAAGACAGACTCTTTGACTTGCAGACTTTGCAGAGTTATTACAATGGCTTCCCTTTCCTTTTATCTCATTCCCCCGTTCGCCCCGTCTGTGTTTGCAGGATTTAAAGAGACGGCCTTCCTGTACGCCATCTCCTCAGCGGGTCTGACCCACGCGATGGCCAAGGCCTGCAGCGCCGGGCGGATGGAGCGCTGCACCTGCGACGAGGCCCCGGACCTGGAGAACCGCAAAGCCTGGCAATGGGGCGGTTGTGGGGACAACCTGAAATACAGCAATAAGTTTGTCAAGGACTTCCTCGGCAAGCGATCCAACAAGGACCTCCGCGCACGCGTGGACATGCACAACACCAACGTGGGCATGAAGGTGGGTGTGCTGATTAGCCATCTTGATTTGCCTGGCGTTCCGTCGGTCCTCTCTTCAAAGAGAACACACCTCTCTTTTGTCTTTGCTCTACTTCAACTTCTATTATGTCCACTTTGGTCTTTCTTTAGAAGTGGCCTCCCGTGGGGCCACTGTGGATGATGCATTATACGGCGTGATCGAACAAGAGCCGATATCCAAATCATTATGAACAGAAATGCTGGTTAATTCATTTGATTGGACCAGTCATGTGTTTAAGTTAATCACGGCCTGTTTACAAACATTAGCCTGTCAGCAAACATCTAGCAGAGTGATTTGAAATAAATGCTGATCTAGCAGAGTGATTTGAAATAAATGCTGTTTTTATATAGAAGAATAGGCACTATTACACTTTTACAATATTACATAAATATATATATATAATATATGTCACCTTACCTGTGGTTTTACTTAACCATTCTGCCTTGTTAGGTAACTGACAGAGTTGGCACATCAGTGCATGAAAAGATTGCATCACGTTCAAGGTCATAAAAAACTTAATTTGTAATATTTCGTTCCAATAATTTTTTTATGAATACCACTATGAACCTAACTCTAACCTAACATATCTATCAAAGATTCCAAAGATTTCCGAATTGTAACCCCTTATATTCCCATTTGTGTTAGGGTTATGGTTATGGTTAGGGTTGGGGTTAGGGTTAGGGGTTAGGGTTATGGTTGGGGGTTAGGGATAGGGTTAGGGTTAGGTTAACCCTAACCCTATACCCCTAATGGCATGAAATAAACCACTGGGGTCGTTTTGTCCTTTTTTTTTTTTTGAGGTTTTCAAAATATAATCTTTACGGAAAATAAGCAAACGGACCCAATTTCATGACATAATCATCAACACAGCCACAGTTGTACACACACACACACACACACACACACACACACACACACACACACACACACACACACACACACACACACACACACACACACACACACACACACACACACACACACACACACACACACACACACACACACACACACACACACACACACACACACAGGCTAAATACAGGAAATAGTTGCTACAGTAAGGAGGCACAAGGGTTAATCAGTAAATTGTTGTTTTCTTCTGACAATAAATGAACTGGAAGCTTTTGATCCTAGATCAGTACTCCTTCTCTTAGAAGTGTTTGGTTATGTTACATATTAAAATAATGCTGATTAATTGTTCACCTGAATGGTTGGGGTGAAAGCATTGTAATAACATAGGGAGGTTATTTCTGCCGTTATTATGTGCAATCAAGTGCAAACCAACTGTGCTTTCTGTTAAACGAGAATAGACTATTATCGTCTCTACTGTAGACCCCTTGCTTTTTTAATGTTGGGAGTTTAAACACTGCAGTGTTGGTAATTGCAGCCAAAAGTCCAAAGATACAGTTAAAATGACCAAAGATGAATTTAATGTGACCACAGAAGAATCACATTGATAGAGTTTTATGGTGCATTCCAGTGGTGGCTGGGAATCGTCTACCCAAATGCTGCGGTTATTAAACAAATACTATAGATTTTCAAGCACCCTTATTATGGTAAGATAAAAAAAAAAAGCCTAAAAGCCTGGCTTAAATTAGCTGTTAAATTTGGTAGAATTGGAATGTGCTCATTAATCAATATTTAGTTTTCCTTCTCAAAGTAGAGATTGCCTTGCCAACATCCAGGCATTGTTTGTGACGAAGGAATACGTTTTCTTTTTTCTTTTCAACTTGGAAGTGATTTTAATAGTGAAAACAAAAAAGAAGACAGAATGGTCTTAAACTGTCAAGCCAAAGCAAACTCTCTGTTGGAATCGGTTACTTTGACTTGGAGTTTCTCATATTGTAGCCATTTTTTGTTTGAAAATGAATTATAGCAGACACGCACTTCCCAAACGTTAGCAGACACAAACATCTCCCTTAGGACCGACGCATGCTCTTCCTTTAGATCACGGCTCTCCAAAAACCCTTCTCTCAGGACATTTTATTTGCGATAACAGATTTACTACACTGTTTTTGTTCAAACTTGTTTTTCTTATGCACATGTAGTGAGGTGTACCACGTTTGGGGTGAATTCCCATATGGAGCACAACTCTAGGAATGTGCTAGCCTCTGCATCCCCCCGACATTTTAAAGCTGACATATCACATTTTCCTGAACTGCAAGTGTGGCGAATATGCACTTCTTATCCCCCAATCTGTTTTACAGTGTGAGAAAATAACTCCAAAAGACCGTCCAAGGCTCATCTGGAGAATATGTATTATGGATTTTCACACAGTACTACTAACCTGTGGTTGATGCACAAACAAACTACGACCTACCACAGAATAATGTTAGAAATGCACCCTGGTCTTTTTTAGCTGACCGCTCGTTGTACAGACTGTATCAGGCTTTTCATGAAAAGAAAAATGATTTTCTCTCTCTTTTTCCCAGCTGTTTGTCTGAACAGTTTTCTATATTCTTATATAAAAATGACACTGTGAGGTTGGGTTGATAGATTGTCCTCGGTTTACAAATGAAACCGGATCAGAATTAGGGCCCGGTGTCGTGCCATCCTGCCCCCTCTTTTCCCACGGAACCATCTCAATGGATCTTTTATTCAAGAGCGCTTTTTGGCAATATCACCTGCTTATCCTAATAACCATTCTTGAGTTTAGTCAAACCCTGTTGTCCTTGGGTTTCTCATAACAATATCAATCTTCGCCACCCAACCTCTTGAGATTAATTCGCTTCGTACCACCATAATATGAACACTTGTGCACAATGTTTTATTGTAGTCTGTTGGTATGATGTCGATAGTACTTCACCGGCAATAAGTGGAGCCCCTAATCTTTCTCTGGTATGATTATCAACGCGATAGAGCAACGACTATAAGAGATACAGTATATTTCCATGGTCTCTTTATATTAACCTCACTTCACAAAATTCAATAATGTCATTGACATTTCAGAATGTTTGGGTAATTTGGTCCTTTGAAATGTTGCTTACCAAGCAAAGGCATATTAAGTTGATATGTAGTTTATCAGGGAACCTCCCTTTGATGTTTCACCTTTTGGCTAACTGTGCCATCCTGTCCTCCACGACCAGGTGATCAAAGCGGGGGTGGTGACCACTTGTAAATGCCACGGCGTGTCTGGCTCCTGCACCGTCCAGACCTGCTGGAGGCAGCTCCTGCCCTTCCACGACATCGGCCAGCAGCTGAAGCAGCGCTACGAGACCTCCCTCAAGGTGGGCAGCTCCACCAACGAAGCCACGGGGGAGGGAGAGATCTCCACAGGCCGGAACCAACAACAACAGCAGCAGCAGCAACAACAACAGCAACAACAACAGCAGCAGCAACAACAACAACAACAACAACAACAACAACAACAACAACAACAACAACAACAACAACAACAACAACAACAACAACAACAACAGCAGCAGCAGCAGCAGCAGCAGCCCTCGCCTGCTGGCCCCAGTGACCAGATCCCCCGCACCATGGACCTGCTCCACATTGAGGACTCGCCCAGTTTTTGCAGGCCCAGCAAGTACTCGCCGGGTACTTCGGCCCGCAAGTGCCACAAGGACAAGAACTGCGATGCCATCTGCTGTGGCCGGGGCCATAACACCCAGAGCAGGGAGGTGACCCGGCCCTGCCAGTGTCAGGTGCGCTGGTGTTGCTACGTGGAATGCAAGCAGTGCACTCAGAGAGAGGAGGTCTACACCTGTAAAGGGTAACCAGCAGTATCCCAGTTACACCCCCCCCCCTGTTGGCCCTGTGACCAGAGGAGCGGAGGAGTGGAGGATGGTGGTCTTAGATGGGGATGTATGGTGGTGGTCACTGGTCATTTTGTTCTTGGACAAATGTTTGCCTCCGCTGTCGGGGGAGAAAAAACGTTCCAAGGACAAAGAAGAGCAAGCGGACGGAGGAGCAATAAGCACTTTGAGGGATTTATGTGGGTTGGGTTCTGATGTGCTGTGGGGTTAGGAGGAGGAGGGACTGCCCTGCCCTTCTCAGACAACAGGGTCAACATCTCCAGCTTCTGGTTTCAGAGTTGCCTTGGAGAGAAAGGCTTCCACTTGCCTATTCAATACCCAGTCAGAACTGTCCATGAGAAAACACAGAGCCTAGCAGCTGTCTCCAGCTAGCCAGCACTTAATGAGGATCCAATACAAGGACAATAATAGCAGGAGACTGGGTTCTGGGCCTTGCCCAAAGAGAATTGTGTGTTTGTGGCGCGTGTGTGTGTGTGTGTGTGTGTGTGTGTGTGTGTGTGTGTGTGTGTGTGTGTGTGTGTGTGTGTGTGTGTGTGTGTGTGTGTGTGTGTGTGTGTGTGTGTGTGTGTGTGTGTGTGTGTGTGTGTGTGTGTGTGTGTGTGTGTGTGTGTGTGTGTGTGTGTGTGTGTGTGTGTGTGTGTGTGTGTGTGTGTGTGTGTGTGTGTGTGTGTGTGTGTGTGTGTGTGTGTGTGTGTGTGTGTGTGTGTGTGTGTGTGTGTGTGTGTGTGTGTGTGTGTGTGTGTGTGTGTGTGTGTGTGTGTGTGTGTGTGTGTGTGTGTGTGTGTGTGTGTGTGTGTGTGTGTGTGTGTGTGTGTGTGTGTGTGTGTGTGTGTGTGTGTGTGTGTGTGTGTGTGTGTGTGTGTGTGTGTGTGTGTGTGTGTGTGTGTGTGTGTGTGTGTGTGTGTGTACACACATTCACATGCATTGAATGTTTGTGCGTGTGTGTGTGTGTGTGTGTGTGTGTGTGTGTGTGTGTGTGTGTGTGTGTGTGTGTGTGTGTGTGTGTGTGTGTGTTGGCAGCAGAGTGCAGGGGTGCAAATGGGTTGGGGGGGATGGGGGTCAAATGACAACTTCTATGGCAATCAAGACCATATTATTCAGAGACTGTTAAAAAGACAGGGTGTAAGAATTATTCTACACGCACATATTAACACTCACACACATTGTGTGTTTGCATATGTATGTAAATAAATACAATTGTATGTTAATGATATTATACAAGCCACTTATCTAAGTATGTTAAGACAAACCACTAACCACACAGACGTTTTGTTTGTGTGCTCTTGTTCATTTTTTGTTTAGTTTTGTTTTATTTTTTATTTAATTTTTTTTATTCATTTTGACAAGGCCCTTTGGAAAGCAGCACATTTGAGTCCTTTGTCTCTTGCTGTGGATAATTTATGGATAATTTGGGACTGAACTCCCTCACAGGGAGAGAAAAATTGCTAAATTTTCGTTCATTCTTTTTTATTGCAATATAGTGAAGCCGTTGGTGAATGCGTGTACAGAAAACAGCTTTTCTTCTTTTTTTTTGCCAGTCAATTTAGGCCATCTTGGTCGAGAGCGAACTCAACAAATGTTCAGGGAATAATCGAAACCACTATACTTATTTGGACTAAAGAGAGAGAGTGAAAAAAAAAGTGTAAATTCAAACGAAATTCCAGTTGGAGGGGACAGTGACCTTGGTGTTATTACTGGCTGTCATGACAACAGGTGATCACCTGACCATCAAACGATCCACATGTGACTTTGAGGTGGCGTGTCTACGGGGGAGACCTCTCTTTCAACCGGCAGCGCTCCAGGGAATCGCTCAGAAGCGCCAGACGTAGCTGCTGCTGTTGCTATAGGTGACTATTGAAACCCCCAATTGGAAGCGTGGCGCTCTTTTGCAAAAAAAAGTAAAAAAATATTCCCAACATGCTCAGCTTTCAGTGTTGTCGGATAGGGTCTCCATGGACACGCCACCTCATACAGCCGTTGGTAGAAATCTTTTATATATATATAAAGAAAAAACATTATTTGCTGTGGCTCCTCGGAAGCTAAATCTACTAAATAGGATATTTTTCTTTGCTATCTATTGCTATGAGGATATAAAGACAACTGTGGAGAACTGAAGGAATGTAGCCCCCTGCTGTTTCACTTCCCTTTCGTTCTCACAGCCACAGTTTGATTGAGCCATATACAACATGTAGACACGCACCACATCCTGGAGGCATCAGACCGGTCGAGCCAAGTAGTACGGTGCAACTAGAAGACTGAAACCTAGCTCGACATGTCTGCAAAACCTTCCAAGTGCTAAGATAAAACATATTTTGCAACAAGGCCAATACTTTCCATACTTTGTTGCTCGTATTGTTTGGTTGTTTATTCCAGAACAATGGGCATGAAAAAAAAATCACAAATTGCAAAGATGCCGTCTTCTTTCAGATGTACGTAGTCAATTTTGCGACACATGAGATGGTTTGCTGTCAAATATTTACTATTCGTCACCATATAAAATGACTGTTAACAAAAATCAGTATTCCAAACCTTGCATCACTAACTACAGTGATAATTCAAGACACAACTGATGAGAGTGAAGTGTATAACTTGTACATACATTATATGAACAGCACAGACATCTATCATTCTCTACGTCTCAGCACTTAGTATCTGGGAACATTATATAAAATGATATTAAAGATATATAGGGCCTTTTCTTTGCCCTGTTTTTGTTTAGATGGGTGTGAATTGACTACTGAGTGAGGGACCCAGCTTTGTATTATAGACCCATTCACGCACTGAGGCCCCATGAAGCCCTTTTTAATTTCCCTGAGTATTTAAAGATCTGTATTTATGGACATATACAGTGCAGATTCTTTTTTTTGTAAATAGCAAAGGGTTATTCTCCTGTGGTATATAGAGACAAGAGTGAGGCACATGTTTAAATCTCACAGGCAATTTAAAAGAGGAAATTTACCTTGATCTCAAACCCCGCCCTCCTTTATTGATCCTCCAATCACAGCTGTTGTTGCTTCCCTCGGACAAACAAAGCAACTTGGAGGATGGAAAGAAGAGGGCGGGGCTCGAGGTAGGTCCATTGGTAGCAATAAGAACATTGGAGCAGGTCACTTAATACTTGGCGGGCGGTGGACTTGTGTTGATGCGTTGGCTAGGGTGATCATGAATATGGAGTACTTTGCTGCTGTAACCTTGTGATTGTTAAGAGATTGTAATCACCATCAGTGAGAGGAGCTCGAGGGCCAACGCCAGCAGATACAGTAGCAGCATGCCAGACATCCTTCTGAAAATGGCTTTGACCACAGGTATGTTAGGGAGACAGGTTTTTTTTTAAATTATTTTCTTTAAGGTGACGATCACATGAGGTCAATTTGGATCAAACCGCACATCCCTGAACAAGTGGGAGGGAGGGGGGGGGGGTTGGGTCACACTCCAGGATGATGAGATCCTGGCGTAGACTGTTCATCTCGAGGAGGTGAATTCCAAGCATTTTGATATGAGGAGGCATGCCAAATAAAGACTGGTCAAAAACATATACATAGAACTTTGCACGCTACATGGAAACCATAATGGCTATGCTGAGAGCCGGAGGATAAATGCCTGCTTCCCGCAGCTTTTTAGTGTGTGTATAGTCCACACACTCTTGGGCCCGAGACTGTGGTTCTCTGCTATTGAATGGATACAGGACCGTAAACAGGCTGGAGAGGAATACATATGCACACGCCGAGTGCATTTTTTTTGGTATGTTTATAGAGTGTACATAGGCCTACGCAACAAAAAAAGAATCTCAAGACAAAGGACAACATGATGCAGCAGTTGGCTCTGAAACTTCGACGTCAACGTCCTCCATATTCTATTTTTTCAGCCCATAGCTCTGCACTGTGTAGCTGTGTTGGTGGATCATGTACAAAATTCTATTTTGTAGGAAAAGAAAAATGAAAATAAAAGAAAGATAAATTATTTTTAAGTATATTATGAGCATGTGTTCAGTGTAAATAACGTCAAAAGTCTAAACTGATTTTATATCCTATGTTTTTTACTCTGTTTTTTTCTTTCGACTTGTATGGGTGTTTTGTTTCTTTTGGGGTGGAGGCTTCAAGAGGCAGTGTAGACTTTAAAGGTGACATATTTTTTTTTCTCCATATAGATATCTCAAACATTTGCTGTTACAAGCACAACAACAAATCCTAACAAATTTTGCAACACAACTTTTTCTGTCCCTCATTCACACTCATTGTATAGGACATAAAACACACAAATGAAATCATACGCATCTGGTTTTTGTAGCACATGATATATTCATATACCTCTGCTGTGGTTTTGCACACATTTATTTAGTCTGACAGTTATTGAGAGTAAATGAGTTTGAATATGGCCACCAGTGATGTCATCAGGTACATTGAATCCTTGTGTTGTGTTATTTACAGCTCAATGAAATGATAAGGTAGCAGTCCCTATAAGACCATGTATTGCTGTTTTTTCATCTACAGAATTTCATGGAGCTGTAATTAACACAACACAAGGATTAAGTGTCCCAGATGACATCACTGGTGGCCATATTCAAACTAATTTACTCTCAATAACTGTCAAACTAAATGAATGTGTGCAAATTTTTTAGATGCGAAAAAAAATCAGCATTGTTTTTTGGTGAAGTGTCCCTATAATACACATCTAAAGTATATCCATAACTGATGATGATGACGAACTACACACACACATATATATATATATACTGTATTTTTAACTCATGTTATATTATATATAGAAACGGCGTAACTGTACGGTAGATTGCGGTCAAGGGATGGATTATGTTTATGTTCACCCATCACATTGCGAGTGCATTGTTCTACGAAGCATTTACAGAATCATGTCACGTTCTGGAGTCACATCACACACAAGTAGATTATTTTGTTAGGATTTGTGCTGCGCTTGTAAATAAAATGCCACAACCATGTATTGCCCTTTGTGATAATACTACACCAGCAGAGCTCTGTCCATGTTCACTTCTTCATGTCTTATGGGAACCCTAAATTATTTTCCTCTACCTCATGTGTATAGCTTGTAGGTATAAACAGATCACAAATGACTGGTAAGAATGTATTTAAGTTATTTAACATCTTTGTATAACAAAGGCGAGAAAAATCGGAAATAATAAATGAATTTTTAAATTATTTCATGTTTGGTTTCATTTTTATTAGATTTCTTTGTTAACTATTGCTTGGATTATCTTGATAATACATGTAACTATTTATTCATGATATAATAACTACTGTATATCAAAGAGTATATGAGTCCATGAGCACTTCCACTCAAACTCGGTTTCTTCGACTGTTGCATTTGAAACTTGAAATTCAGAAACAATGCTAAACACTGAAAAAGGTCATTTATAAGATAGTTCCCCTTTAAAGGACATTTACATACTGTAGAAGGAGAGGTTTGTATTCTTGTCAGCAAATTAACAGTATGGTTATCGGAGCCAACCCTTGGGCGTACGTAGAGTACCTTCTCTGCTGCAGGGTGATGTCAGAGATAAGGCTTGAGATGTCCAAGATGTATTCCGATATCATCGTTGAGATATGTGTTTACTAGAATCTGATACAGACCCCTGTTGGATTATGATAGTTATCATAGAGGCTCGCCCACTATTTGCTATGACATGTTACATTGGTTTAGTCTAACCCATAAGGACACTACTATAAACTGATTATCAAGGCCTCTGTCATTTTACACTGCACAATACATCTGTAATGGTGTCCCCTTACCACTATGTCAAACACAATTATTTTGAAACTCATTAGTATAAGATATAGATATAAACATTTTTTTTTTGTGTCCGGGGTTTAGACAGTGAGGACATGTGTGCCAGAGCTGATACAATCTCCCCTGTTGGACTACTATTATTTCAACAAGCTCAGTTCCACCACCAGATGTGTAAGGAATTATGGGAATTTTCTTTCTCAACAACCTTGCAAACTCCTCTCTGGCCTCGTCGCACCAGCCTGGAAGCCCCGAATAATCCCAGAGAAAGAGGCCTTGAGATCCCCCGGTCTGCCAAAAAAAAAAATGACTTAATATCAGGTTGTGAAAACAAAACACCATTAATTGGTGTATCTGTCCCTAATACCTAAAACATCACTGGAAAAGCCCATGATATCCCCGACACGTGTATCTAAATTAGCCGGCGCTGCGGCAGCACCCCCCTTTAGTGTTAGCTATCCCTCCCCGGGGTCCTACTCGCCTTGCCCCAAGGAACAGAGTGGCCTGAATATTCCCTGCCTGCCCGACCCCTCCTAGCTTCCTGCCTTGTGCCAGGCTCTAATGCGAGCTGTAACTTTGCGGTGTGCTGTAATCCAGCAACGTTTTGACAGCTGTTACCATAGAGGAAGTGGGTGCAACTAGAGCACAGACCCCCCCAAAAAAAGAAGAAGACATTTTTGAAAAAAGTCAAATAGGAGACTTTGCCCCCCCCCCCCCACTCTCGTTAGCATCCTCCTGGTCTGGTTAAACGGACAAAAGGCAGAGCAGTGGAGCAGAGAGAGTGAGAGAGAGAGAGAGAGGGAGAGAGAGAGAGAGAGAGAGAGAGAGAGAGAGGAAGTGAGAGAGGGGGGGAGAGAGAGAGAGAGGATAGTAAACCCTGGACTGTTGAAAATGTCACAGGATCTAGTCTAGCTGAATCTCCCCCACTGCACAGGATGTACTGATGCTGCTTGGCTATGTGTGGAGGTTTTGCTGAGGAGTGTTGATTGTGGTCGTCTTGTTGAATGTAATTGAATGCAGACCATGTGATGCAGGGGCCACAGAGGCAGTTGTAGAGCAGACAGACAGACAGATGGACAAACAAAAACGAGAATATTTGAAACGGATTTCAATAACATTTTTGCCCTGAACCAGACACCGGGCGGTTTATTAAGGGGAACATCGCTAGGACATCAAATTGAAGTGTTTGCTGGCCAAAGGCGAGCTCATCGTGATGAAACATATGAGCCCAACCCTACGAAAACACCTTAGCTCATGGCACAGGTCTATGGAACCCTCTGATTTATGATTTTTCTTTTGCTCTTTGGGAAAAAGCAAGTTCCTCTCTGGAAAGTGTGATAGGGGTCTGAAAGGTACTGTATGAACCTCCCTCTTCCTGTGCCCTGCCCAATAGTGAACCTTGTTTAGAACTGTTTTTGATTGTTGTTAAGTACCTGTCAAGGTTCCCACTTGTCCCTTATGCCTGGAAAAACATGTGAGCTCAGCATCTCTGAAAACAGGAGCGACATTTTTTTAAGAAAAAATAAAGAAAGAAAAGCATGCTGAAGAAAAATACTTATGCATCTGGCCGTGCGAAGGTATCTGCATGCGACTAGGACAGGGATCACTTTGTTCATATTATGTTGCATTCAGGCTCGCAATCAGCGAGCGATCTCACCGCCAGTCAAGATGAGTGAAATAGATACAAGTGTTATTGGTGTTAAAGACTACATTCCATTTTGCGCGCCACTTGCCTGAATCGTGGCGGTTTATTCAATAAAACACGTCAGTTAAAATGTTTAGAGGCGGGTTATTAACCGTGCAGTTCCAATCCTCAAGCGCCAGGCAGCGCGTTACATCTGTACAAGTACATCATGTGTTTTGTGACGCTGTGGTGGATGCGACTGTGGAAGCTATCAGCGTTTTCCACATGGAAGACATCTGCCACTATATTGGAGGTCTCTACTCTATGCTAGGCCATGTCTGTCTGAGGCCTCCCCGCAAGATACGATGGATAATGATGATAACCGACTCTAGAGGTTTTCAACACTCGCTCGCAATCATAAAAATGTCAGCTTCACATGACAAAGTAAATTTATCAAAACCTCTCTTCGTTTCATAGGTTTGGCCCCCCTCCCTCACGCCCCACCAGCCCCAAATCCAAAAGATAAATAATTCAACAGTGAACATACATTTTACGATATTCGAATGAGGGCCAAAGTAAAAAAAGAAAGAGAAATATATATAAAAAATAAAAGATCCTTCAGCAAAAGTAGAATAATAATAAATAAACAAATGATTCTATAAATAATAATGGAGCATGTGTTTCTTTCATTGCAGAACATACTTGGGGGAAAAGCCCTGGAGATCCCATTGCAGGGTTTCTAGGGGAATGGGATAAACAGGGCTTGTTGGCAAGCCCAAATGTGCTCGCAATTGCACCGGGGGAGTGGGATCACTTGCCAGGAGAGGTGCAGGGTTAGCAACATTTTATTCTTGAGGAAATTCCTCCTATTACTCCATTATTCATCAAAATCTCTGGAGGGGGATGGATGCTCTAAACTGCTCTAGCAGAGGCCGGCCATTGGAATAAAACGGTTCACAGTGGTAGACGTCCCAGACGACGAGAGAGCAATTCTGATGTACAGCCCGGAAGGATATAAGGGGGGATGGACACATCCTCCTCAGTCCATCAATTCACTTGGACAGTAAGTACTTCTGGAGGTCACTCGATGGATATTCAATACTCCAAAAGTACACTGTATAAAAAAATTAAATGTTTAATTAAAATAAAAAAGCCAAGTCCAAATAGATCAACTGTTTACTATTTGTGAAATTGAAATGTCCTTCAACCAGGTCACCGGCTGTTTTGTACATCAGGGATGTATGAAATATTGACTAGTTGGATTAGTTTCCTACAGCTAGATTTATTGGAGATAGATGTGTTATATCACTGTGAGTTGGATACAACATGGGAGTTTCTGTCTGCACCGAGCCCTGACCTATGACCACTGGACCAGGATATGTGTGTGTGTGTGTGTGTGTGTGTGTGTGTGTGTGTGTGTGTGTGTGTGTGTGTGTGTGTGTGTGTGTGTGTGTGTGTGTGTGTGTGTGTGTGTGTGTGTGTGTGTGTGTGTGTGTGTGTGTGTGTCTGTCTGTCTGTGCCTGTGCCTGTGCGTGTGCACATGCATGCATTGTCATGGTCCTACCATGTCAGTGTCCCTGCCTCTCTCTGTTCTCGTCCCCACTCTACTGCTCTCATTATCACTAGTCACAGGTGGTGTGTCACGAGACAGCTGATCTACGCTTTGGAGGCAGAGTGCTTCTGGGTATATAAACCCGCCCCCAAACGTAGAGAAGCTGTCAGATCGTAAACTCTCATACCACGTTTGTCACGTTACTATGTTCTTGTCGCTACTCTGTTGCTTAAGTTGTTCGCCTGGATCTCTTGTTCATCGACCTTGACCTAATCTCTATTCTCATCCTCTCTCCTAGCCTGTACGGTGAAGACCTGGAGATGCTGGCCTGCTGGTTAAGACCTGGAGACACTGACCTGCTGGTGAAGACCTGGAGATGCTGGCCTGCTGGTTAAGACCTGGAGACACTGACCTACAGGTGAAGACCTGGAGACACTGGCCTTGCTCACAACCTTGTTCTAATCTCTATTCTCATCCTCTCTCCTAGCCTGCACGGTGAAGCCTGGAGACACTGACATGCCGGCTAAGACCTGGAGACACTGGCCTGGTTCACAAAGTACTGCTCTGACCTACGCCCAGCTGACGACACCTACTCCTGCTTTTTACCCCGTCCGTATGACATTCATGCCCACGTGTATATCCTGGACACTACGAGAATTTACCCTGTGTACCGACCCATGCCTGTACATTCGACCACCCTATTAAATATACCCATTGGGTTTTGCTCAGTTCTGCCTACCGTGTCTCCTTGCCTGCACATTGGGTTCCAAACACAACCGTGATATGCATGTGTGTAGGGTTACAACATTTTGGGAATATTCAAAGGCGAAACCTTTCCATGGGAATTAACAAGAATACGTGAATTAATGGAAATACAATGGAAATATGGTGGTTATTTACACAGGCAGCTGTATTTACCATCTCACATGCAGATAGAAATATAAACCTGTCTGGTTCCATGGAGTGCAAAGACTTGTTTAGGCAAATATTTCAAAAAGATTTGCAGATATTGGGCTTTAAAGGGCAGACTCTTGTGGTTCCATTGGCCATTGTCATTCACATACCTTGAAAGGTCAAGGGTCCTCTCTGAAAATGGCCAATTCTTAACCTCAAGATGCAGCTTTAACCTTATAGCCCCTTTACAGGTAACTAAGATGACATGTTCTGGTCTCTAGTTGTATGATACCACTATCGTTGTTCTAGCTTTAAAGCCCACTACAGCATCTGAAAGATAGTAATGTTGGCTATCTTCCATTAAACGGAGATGTCTTAACCAAAACATGTCACAAGACCTAGTATTGCCTTATTATGTGTATATAAAAAGGAAGTTCACTATTATAAACTAAGATGTCCTTATTAATTAAAACCCAAATTCCCAAACTTAACTTCCGACACTCGGCAACCCAACGTGCGTGTATGCATGTGTGTGCGTACGTGCACATCTCCACATGTGTCACGTGAATGTGTGGTGAGGTGATGGTGCTGTTATTATTATTGATAGTGGTGGGGTTGGTGGTGGTGGTGTGTGTATAGTGTTGGGGGTGGTGAGGGGGGGGTGGGTGGCACAATAGCAGCCTGATGAAAGAGGGGGTTCAGAGAGATGGGGGGGGGGGGGGCAGCAGCAGCTCTGGCTCATGCTTGGTTTGTGCAGTAAAGATTCCCCAGCTGTTCCGTGGATTAGCCCGTGTGCTTATGTGATTAGGCTACATGGCACCACGGCTAGACCAGGCGCCTATGACCCGGGGAATGCAGGATGAGCTCGAAGGGATGGGACGATGGGAGATGCAGAAGAGGCCACCACTGAGGCTACAACTGTAGGACCTGGGAAAGAAGAACTGGCTACGTGGAGACACAAGGGAAGTAGTTCATTGCAGGACAAACAAGGAGCTTGGTATCGGTATAGGCAGGGGCGTAGCTAGGGGGGGGGGGGAGCTTAGGATGATTCCAAAGGCCCAGCACTGCGCCCCCCCCCCCCCCCCAAAAAAAAATATATATATAAATATATAAACTAAAAGGAGAATACCTTCAACAAAGAAGGGACCGCACACTCCACAGGACTGGTTTTTGCTTTTTTTTTTTTTTTATTGTTGCACAACGCGTTTCGCTATCGCTTCCTCAGGTGTATTATATATTATATTATATATTATATATATATATTTTTTTACTAGACATCACTCAGGTGTATTATTGATGCTCTCATTGATACTATGTTTGTTTCTGAAGTGTGTGTGGTGTGTGTGTGTGTGTGTGTGTGTGTGTGTGTGTGTGTGTGTGTGTGTGTGTGTGTGTGCGTTTTTTTTTTTTTTATTATTATTTTTTTAAACACACATATAAACAAACATGACAACACACGATAAGATACACAAGCATTAATATACAGTGTATATCCAACGAAATTACCATTTATACCAATGTCTTATACAGGATATACCCCTAATACCTGTTATCTAAAAACCTACACACATATGCTCCAGCTCGAACCCCCCCCTCCCGGACCCCTCTTTGGATAGTACCTCCATTATCCCTCGCTCCTAACCAGACACTACCATTATAAGCTAGCTTTTATTCTCTCCACCACTTCTAACCACATTGACATTTTGGATTCATTGAGACCCAGAATTCTTGCTGTAGATATTTCTTGATAAATCACATCGAGATATGTAAGAAACCAAACTTTCCGGCACATTTTTTCCGGTTGAAACCAGCGTGATGCGATCAGCTTTTTAGCTACTGTGATACCCGATAAAACCAATCTCTTTAGCTGTGGATTTACTGCAAACTCAAAAACATCATTCAATAGTAATACAGAGGGGTGTACAGGTATATTCCAAGATACAAGTTTTGATATTTGTTGGGTCACATCTTTCCTGAATGTCTTAACTGGTGGGCAGTCCCAATACATGTGCATAAATGTCCCTTCGTCCCCGTTTGTACATTGGGAGCATTTGGAGTCTTGTTTAAGACCCATTCTGTTCAGTCTTATAGGAGTCAAGTATGTCCTGTGAATATAGTTAAGATTGATTTGTTGATGGTCCGGGTTCCTTGATGTAAGTCGGACATTTGCCCAGGCTCCTTGCCAATCAAAGTCACTTTCCAGGTCTGGTATATCCCTCCTCCAGACAGAGTCTAGTTGGAGGGTTTCATACGAGGACGTTAGTAATTGATGATAAAAATCTGAAACAAAACCTCTCGATGTCTCTCTTTCATAGAAGAATTTGTGGTATCTGTGGTGTTCAATTGGTATGTCTAATGGAACACCGTGAGACTTCAAACATAGCCGTAACTGTATGTAAAAAAGCCATGTGGACATGGTGAGATTACATTTTTTGCATATTTCTCCATAACTACAAAAACCCTGTTTGTTAAAAACATCCCCTAATGAGTGTATGCCTTGCTCTTCCCATATAGGGAATCTTATATGTCGTTTTTCAATTAAGAGTGCATTGTTATTGAATAAGGGAGTATGATTGTGCCATTTTTGTGGGTTAGGATATTTTTTTTGTGTTTCACGCCATATCCGGATCGCATGGGTAATTATGGGGCCAAATTTCAGTTCACAGTGCTTGATTGGTAGTTTAGTGTATGCTATGTCCTTCAGTCTATGTTTTCTTCTAATTTTCTCCAGGATACTAATGCTTGGGGGTCAAACCATGTTGTCAATGGTCTTTGTAACTGAGGGGTACAATTCCCTGACTGTATTACTAGATATGATACTTACTACCACTACCTTTGTACTTAATATTCGGCCACCCAGTACTCGGCATAAATATATTATGATGAACACTGTCACGTAGATGAAACGGATCCAACACAAATGTACGAATTAGAAATAGGTCTTTATTTCTACACAGCGATGGTGTGTAGAGCAAGCACTTAATCAAATCAATCACATTTATGAATGGGAATTAGTATGCACTTTTATGGCAAGAGTATTCGTCGGTATATCAATAGAGAATGGCCAATCTCTGAAGGCGCAGGTGGTACATATACGACCTGGAATAGTTTAAGGAATAACAGCAATGATACTTTAATGATTATAGACTGGATACACTAGGGGGGGTTAATCCGGTCGCTTGTAAGCCGACAGGAGTAGGAAGGGGGGGGGGGGGTAGAATCCGGCTGCCTCATCCGGTCAAGGGTATCCCAGGTGAACCCACTGTAGTGCCGTTCAATGCGCCGGCGATCCTTGGACCACAGATGAAAGCAGGTGGACTCTTTGTGGGCCGGCGTCCTCCGGTCCACGGAGGAGAGACGTGAAGCGACCTCGTCTTGCAGAGCGTCTCCTCACCTTGCGTCCTCTCCAGGGGGGGGGGTTCCAACACACGGCAGTGTCGGGGGTCTTTATCCATGGAATAATCAACGTATACAAAGCATAATCCGTGCCGGGGAAGGCGGGCTGTCGTCGGTAGAATAATCCGGTATACAGGTCCACTCGCTCGTCGGCTCTGGGGCTCCTCGGGTGCAGCTTCACGTGGGGTCAACCACCCTGGATAAACAGCCAGTTTTCTGCCCGAAACGATGGGGTGCTGACTACGGTAGTATTCTCACCGCACGAAGCACTATATATTAACAGACTATTATTAGCTTAATAGACTACGTCCAACTCGACGATATAGTGCCAAATATGACTATTCAAATATTAATATACACGATGTCTCAATACCGATGGTAGGCGAACTTGGCCTTACTCCCACACGTGGCGTCGCGGGGAGGCTTTACGTCTGTGACTCTATTGGAGGGTAAGAAACTGGACTGAAAAGGAAGTCCTACTTTAGTAGCGCAGTATATATACGCACTATGAACAAATAGTCCCATTAGTGGTGCGGTAGCCAGATTCCTACGCGGAACTAGGACTTGTTCGTACATGTTGAGCGGTACGTTTGAACTGGGTCTGGGGGGTATGGCAGCCTGGCACCAAGGTCTCGACCAATAGTAGAATGGAGACTATTATGGGATGTTCAGTAGGCTAGAATGGATATTCAATGCATATTGTACAAGGAATATACAAGGGATATCAGGGAATATTAGAGAATATACAAATACAATTAAATATATATATATAAATAAATATATATATTCGGTTTAATCTGGCCCTTCACAACAGCCACCCCCTGATTGGTCCCAGACCTAATCAGTTAAACAGAGACAGATTAATCGCGTTGTCTATTTACACATAAGGGTTTGCTGTAGGGGTCAGTCAACTTCACAAAGTCATAGGGTTATAGGGTCATGGTCATCATCGATTGTGTCTGGGAGTCGGGGCAGTTCTATGAGCCTCGCCACGGGACGGGTGTAAGTGCGACCCTGGACAAGCACTTCAGCTGCTCGGACCTTGCCGTCGGCACCGGTGATCACTTTGCTTACGCGGCCGGCCGGCCACATAGCTCCGGGCAGTGATTGATCAATAATCATGACGACTGTTCCTTCTGTCAAATTGTCTCTCTCCTTTACCCACTTCTGGCGGGTCTGTAGAGACGGTAGGTAGTGTAGTAGGAAACTGCTCCAAAACTTGTCGGCTAATACTTGACTGTACCTCCACATTCGTCGGCCGTTCGCTTCTTCAGGCCGGTACATTGTCTGGGGTAATGCAGGATCTAGCCGCCCCATCAGGAGTGTGTTGGGGGTAACTGCGTCGATATCCGCCACATCACTGGAGACATATCCGAGGGGCTTCGAGTTAAGTACTCCCTCAATCTCCGTGAGGACTGTCATTAGGACTTCTTCCGCCACAGTCTGGGCCCCAAGTACTGCGTACAGGGCTGTCTTTATGGAGCGCACTTCTCGTTCCCAAGTGCCACCGAAGTGGGGTGCGTTTGGGGGGTTGAATTGGAAATCAACCTGTGCTGGAGCGAGGTGGGTCTTAAGTTCTGGGCCCATAGCTTGGAAGCTCTCTCTCAGCTCTCTTTCGCCGCCTTTGAAGTTTGTCCCATGATCGGACAATAGGGTAGACGGTCTTCCTTTCCGTGATGTGAATCTACGGAAGGCCATAAGGAATGAGTCTGTGCTCATGGTCGGGAGAAGCTCGATGTGTATCGCTCTGGTGGTCATGCATTTGAATACAATACCCCACCGCTTCTCGGTTCCTCTTCCTTTCTTTATGTGCAGCGGGCCAAAGCAGTCCATACCCGTTGAGTGGAATGGCTTGTCACCGATTCGGAGGCGACATGGAGGAAGGTCAGCCATCCTTGGTATGCTGGGCTGCGCGCGCCACTTACGGCAGTCTAGACATGTTCGCTGGAAGCGTCGTACCGCCTCTCTTCCTTGTAGGATCCAGTAACGACGTCTGATTTCCGCGAAGACTCTTTCTGCTCCTGCGTGATGTACATCCTCATCGTATTTCTTTATAATCAGCTCTGTGACCTTGTGTCGGCTGTTCAATACGATCGGGTATTTAATGTCATCCGGTAGATTGGGGGCTCTGCGTAGGCGACCACCCACTCTGATGAGGGTATGAGCGTCGCTCTCGGGGGCCAGATGAATTAATCTGCTGTCGGATGGGACGGGCTTTCCTCCCTGTAGACAGGCCAATTCATCGGGGAACGAGTCTCTCTGGGCTCGCTGCAGTAGAAGCAATTCTGCTTCCTCGTAGTTAGCTGCTGACATATCAGCGGGGGACTTGCACTCCGGGTGGTACCGCAGGAATGTTCTTTGTTGTGCACTCTCTATGGACGTGCAATCGTCTATGTTAGGGTCGGTGGAGGCTACGGTGCTCAATCCACAGAACACAGACTTCTTATTTTCCACCTCCTCTGGACTTGCTTCCCTCGGGATAGGCCTGGGCCACTGTCCTTCCGGGAGTCTTAGGAATGCGGGGCCGTCACTGTAGACATTGCGACGGGTGAGGTCATCCAGGGGCATTCCCCGGGTGATGACGTCAGCTGGGTTCTGTTTTGTATCAACGTAGCGCCACTCTGTTTCTCCGGTTAACTCTTCGGTTAAGTCTTGAATCTCGGTGACTCTGACTCCCACGAAGACTTTGTACTTGCATGAGTCCGATTTGATCCAGGCGAGTACTGTCGTGGAATCTGACCACAGGATTGTTCTAGACACCGGTATGGTGAGCTCACGTTGGATGAGCGTGGCTAGGTGCGCTCCGGCTAGGGCTGCGCAGAGCTCTAGGCGTGGGATAGATTGTTGCTTGCGTGGGGCTATTCTCGAGCGGGCGAGGACAAATGCTGTGTAGATCTCTCCCCCCTTTTCTTGGGCCCGCAAGTAGGCTACTGATCCGTATGCGACCTCTGAGGCGTCACTGTAAGTCCATTTTACATGTCTCTGGCCTCACCGTGGGTGGGAAGTAGCTTCGGCGCATATTAACGCCTGGGAGTGAGTGGAGCTCCATCTCCCACTCTCTCCAGGTGGATGCAAGGTGTGCGGGAATGGGGTCGTCCCAGCCCTGGTCCTTGTCCCACAATGCTCGTACAATCATTTTTGCCCTGGTGGTGTACGGTAGAATACATCCTAGCGGGTCATATTGTCGGGCGAGTGTTGTGTACACACTCCGTCTGGTGGTCGGCGCCGCCGCCGGCCTTCCCTGCTCCGTAGTCAGGGGCTTGTGTCTGTAGTGAAGCGAATCTGTTTTGAATCGCCACACCAATCCCAGGGTCATCTCCTGGGCTTCTCCCGGGATTGTAGCCATCCAGGTCTCGCTGCTGGCTGCCTTGTCCTCGGAGGAGAGGCTGCGCAGTACTTGCGGATCGCTGCTGGCCCACTGCCTGAGATCAAAGCCGCCTTTGATCAATGAGGCGCGGAGTTTAATCAGGAGAGCCTCGGCTTCTTCCTGGGTTGAAAGGCTTTGTAGACAGTTGTCTACGTAGAAGCTGTTCTTTACGCTGTGTCGGACCTCTTCGTCCGCTGCTGGGTCCTCTGCTACATGTTTCTGTAGTGCAAATGTAGCACAGCAGGGGCTGCACGTCGTTCCGAAGGGGAGGACTTCCCATTGGTAGATGGCTGGGTGCTCATCTCCTGGCTTCTCTCTCCATAGGAACCGTAACAGGGGCTTGTCCTCCTCTACTAATCTCACCTGCAGGAACATTCCTTTAATGTCCCCGCTGATGGCCACCCTTTCCTGGCGGAAGCGGAGTAGAACGCCGAGTAGGGAGGGGCCGAGTGTGGGACCGGGCAGTAACTCTTTATTCAGATTTTGGGATCCGATCTGGTAGCTGCAGTTAAATACTATGCGGTCTTTACCGTTGTGATGGACCTTGTGGTGAGGCACGTACCACGATTCAGTGGTCTGGTCAGCCTCTTTAATGTCCATCTTTGTGACGTGTCCCGCTGTGATGAGCTTCTCAATCTCAGCGCGGTATACACTCTCTTGGGCGGGGTTCTTGGCTAAGCGCCGCTCCGTGTTCAGCAGGTACCGTTCTGTGGCGTCTGTCTTGGCGTGGAAAGTAGGCATTCCTTCTCGCCGCAGGAGTGGCGTGGCGTATCTCAACACGCCGTTGACCGGGACTCTCTTGGTCCCTGTCTCGAGGAGGTGAATGGCGTAAATGTCATCTTTAGAGCGAATGTCTTTCTTTCCGTTCTTAAAGGGCATTTGTTCCAAGGTCCATAACCGCTCTACGTGTTGCAGGAGTGCGGTTTCTCCCTCCGTGACTCGGGAGTGGAGACATCTAGTGGCTGTACTTCGGTTGAGAGATTTGGCGAGCGGGCCTTGGAGAGTCCATCCCAAACGGGTCTCGACTGCTGCAGGACAGCCTCGGGGTCCGGTATGAACCCGGTCTATCGGGACAATGAGGTCTGCATGGTCGGAGCCTATCAACAGGGTCGGCATAGCATTGTCTATGAGCGGGATCGGTAACTTGCGCAGATGTGCATATTTCTCCATCAGCTTGGCGACGGGGTATGTGTACCGCGACAGTCCTATTTCTTGGCTGGTGAAAGCGTCTGTAATCTGGTACCGTCGCTCAGGCTGGCCGCTTGCTGCGATAGAGAATGAGACATTCTCGCCCTTTATCGTCTTCAAATCTCGTCTTATTGTCCGAATTGTCATTTGGGTTTCGCTTCCCCGCAGCCCTAGCTGGGCCGCAGCGGAGGCGAGCAGAAGGGTCTTCTCTGACCCGTCATCGAGGACGGCGTAAGTGTCCAGGACTTTATTCTGGTAGCTTAGTGTCACACGCACTACTTTTAGGAGTACTCGGGCTCCACTGCTGCTGGCGGGATCGATGTACATGACGCTCGCTTTGCTGCTGGATGGTGCGGGTGAAGGGCGCCGTCTGTTACTGTCGTGAAGTATGTCCAGATGGGCTCCATCGCACTTGGTGCACCTTTTCTTTAAGCGGCATTCGGCTGCCATGTGTGAGCGCGCACAGCGAAAACAGCGCTTGTTGGACTTTATCCATTGACTTGCTTCCTCCGCGTTCAGCTTGGGGAAGGAGTCACATTGCGCTAGCCAGTGTTCTTTCTCACAGTAGGGGCACACTATCTTCCACTTCTCCGTTCTGGAGGGGGTACTGTGGCTCCTGCTGCTCGGTACTGACTCCGATTGGTGCATCACAGTCACCGATCTTCTTCCATCATTTAGTCGTCTGGTTCCTTCTCTGGAGCCAGGGGTGCTCCGTCCGAATGTATCTAGCCGTAGGCTGCTGACTTCTCTCGCCAGGAAGTCTGCTAGATCGAGGAGGTTCGGTTCGGTGCCATTCGGGTCTCGGTGGTCTCTCTGCCGCCTAAAACGCTCCTGTCGAGCGGGCGGCAGCTTCTCCAAGATCCTTTCCACATTTGAGTTGGCGTAAAGTTCATGCCTCCCCTTCTCTTTCTGCGCTCCCAACATCCCTACCAGGGACTGCACTCTGATGGACAGGTCGTCCAGTGCTCGATTGTCTATTGCTGGGGGTAAGCGGTCGATGTGTCGGATCTCCTGGATCACGTAATCCCATATGCGCCCATACCTCTGGTCCAATGCTACCAGCGCTGCTGTGTATGGGGTGGTGGAAGTCGCGTAGGCGAGCGCTATATTATGTGCGCGGGGTACCTTTAAGTGCTTCAGTAGGATGGCGTATTTGTGGCGTTCATCCAATACATCCACCAACATGGTCTCCAGACACATGCAGAGTTCTGTATACTGGGCCCGGTTCTCTTGGGTGAAGTCGGGTACCATAGGCGTGCCAATGTATGACGCTGACTGTGGATACATCGGCGAGCGTTGGGGGAGAGGCCTCCTAGGCGAGTCTCCTCCCGCTCCTTGATATGGGCTGGTACCGGCAGTGTACCATGGCCCGCTTGTCCAGGTGCTGTTCCTCGGTGCGGGTCGTGCGTCGTGCTCACCCGTGTATAGAGTCGGGGGTCTGTAGCGCAGCTCCGCGGGAGTATAGCCTGGGCTGTACCGGACCTCCTGGTCCGGTAGAGTACTGTGCTGTCGTCGGGCGTGGTTCTCCTCCTCTTCCTCTTCGTCTTCAGTTAGGTCATCCAGTGCTTGTAGTCTCTGGTTTAGCCTCTCCACAGGATATGCTGCTCCTTCCCGGTTGCTAGGTCTCGCTTGGACCGGTGGGGGGAGGTGGTCTGTGGGGGGTATAGACCTCGTCTGTTGGTCAAGTTCAGGGTTGTTTACTCGGCTAGGGGATGCCGCCCTGGAGGTGTGTCTAGACGAGTTCCTGGAGCCTCTGGCGGAGGGAGAGGGTGTTGTCCGTCTGATCAGCTGTTCTATTAGTTGCGCTTGCTGTCTGTCGCGCTCTGCGTCCCGTAGAGCACCAGCAGCTGCTCGCTGGCTGTCTGCTCGGTCTCGGGCCACATTCTCTTCCCTCTGAATGCGTCTTATTTCTAGACGTATATGCTCTTCTTCGCTCCGCTGCTGGATCTGCAGTCGGTCGCGTTCAGCAGCGGCGTTCAGGCTGATGAGGAAGGCCTGCTGTAGGGTCCTCTCTGCCTCGCTGGGAGAAGGCGGTTGTATAGGGGAGCCTTCCCTCGGGGTACTCCTTGCGGAGCCTTGGAGCTCTATCTCCACGGTGCTCTCCCCGTCTTCTTCCGTGCCGAGTTCTCTCTCGGTAGCGTTGTATTCCTCCCGGGACTCATCGGGGACTACTTCTTCAGTACTGGCGGGGTGTGAAGTCATGTCTGGTTCCCACTGGTCCCCACCGTGAACTTGGTCAGTTACATTAGAACCCGTAGGGGCCTCTATGGTCGGGGTAGTCTGGGCGTTGGGGTTAGACATACTTTTACTTTCTAGTTTTACCGCGTTTACTGTTAGTGGAAGACTAGGTTGTTGACTGACAGCGTAACCCTCTAAGTACTGAGGGAGCCGTCGTTCGCGCTGCGGGCGTTGGTTAGGAGGATCGTTTCGTGGAGTGTTCATCATAGGCCATTTCAATATTAATAACACTATATTAATATTACACTGATTACCCTCCGGCTCGAAGGACCAATTGTAACTGAGGGGTACAATTCCCTGATTGTATTACTAGATATGATACTTACTACCACTACCTTTGTACTTAATATTCGGCCACCCAGTACTCGGCATAAATATATTATGATGAACACTGTCACGTAGATGAAACGGATCCAACACAAATGTACGAATTAGAAATAGGTCTTTATTTCTACACAGCGATGGTGTGTAGAGCAAGCACTTAATCAAATCAATCACATTTATGAATGGGAATTAGTATGCACTTTTATGGCAAGAGTATTCGTCGGTATATCAATAGAGAATGTCCAATCTCTGAAGGCGCAGGTGGTACATATACGACCTGGAATAGTTTAAGGAATAACAGCAATGATACTTTAATGATTATAGACTGGATACACTAGGGGGGGTTAATCCGGTCGCTTGTAAGCCGACAGGAGTAGGAAGGGGGGGGGGGGTAGAATCCGGCTGCCTCATCCGGCCAAGGGTATCCCAGGTGAACCCACTGTAGTGCCGTTCAATGCGCCGGCGATCCTTGGACCACAGATGAAAGCAGGTGGACTCTTTGTGGGCCGGCGTCCTCCGGTCCACGGAGGAGAGACGTGAAGCGACCTCGTCTTGCAGAGCGTCTCCTCACCTTGCGTCCTCTCCAGGGGGGGGGGGTTCCAACACACGGCAGTGTCGGGGGTCTTTATCCATGGAATAATCAACGTATACAAAGCATAATCCGTGCCGGGGAAGGCGGGCTGTCGTCGGTAGAATAATCCGGTATACAGGTCCACTCGCTCGTCGGCTCTGGGGCTCCTCGGGTGCAGCTTCACGTGGGGTCAACCACCCTGGATAAACAGCCAGTTTTCTGCCCGAAACGATGGGGTGCTGACTACGGTAGTATTCTCACCGCACGAAGCACTATATATTAACAGACTATTATTAGCTTAATAGACTACGTCCAACTCGACGATATAGTGCCAAATATGACTATTCAAATATTAATATACACGATGTCTCAATACCGATGGTAGGCGAACTTGGCCTTACTCCCACACGTGGCGTCGCGGGGAGGCTTTACGTCTGTGACTCTATTGGAGGGTAAGAAACTGGACTGAAAAAGAAGTCCTACTTTAGTAGCGCAGTATATATACGCACTATGAACAAATAGTCCCATTAGTGGTGCGGTAGCCAGATTCCTACGCGGAACTAGGACTTGTTCGTACATGTTGAGCGGTACGTTTGAACTGGGTCTGGGGGGTATGGCAGCCTGGCACCAAGGTCTCGACCAATAGTAGAATGGAGACTATTATGGGATGTTCAGTAGGCTAGAATGGATATTCAATGCATATTGTACAAGGAATATACAAGGGATATCAGGGAATATTAGAGAATATACAAATACAATTAAATATATATATATAAATAAATATATATATTCGGTTTAATCTGGCCCTTCACAACAGTCTTAATGTGTACGCCTTAAAATAGTGGAAAAAATCTGGAAATGCCATGCCACCGTCTGCTTTATTTCTCTGTGCGGTGGATCTTTTTATACGTGGTGGTTTGTTATTCCAAATAAATTTGTATGTGGAGGAGTGTAATCTTTTCCAGTAACCCTCTGGAGGAGGTAACGGTAGCATTGAACTGAAGAAGTTGATTCTAGGTAGTACATCCATCTTAACTATTGATATCCGTGCCTGTACTGAGTTTTTAAGTTTTGCCCACCTATCAAGGTCGTCTTTGATTTTGTTTTGGATTTTTGTGTAATTGTGCTTCACCGTTTGTCTTATGGTGGGGAATATTTCCACTCCCAAGCATCTAAAATGTTTTACCATAGGTATCTCTCCTGAGAGGGTTATATCTTTTTTTGCAGGGGTGTTAAGTGGAAGGAAAGCCGACTTCGGCCAATTTATCTTAAATCCCGATAAATCACCAAAGTTCTCAATCAACTTAAGCAGATGAGGCAATGTGGTGTTGGGGTTTTGCATGAACAATATTACGTCGTCCGCATATAAACTAATTTTATGTTGTGTGCCCTTGATTACGATTGGTTCTATGGATTGGGATTGTCTTATATATTGTGCTAAAGGCTCTAATGATAGATAGAATAGTCCGGGACTAAGAGGGCAACCCTGTCTGGCTGAGCGTGATACCGGAAAGATTTTGGAGATGATTGTACCTTTTGTAATCATTGCCGATGGGTCTTTGTATAGTACTTTAATCATATCAATGAATCCTTTTCCTAACCCCATCCTTTCTAATACTGCCCATAGATACGACCATTCCAGCCTGTCAAAGGCTTTCATAGCATCCAGGGACAGCATCGCCTTAGGTATGGTGTCGTCCTTGTCGGCATCTAGTACGTGCAGTATTCGTCTTATGTTATCAGTGATCAGGCGGCCTCTTATGAAGCCATATTATGCGTTTTCATCAATAAATAAATGGCCACAAAAAAAAATCTCTTGCGCGCTTATGCACGCTCGCATTCACTGGGGGCCTACAAATACATTATTTCAAGGGGCCCAGTATCTACAGCTACGCCCCTGGGTATAGGCAATGGATTAGTCTGAGTACACTTTGTCAGCAATACTTAGGGAGCAAGGTAGGATGTGCAAGGCACTACATACTCAAGGAGTATAATTCCAGGCTGTTTACAATTAGCAGAAAGACATTTTTGGTTGTTGACTAGAAGTACATGAAATGATGAAATGTGCTCTTGTTGTGAACAAGGCACACGCACACACAACATACATTACATAAAGCTAAAATAGGCCTTTTAAGATTGTTTTTCAGACTATATGTTAAAGTCAGCTAAAACATTACACGCTGTAAGTAGACATAGTTGTAAATAGCCCTTGAAATTAAGAAGGTGGTGTAGTTTACAACAAGTTGGAATAGCTTCAAAACACAATTTAATTGTCCAAACCAACACAATTCGCCTGCACAGTAAATCCACCTTTAGGTTGAAATAAAATCTCCAGTAACGCGTTACATTAGGTGGATGTTCATCAGGCCTTCATCACTCTAGGAATCGACATAATTGAAGTGTGTTGCCAAAATCACTTTCTGTATAGTCTTGAAGTACAGGGTGCCTAAATGTACATGAATGGACAGTACACACAGTCCTTTGCCTCTCATAGTCAGGTGCTTTGATCAGCGTGCATGCAGAGCCATATTTTGTACGACACCATGCTAGTATGTGAATGCTAGGTTCATACTGACAGTCAAATTGAGAGGAGTGTGGACAACCTATGCGGAAATCTGCTGAGGCCCGCTATTACATCACTTTGAAGTCGAGACCATTTGAAGGCAGCACTTAACCGGAAATGTTAGCGAAAATGCATGTTTGGGATTATTTTTGGGATTCTAGTTCACCGTGGAGACATGCGAGAAGAGAAGAAAATCTTCACAGGGTGAGTAATTAATATACAAATGATTATTTCTGGGTGAAGTGCTCCTTTAAAGGAACACGCCAACATTTTGGGAAATTAGCTTACCGTCTTCTCCAGAGCGAGACAAGAAGATAGATACCAGTTTCCCCTCTTCAGTAGAAAGCTATCTGGCTGCACGTTAGCCTAGCTTAGCACAATGAATAGAAGCGGACATGTACGGGTAGCCTATGCATTGTCCAACTAACACCTCTCTCAAAGGCTACCCGTACATGTCCGTCTCTGCACTTGTATACGTGGGAATTGCAATGATGATAGAATATCACTAGGTGGCAGTATCGCCTACCTTTTGAACTAGGATAGAAAGGCAACAGGATAGTCAGTGAATGCACCGGACTATCGAGGCTCGCTCTGTGGGGGAGGAGCTCTTCCAAAGCAATCGCTGGCAGATCTGATCGCCTCAGAACCTATAGTGTCCCGTAGACACGTGTAATTACATATAAACGGGTAATCGCGATCGCCGATGGGATCATTGGAATTAATATTTTTGGATTACCTTCTGGCTCAGGTAAGGACCCCCTATGTCTATTTTACCGAACGTGAAACATGTTTATGTAACGATCACAGCGGCTTACTTTACCGGTCATAAATGAGGCTTTTTCTAACGATCGGATTTTCGGGGTAAGACTACTCCCCCCCCCCCCCCGATGTACCTGATTTTGTGAAGGTACATATGTACATGTTATATACCTTTGATTTGGAAGTATTTGGGGGTTCAGGGAATCAACCAGAACGATTCGGGCTTATTCCAGATAATGCGTTTTATCTCACGATCTATGAAAAAAAACTGCATTATCTTGGAAATGCGCGATGATTAGCGTGTAATAAACTACAAACTACAGTGTGTAGAAACAAACTCCTTTTTCCATGTTGAACTACAAGTAGTGTCTGTCAAATGAGCCACACCATTGTCTCCACATAATACAGAACACACACACAGCTCTGCAAACATCGTGAAACACCGCAGACATGACTATTTTAAACTGGCCTTCTAGCGGAAGGGATGGGGATTAAGCGTGGTGCTGAAAGTGTTAAGGGAGGTGGGGACAATGTGACCCCACCTTCCAATATATTTGAATGGTAATAAGCAGGGATTGTGCGTGGGCAGGGCAGATTGCGCAATTTCCCTGGGCGACAGACCACTAAGGGCACCACACTGTTGCCATTGGAAAAGTAAAGATTTTAGTGGTCCTCCTTGGCACTCCATTATTTATATAGTTTATTATTTATCTATAAGCTTATCTATTTATAAGCTTTGTGGTTTAGCACAGCCAAAATATGAAGGTAACTTATCTGAAGATTCATCGGTGGGACCACTCCGTGATGGTTGTCAGGAGCGATCCCGGAGCGATTCACGTCTGATTCTCAATACATTTATCAGGAAAATATACCGGATCTCTACCCAAATCGCAGCCTTGCCCTGCGTCTTATTGCTAAAAAAGACTTCTGGAGAGAGGAGCTTCTCATAACTCAAAGAAAGTTATACTTGCAATCTACGTAACATTATGTCACAAGGCCGTATCAGCTCTTTAAAATTGGACTAACATTAACGTTAAAGTAAACATTACTCCAAGATCATCAAGGACTTCGCCACAGCCCATCACGGCACAGTGATCTAGGGCGCGGTAGTCATGCTGATCCGCCCTGTCTGGCAATTTTTTGGCGGAAGGACACCATTTTTTGACACCATATTTGGAAGACCCATCACCACCATCACAGCAAGTATTAGTCTGCAGGTCCTAGTGGGACTATATATATGGCCCCCTGAAGCGGCGTTCGAGTTTTTTGATCGGTCAAAGAATTAATTTCTCCGGGGAATCCGCGCTTGTTTGTTTTTCGGAACGACCGTGTAAGTACTGTTTATACTCATTTGTTGGACTTATTATAGCATTCGTTAATGTTTATGACCGTCTATAGTGTGTGTGTGTGTGTGTGTGTGTGTGTGTGTGTGTGTGTGTGTGTGTGTGTGTGTGTGTGTGTGTGTGTGTGTGTGTGTGTGTGTGTGTGTGTGTGTGTGTGTGTGTTTGCATGTGTGATTGTGTTGTGTGTTGTTAAAGTATTTGCATTGTATTTGATCATATGTTATGTATTGGAAATCGTGTCATAATACTTGCTGAAGTATATATAATATTGCAATTAGTTATTGATGGGGTATGGAAACAGATAAGCTTTGCTTCTTCCATCTTCTTTTCAAACAGTGTATAGTTTCTGGCTGTTGTTTCCTCTTTTCCAATTTCATTTATTTTTCAAATGTTGTTTTGCCGGACAATGGTAAATGTAGCCAAACTAACACTGTGGTTTGAAATAAAACTATTGAATCTTAAATCTTGAATCTTCCAATCTTCCACTCAAAAAGCTTGTTTTCAAAAGTACCGCTGTGTACTATTATTTTCACCCAAAATAAATACACAATTGACGTATTTATTTCGCAAATGTAGTGTTTCTAAATAGCCACATTGCTGTATTTAGTGTATTCATTAGTGGGTCATATTCGTATATATGTAACGGTTGTGACTACGTCACCTTAAACTTCGATGCCTCGAGTGGGAGTTGAACCCCGGTCTCCCGCACCGGGGCTGACATCACAAACCGCTGCGCCAAGAAAGGATATCCATCCTAAGCGCTCAGTCTATGCGTCTTTTGAGGATGTGAGAGTGAGTTTAACCCATAGCACCGCTACTCACCCCAGCCCTTCTTGACTGCGCTTCACGATACCATCCGTTACACTCACCCTCTCAAACTCACTCCACTCCACCCAAGGCATCCGGGTCACGGCACCATTGTAACGGTTGTGACTACGTCACCTTAAACTTCGATGCCTCGAGTGGGAGTTGAACCCCGGTCTCCCACACCGGGGCCGACATCACAAACCGCTGCGCCAAGAAAGGATATCCCTCCTAAGTGCTCAGTCAATGCGTCTTTTGAGGATGTGAGAGTGAGTTTAACGCATAGCACCGCTACTCACCCCAGCCCTTCTTGACTGCGCTTCACGATACCATCCGTTACACATATAACATATTTCATTTTATCAACCTAGAATTGACGACAAGCCCTAGCTGCTGGACGCTAGCTCCCATGCTAGCGTTGGCTAACAACATCAGCTGAGAGCCATGGTCTTCACGCTATCAACCTACCGAGGAAAGATGGGTCTAGAGCGGCAGAGAGTATGGAGGAAGACAGGGCTCTATGAAGAGAATGGGGTAAGTTTGAAGAACATTTTTAACACAGACATGAACGTTTTATAATTACCATCACAATATGTAAAAGAAATATATATATTTTTTTATCTAATCTAGTTTCATAACGTTCATAACATTTTATAATTACCATCACAACTTTTGAACAATAGATGTAGATATTTCTAATCTGTCAGCTGTTCTATATTGCCAACAAGATTGTCTACATTCCATTCATTACACATACATCTAAAATAAGCAAGGAAAGTGCTTGAAAATAATTTTTTATCTTCCAAGTTTAATTTCAACAAGTTCAAGTGCAACTACATATGAACCATAATAATAAAAATGATGATGATAATCATACACTTATTTTATATTGTTAGCTTCAAAATGGTACCAAATATGAGGTACTTTGAAATACCCAGTAACTAATAATCTATCACAAACCAATGCCATGTTCAGGGATTTCCTAAATGGGCCAGATGACCCCGAAGAGTTTTAAGTATCAAAAGTATTTATCTGGTATTAAAATGTACTTAGGTATCAAAAGTTAAAGTACACAGAAATAAAACAGCCAGAAATTGATTTCCCTGCTGCCCTCAACTCCCTTCTACTTGCCTGACTGAAGACGGATCAAACATAACTTCAAAATAGCACGAACACTTGATGGCAGCCAGTGTTGGAAAGCAATTGCTTGACATAACTTGATGCACTAACAAAACAAACATTTCAAACTATGTAAGCATCTGGCCAACAGTTTTTATACAGTCTACAATAGTGATTAGGGGTGTCATGATTCTCCAAATACACTATTCGATTTTACTTTCGATTTTAAGGTCACGATTCCTTTCGATTCTTGATTGAATTTCTTTTTCTTCTAATAATATAATTTCAAATGATATTATAAATATTCAATTAGTCAATGAAATATATATACGTTTTTGTCAAATTGTGTGGGGATTTTCATTTACTTCCAACTACCCTAAATGTGATGCATTCAATAATAAACTAGAAAGTTGCGCTTAGTAGAGCGCAAATCTTCACCAGGTGTCAATAGGCCATAAGGTGAAACCTGTTATCATTTCATCCCGTTCCCACCACGGGGGACTATGGGTGAATAGGAATAACAAGTTCTCCATTTACAATCCTGCCGGTTTTGCGCAATTATAATTTTAAAGTTGGGACTAGATCTTTCCTCGCGAACAGATACTTGGGTCATCAGATAGTTATATTTCATGTATGTGGTGCGAGTTCTGTCACGTGTCTTGCGCTCGACCAATTAGTAGCCTCTTTGTTGCCAGGATACGGACGTCGGACGACAACAAATTTGTGTAAAAACTCTAGCATGACATCCACAGAGTAACGTTACATCTCGACGAGTACAGAAGAGGACGGAAATTGACAAAAAACTCCTTCTAAAGTTCGCAAAAAGGTTTCTAAACTGCATCTAAATGCATCTCACGTCCGTTCAGAAAGAAAGTGTACAAGATGGGATGGGATACGGTGGGATACATATAGAAACTGCGTAGAACGGTGGCTTAATAACTTGCCAGGCGAGAAGTGAAAGTCCTCTAAAAAAAACTTCGTTCCAGGACAGGCCTACCAGCTTTTGCCTGCCCTGTACTTCCAGTCTTGTGCATAATTTACAAGAAAATGGACAAGTATGTGACTGTGAAAGGCAAACGCAAGAGGGACCATGGCAGATACCTTGTCTGCAGGTATGAAAAATAAGCCTAGCTACACTAATATGAAAAATACACTATTTGATGCTGTGCTGAGAGACAGTTTAGCTGTGTTTTTATAGTTTACATATAGCATTCTAGTTTTCTTCAGATACTGTATGCCAGGGGTCAGCAACCTTTTTGACATGGAGTGCCTGTTTGAAATATAGTTGTAACTAGTGTGCCTCAACAATATTCCATGCATCGTAATTTTCTTTTCTCATAATCAGGTCTTTTTAATGAATTTTTTTACATTATTACATCATTATTGTTATTGTTATTATTAACAATATTATTATGATGGTTGTATCAACCCTAAATCTGAGTTGGGGGGGGGGGGATGCAATGCAGACAAACAGCTGCATACAGTGCGACCATTTCACTCACATTTGCCCATTCATTTTTGGACACATCACACACCATTGGTGTGTGTACTGTACGTGTGCTGTCATAGCTCCACCTACAGGCCTAATGGAGAACACCAGGATGTGAATGGAGGGTGAATGTGAGGTATATCGTGTAAATAAGTTTTGATTGATCGCAAGACTACACTGTAAAAAAATATATAATAATAAGTTACCAGAACTTAAAAATATTGAGTTCAGTTACTGTGCATTAAGGTTTTCAGTTTTCAATCCATAATAAGTTAACAGAAAAATAAGTACACAGCCACATTATTTCAACCTAATAAAACTATGTTTATTGTCATTGTTTTAAGAACACAAGTTGACTTGGTAATACTCACATTTTGAGTAAAAAAAATTGCTTTTAACATGTGCAATGTTCAATGAAATAGAAAAATAAATAATACAATTTGTTGATTAATCCCACTGGTCACAATGGTGACCATAATAATGTTTTTGTTATAAGGCTCTGCAAATGTTACTGAATGATGTAGCAATTTCCAGCTAAATTGAAATAATAAACAAATAAAGGGTCTCAATTAAATATGTGGTAGTAAAAAGAACCTGTGGGAGGATTTCAACAAGATAAATGCGACAACAGTGCAAAATATTTCACTATAATATTTAAAAAAAGAAAAAAAAAATTATATAATTTTCATTTTTTTTTTTTTTTTTTTAATGCTGCCCCCTGTGCCTATGCAAATGCCCCCACGTGCCTATGCAGGCACGCGTGCCTAGGGTTGCCTACCCCTGCTGTATGCCATCTAGTTTTATTGTTACTAGGGGACGGGTGCATGCTGTAGCTCTATTGTCCTAGTTTGTGTATGTGTGTGTGTGTGTGTGTCTGACCATTCCTTCATATCCTTCTCACTAACTCTCATGCTTAACCGAAAGGTCTTCACCCCAACTCAAACCGTCTCACTCAGACGCAACCTGGCCTCCCTATCCCCCTCCACCCTCTCCTCTGACATACTATCCGATCTACCTTTGAGTGACACCTTCTCTGCTCTCTCCGCAGAGATGGCAACCTCCACCCTCCTCTCAGCCCTTACAACCTCCTTCGACAAGCTCTGTCCCCTCGTTGAGAAACCTGCCCGCCGTTCCCCACCCAGTCCATGGCTGACAGATCCAGTGAGAGAACAAAGACAGGTCCTGAGAGCAGCTGAAAGGAAGTATAGAAAGTCATGCCTCACTGCTGACATCGATACATATCACAACCTCTTGTTAACATTCTCCAAAACCATTACTAATGCCAAAGCTTCTTTCTTTCACCATAGGATCGAGGCCTCTGCCAAGAATCTACGCAAACTGCATGCTACCATGTCCTCCCTCCTCACTCCCCCCCCACCCCCCCCTCCCTCATCTTTCTCTGCCGAAGACTTTGCGATCTTCTTTGAGGAAAAAGTGGAGAACATCCGCAGCTCCTTCTCCCAACCCCCACCCATTCCAAATGCTGAATCGAGAACCTCATCCTTCACTCTGTCATCTTTATCTCCCATTACAGAAGCCGAGACCCTGACACTGGTAACGTCGAACCGTCCGACTACATGCCAGCTGGACCGGCTACCCTCCCCACTCCTCCAGACCATAGCACCAGACATCCTCCCATTCCTAACTGCAACCATCAACTCCTCACTCAACTCGGGGGTGGTCCCCACCTCCCTAAAACAAGCAAGAGTCACGCCCCTCATAAAAAAAACATCCCTGAACCCTACCATCATAGGCAACTACCGTCCTGTCTCTCTTCTCTCCTTCCTTTCTAAAACACTTGAACGTGCTGTATCCAACCAACTTACTGCTTATCTCTTACAGAATGACCTTCTAGACCCTAATCAGTCAGGCTTCAGGACTGGTCACTCCACAGAGACAGCCCTCATTGCGGTCACAGAGGCACTTCACTTAGCAAAAGCGAAAGGCCTCTCCTCTGTCCTGATTCTCCTAGATCTATCTGCAGCCTTCGAGACAGTCAACCACCAGATCCTCCTCGCGGCCCTCGCAGGAATGGGAGTGGCTGGCTCTGCGCTGACATGGCTGTCATCATACCTCAATGACCGCTCCTACCAAGTGTCATGAAGAGGGACCCTGTCGGACGGGTGTCCCCCAGGGCTCGGTTTTAGGACCCCTTCTCTTCTCCCTCTACACTAAATCACTGGGTAACATTATCACGTCTCATGGCTTCTCCTACCATTGTTATGCCGACAATACTCAACTCTTCCTCTCCTTCCCTCCCTCAGATATCCACGTCTCTGAGCGGATCTCGGCCTGTCTGTCCGACATCTCCGCCTGGATGACGACCAACCACCTCAAACTGAACCTAAGCAAAACAGAATTGCTCCACCTGCCGGCCAAATCCTCCCCCCTGACCGACCTTTCCATCACAGTCGAGAATGCAGCTGTGACCGCGTCCCCGACCACCAAGAACCTTGGTGTTGTCCTCGACGACCAGTTGAACTTCTCTGCTCACATCGCAGCGACAACCAGAACCTGCCGATTCCTCCTGAGCAACGTCAGAAGGATCCGCCCCTTCCTGACAAAAGAAGCCACCCAACTCCTTGTCCAATCAACAGTCATCTCCCGCCTCGACTACTGCAACGCACTGCTTGCTGGCCTCCCGGCCACTGCCACTAAGCCTCTTCAACTCATTCAGAACGCAGCGGCCTGCCTGATCTCAAACCTACCGAAGTCGGCCCATGTCACCCCACTTCTTAGGGACCTGCACTGGCTCCCCATTGCTGCACGAATCCGCTTCAAGGCCCTCGACCTAGCATACCGTGCGGCAAAAGGGAACTGCTCCCGCCTACCTCCGGTCAATGGTCTCTAACTACACACCCTCAAGACCCCTACGCTCTGCATCTTCTGGCCGCCTCAGACCTACTCCTATCCAAGCTCCGGGAGGGTCATCAAAGAGAAGTCGCCTATTCTCAGTCCTTGCCCCACAATGGTGGAATGAACTACCCACCCCAGTTAGGACAGCCGAAACACGTCCAATCTTTCGCCGTCGACTAAAGACGCACTTCTTCAACCATTATCTGAATTAAAAAAATAATAATCTAACCCTAACTAACCGTACTGTCATGCACTTGTCCTAATAAACTAACCTACACTGTAGCACTCAACACTTTGATGAACATTGTTGCTCAGCTGATAGAGTTGTGCCCTTCCTGGTGGCTTGTCGTACAGAACATGTAAGTCGCTTTGGATAAAAGCGTCAGCTAAATGACTAAATGTAAATGTGTGTGTGTGTGTGTGTGTGTGTGTGTGTGTGTGTGTGTGTGTGTGTGTGTGTGTGTGTGTGTGTGTGTGTGTGTGTGTGTGTGTGTGTGTGTGTGTGTGTGTGTGTGTGTGTGTGTGTGTGTGTGTGTGTGTGTGTGTGTGTGTGTGTGTGTGTGTGTGTGTGTGTGTGTGTGTGTGTGTGTGTGTGTGTGTGTGTGTGTGTGTGTGTGTGTGTGTGTGTGTGTGTGTGTGTGTGTGGGTGGTCGGGGGGGGGGGGGTGAGTGAGGCCACAGGCCTGCTTGTTGAGTTAATTATCAAATACAATCAAAGAAATTCTCAGTCACAACACACACTCATGTCATTTTCCAATTTTATTTAAAGGCCAATTGCTGAAAGCTGCCCAGATGAAGCAAGACACCAGCATTCTTTTGCATATCCAAGAAAAAGACTGTGGGCTTGGAAGTCCTGTTACAGAGAGTACACCAGATTCCTGACTAAATCAAAAACGACTGGGACCTTAGAAGAACTGCCCCCACTTATGCAGTTGCAGCAAACAAATAAACTTCTGATGAGTCTGTTGCAGTCAACCCGCACCTGCTAATGCATCTGACCCTTTCACTTAGATGGTTAGTGCGGTCACCCTTGCCCTAAGGGCCATATAACTCTCTATGCCCCAGACAAGTGACGCCTTGTACCAACACTGCAAAATGGCAAATTACCAAGCACCTATAATGAGACATTCATTGAAAGCTGTAATGTGTGCCCCATCACCCGTTGGAAATTGGTGGCGCGTCGAGGATGGGGAGTTAACAGTGACCTGGATGACTACAAATCCGGATCTGGCCCCTGATAGTGTGTTGCAGGTAGTCCACTGCGGTTGCAAACAAGGCAAATGTGAGACAGGAAGATGTTCTTGTGTGTCTGCAAAACTGCCATGTACAGATCTATGTCAATGCCAAAACTGTGTTTTAAGGAAACTGAGGATAGGGATACGTGGATGATGACTATGAGATGATAGTGGTGAGGATGATTAACATCAGTGTTGCCTGGGAAGTGTGGTGGTGGATGAGGGTGTGGACTGGGGTTGGGATGTATATGGTGAGGGAATTAGGGTTATACAGTAGGTATAGTGTGATTTGTTTGTATTTTTGTACCTGCATTCTATTTTGTTTTAAATGGAAAATAAAAAGGTTAATGAGTAACTTATTGAGCCATTTCAAATTTAGAAAAACGACATTACCCAGCTCAAGCCAGCTTCTGTCAATCAAATGACTTGTGGATTAAACATTTTTATTTCTCTTATTTTTTGGGATTATCTACCACAAAACTGAACAATATTGGCATACATTAGAATGCAGTTAGTTTATCTACCTTTCTGTGAATGTTCAGCAAAACTCTGACCTTGCAATCTGATTCAAAATGGCGGATCAGATTCCATAATAGAAAAGTAACTGTAATTACAGTAGATTTCATTTACGGTTCTTGATGCACGCCTGGTGATACTAAATCCTTTGAGCTCTGCCATTGGAAAGAGTAGATTTGGCCCGATCCATAGATGTGCAACTTGACTATAATGTAATTTATAGGTCTGATATTCTATATATATTTTTTTTCTTTGATCAAATATTTTTTATTTTCCTTTTTTACACGAAACAAGACAACACAATACAGTAACAATACTAATAAACACAGGACAATCACAGGACAATAACAGTAATACTATAATAATAACGACAATGACAAGACCATCCGTTAAATCAGAATAATGAAAAATAAACTGTATAAATTAAGTATATAAATGAAAAAGAATATATATATATCTATATATATGTACCATGAGGCGAGATTACCTGAGCACCCATCATCTCCATTATCGACAACCAAGGTCCCCACCCTGTGAGGACCCCGAATCCGGCACCCCAGCGAATCAGAGCATCATGCCTCTTTAACACTCCGACTCACCGAGACCCCGAATCCGGGGCCCCCAGCAGTCTGAGACCGTGACCCCCAAACCCACCTCAAGGGGCCCAAACTGCCCCCCCACATGGACATAAATTAGAAATAAAAGTAATACAAATAAAAATAAGATTATACTACTAAAGACATTTACAAACCCCCCCCCCCCCCCCCCCCCCCGCCCGCCCGCCCCTGGAAGTAATTTCGGTAATTGAGAAACGTCATTCAGTAGCAATGCAGAAGGAGAAAATATCTGAGAGCTGAGAGGTAACATTTTCCCAAAAGAGCTCAACAGGAGGGCATTCCCAGTATGCATAAATGTTCCGGTGGCACCGTTTGGACATAAGGTAGTCGAGAGTCAGGTCTGAGACCCATTAGATTCAATCGTCTAGGCTAGGGGTCAGATAAGTCCTGTGAACAAAATTGAGATGAATCTGTTGGTGATCTGGGTTCAGGGCCATAGCCAGGGTTTAGAAATTAGGGAGGTCCATTTATTTTTTGTATACAAACTTTCTTACGCAACTGGCTAGCCATTATAGAGATCAACTTAAGGTCAGTCACTCACAAAGTAATTTACAGGATGTGGGGGCACTTACAGGTGAGTGGCCTAAAGATTGCACCAAAAATTAACTGGTACATTCAGGTCCAGAATTGTTGGAATTCCCTGACAAAGATGTGCAAAAAGCTGTAAAATTTAAACAATACCATACTGGTAATGAGCAAATAGTTGTTTATTCAATTAATACATGGAGCTGTTCCATCTTATTTCATTTGATACTAACTACTCAGTTCATACAGATTTCAAGTATCCAAATATCAATGATGAATGTTGCATAAGGTTTACACAGTTAATGGATCACCTTTTTGTTTTATACTCATGTTCAGAGAGGAGTAATAGTTAGATCTTTGTATGTGTGATATGGCAATTAAATCAATGGTGTGCTTGTTTGTTTGGGGAGTTTGACCTACAGTTAATGTGCCTACCACGTGAAGGTGCATGCTCAATGGACAGCACAAAAACTATTTGTGTAGGTGGAGACTAGACTAGAGCTACCACAGATAGTGATAAGTTACAACAGTAAGTAATCCATACCATATATACCCTAATAGGCCGGTGTATGTACTTCCCCTGGAAGCTGCCTCCGAACGGACCAAACTTTTCCCGAATCCTGTCGGCAAACAAGCTAGAACGTCCCGGTCATGTAGTAAATTCTTCAGGCAAAGCCGTTGCAGTGGCTTAAACGAGAAAATATTGTGCACTTCACACGTTTCTATAATTGTTTTGTCGAAACCGGAAAGCCTGTAGCTGGTACTTCCTGTACTTCCGTTTTCACACTTTAGGAGGCATAGCTTTACCAGCCTAGCCTAGTGTGGGGGGGGGGGGGGGGGGGGGGGCTTAGTAAAATATGTGATTATTGGGCCAGCCCAGTGTCAGTCAGTACCAATGGGTCGCTGTCCCGACCCAGCTTAGTAGTGGGCCGGTCGTTGACCAAACTTAATTTTTTTATATAAATCGGCCCAAAGGCACGTCGGCCCACCGGGAAAATGTCCAGATTACCAGTCCAGCCCACGGCGCAGGCTTGTCACTGCTGTTCTGTCACAAGCGCGCGCATGCTTCCCAAAGGCACGTCGGCCCACCGGGAAAATGTCCAGATTACCAGTCCAGCCCACTGCGCAGGCTTGTCACTGTTATTCTGTCACAAGCGCGTGCATGCTTCCCAAAGGCGCGTTGGCCCACCTCATGGTACCAAAGCACCTCAAAGGCACTAAAAACAAGATTACAAACATCACAAAACAAACTAGTCAGACTACTACTTGACCTTACCCCTAGAACCCACCTCACCCCTGCACACTTTGACAACCTAGGATGGCTTAGAGTAGACGACAGAGTACAGCAACTTGCAATGGGCCTGGTCTACAAGATACACTATACGACTAAGGTACCCATGTACATGTCAAAATACTTCCCAAAGGTCAGTGAATACCATGACCACAACACCAGAGGAAGCTCAACAAATCATGTTAAACCCAGATTCGGCTCAAACAAGGGTCTAAACACATTTTGCAATTATGCCACATCAATGTGGAACGCCCTACCCAAAGCTGTAAAGGAATGTGAATCCCTACCCACATTCAAAACCGCTCTTAAAGAGCACCTACGGGAGGCTGCAATTCGAAACTGGCCACCGTAAATATCCAAACCCCCCACCCCCACCCCCTCTTAATAGACAGTCTCCTCCCCACCGCATGTATATATTCTCCCCCTCCAAATGTACAGTCTCCTCACCACCGGATGTATATTTCTCTCCCACCCACCCACCCCCTCCTAATGTACAGTCCCCTCCCCATCATATGTATATACTCTGTCAGGATCTATGAGTAACAGTACTGTATATTTGGATACCGCATATGTCACAAATGTATCAGTACTAAATACCTATATGTCCCTATGCCATAAATGTCATGTATGTTGAGTATGTCATAAATGTCAATATGAATTGAAAATGGGGGACCCTGATGTAAACAAGACAAACGTCTTTCTCTGGTCTGCATCCCCTTAACAATTGTGTGTATTGAGCCGTACTGTATTGTACCCATTCTGCAATCTGTTAAATAAAGTTTTCATTCATTCATTCATTCATTCAGTCATTCATTCATTCATTCATTCATTCATTCATTCATTCATTCATTCATTCATTCATTCATTCATTCATGCTTTGAACAAGTAACATTAAACGTTATACACTGTGTTATCTTCATTTTAAGGGTAAATAGGTTGTACGGCTCCCTGAGCATTTTATTTTGTGGGACGGGGGAAAAGTGGCTCTTTTGATAGTAAAGGTTGCTGACCCCTGTTCTAGTGGAACGTCCCATGGAACCCCATGAGCCTTCAGAGCTGCCCTTATTTGTAAATAAAAGAAAAAGGAAGTTCCGGGGAGATCATATCCGTTGGATAGATCCTGGAAAGAGCGGAGACCAGAGTTATCGAAGATATCCCCCAACGTGTGAATGCCTTTCTTTTCCCATCTAGGGTACCTAATAGGCTGTCCAATAAGGAGTAGATTGTTATTAAATAGAGGGGAACGCGTATGCCATCGATGGCGGTTAGTACACAATTTCTGGGTGTCCCGCCAAGTCTGGATCACATGTGTGATAAGAGGGCCAAATTGTAAATTGCATTGCTTAACACATCTTGCGCCAAAAACGAGTTTACTCGTTATTGCCCGCCAATCGAATAATGCCAACGAGTTTACTCGTTTTTATGATCGTTATTTCCTTTATTCGCTTTTGGCATTCATAATTCATCCAGGAAGGCTCCGGGACCCAGCTGGACCCTGTCTGATATTCCAATGCCTCAATACCGCCGCCTGGTGGATTTCGGGCGAGTTGCACTCCACTCTAAAACCGGATGTGGCGCTCTGTGCATCGGGGAAAATCCTCCGGCAGAGATATCTTGTTATGTTGATCAAGACAAACACTCAAGTGCATTTGATCGCTTTCGAGACGCAAGAATCAATATGCTTTCGGCGTTTATTGCGTCATACAAACGGAAAATGGATATAGCAGATCGACATCAAATAATTGAAAAAAAAATTCACCAGACGCATCGCCCACAGGTACGAGGAATCTAACGTTAATTCCAGCTAGATTGTCCATTTATTTCATTGCAATCCATCTGCTCAACGTATGATGTCTTACTAAGGAAAGCCGTTACTGACAATCAAGGAATCATAAACGCCCCCCCCCCCCCTTTCCTTCACGCATGATGGAGCATAATGTATACCGAGCATATGCATTTTAATTTTTTAATATAGCGCGTATAGGAACGAAACGCCAATCGATTATGTGTAATATGCGTCGGGCCTATAACTCACGTTCTAGGAATTACTGCTATACACTCCAAAAACATACTTATATTCACGACGGTACTAACACGACAATGTATGAATGGAAAAATATAACGTTCCCACATCCGGAACGATAGATACCCGATGTTGAATGGGCCATAGTAATGTCGATATAGCTATAACATTTAAAAAGTTATAGCCCTGCAAAGAAGGTGAGCGACTCCATAGGCTTATAGCACTGGCAGAGAGTGGTATAAGATGGGCAAACTGCATGGCACAGAATGTGTTAATTGATATGTTGGTATACACTATATCCTGAAGTCTATATGGGGATAATATCTTCTCCTCCAATGGTCGCCAACATACGGCTGCTTGAGAGTCAAACCAAGTGATCAATGGTCTCAAAGAAAAAGCTTGAAAATAATATTTGAAGTCTGGAAATGCTAAACCCCCGTCGAGTTTACTCCTCTGGGCAGTGGATCTCTTTAACCGTGGGCGTTTGTTGTTCCAGATGAATTTATATGAGGCAGAGTGCAATTTCTGCCAGTAACCAACAGGAGGAGGTAATGGGAGCATGGAGCTGATAAAGTTAATTCTGGGTAAAATATTCATTTTAATTATTGACGCACGGGCCTGTAATGAATTTTTTTTATTTTGACCACCTGTTGAAGTCATTCGTAATCCCGTCACCCAAGCTGGAGTAATTATACCTTACCGTCTGGCTAATAGTGTGGAATATTTCAATCCCAAGACATTTAAAGTGCTCCACCATAAGTATGTTTGCAGGGAGGATGGTAGCCTGGCGTGCAGTGAAACGCAGGCAGCAGAATATGAAGGCGCGGGGACGTCCACCCTTCTCCGGGGGACCGTTTCTGAAGATTCTGTGGGCACGCTCAATCTCCGGAGGGTCGATGGACGGGAACCACTTGGGAATCATCCGTTCCAGGTATTGAATCGGTGCATCACCCTCGACGCTTTCGGGTAAGCCATAGACTCAGATATTGCATCTTCTATTTCGGTCCTCTAGATCGGCCAGCTTCTGTTCATAAATAAGCATCTTGTCTTTTATAGCTGAGACATCCGTGGAGTTGGACTCAAAGTTAGTCTTAACCATGGTTATCTCCTCTTCCATTCCCGAGAGCCGCGTGGTCACGCTTGCTAGCTCTGCTTGGAATGAGTCCAATCTGTTAGCTAGTTTCAGCGTGCTAGCTTCAAGTTCCACACGGAATAAAGTTCTGATAAAATCTCTCTCCAGTCGGGTTCGGTATTTGTTTGGACATCCTTACGATGTGTGCTATGAGCGTATGGTGTGAAATTAACATTGTTATAATGATTCATGTCAAGTGGTTGCGGAGCTCGAAAAAATCACGCAGCCATCCGACCTGAGCGGAAACCGGAAGCCTGATATTCTATATTCTATAATAATATTTCAAATTGCATGTGTCCATATGGCAGAATTCAGTACTGTATCTGTTGAAGTTATGTGTTATGTATGATTGCATGTAATTGCTTAACTGTTTCCACAAGAGGGCACTATAGGCGTAGCTATTGAAGCTGACGCCAGGTAAGAGGTATAAAAGGAGATGTTACCTCCCCCTCTGTCTCTTCCTCCGTCGCCTCTCACAAGGAGAAGGGCTTGTGTACTGATGTGTGCAATGTGAATAATAAACCACGCCAAAGCCTAAAGAGTGGAACCTTGTCGTCATGGCCAAATGATTGTCGCTCCATAGGTGACTCTGTCAACAGTATCTACAAAACCTTCTGTTTAATCATCTTTCCTTTATTCATTTGCTTAGGTTCTTTGTACACATGATCTCAAGAAGGTGCTGAATGAGCTCAGTGGCAGATTTTCATGTCTGGTAAATTTTAGCATGGTGTTATTCACTGTTAAAGATGCAAAGAAAAATCATAATTTATATTCTCCTTTTTTCATCACAATCTACTCAAACCTAGTAACATAGACAATATTTCTGACACTGGGAATACATTCCCTGAGATCCATAGATGTCCCTAGATACCAAGAACATGCAAATGGACCTTGTAGAAGTGAAGCAATCTTCCATTTACTTAGGTATGTATTTTTAGATGGATTTTCAGAAAATAGGGCTAGAGTTTAACAGGTTAAGCCAGAGGGGTCCAAAAATCCATCTCTACAGAATGTATGAATTAATGTTGCGTAAAATGTAGCCAACTTTTTTATTTCTTCTTTTTTGGGATTATCTCCCACAAACCTGAATGTTATTGCCATAAAATATACTATTTGTGTTACTGAAAACTGTAAGCGGAGAGCCTATTGGGATGCTAGATCCTAATGTGAAACACTGTGATTCTACCTGTCTATCTTTTTATGCTCGCTTATGCCTGTATTTTTTACTGTTGTGAAGCACTTTGAACTGCAACCTCTGTATGAAAAGTGCTATACAAATAAAGTTATTATTATTATTATTATTATTATTGCCATAAAACAAAACACAGTTAGTTTCTCTACCGTTATGTGAACATCTAGCAAAAAACTGTGTTGCAATCTGATGAAAAATGGTGGAGAAATGTACATTATAAAAAAGTAACTGTACTATTTACAGCTTTTAGGTAACAGAAGTGTTATTGCTCTAAGTCTAAGAGATACTTATTTCAACATGTAAATGCAATAATAAACTGCAGAAGAAATCAGTCGACACCAGTGTTTTCAGCTATTTTTAAAACAGGCTTTTTAATTTTCATGATTTATTGCAGAGAACCAGTCCCATGGCCAAATGATGGTTGAATGGCGTTATCTAGAAGAAAGCACAAAAATTTTCTGTTATGCCAGTACAGCTTTTGTGTGCATTCATCTCTTCAAATAAGGGACAATAATAGGACAAGTCATATTTCTGTTGCACACAACAAAAACCGTGCTATGCATTACTGACAGTTAGAAAGTCTCAGTCAGAAACAGTCACTTTGCACAGGGTTACTGTAACATATCCCCGTATATGAAAGTGGCTGGAAACTTACTGCTTGTAAAATCACTGTTTATTTCTCGTTTTGAATAGTATTACATTCCTCTTCTATAAACAATCAAAGTCCACCGTAAGAGCTATGGCCTCATATGGGTCCATTCAACCTTTTTGATTAGCGTCTTTCCTTCAAGCTAAGTTGAACTGAACATTTCAGCTGTCAAAAGCACAAACGTAAACACGGTTGCGTTGCAACACGGTTTTCAAAATAAAGGTCACATATACCAAAACGTCTATAGAATGTGCACTTTTGCTTTTAAACCTCTAAATGATTTTGAACTGGGGACTCATCAGTTGTAAGTTGTTATCTTTATGCTTCTTCTGGCATGTTATAGGCTTGGAGTAATGTTGGATATTGCAACTACTACAGAAAAACGTGAGTAACAAGTTTTTCTACAACTCAAGTTCAGACCTATGTTACTCTATTAGCACTAATCTTTATTGTATCAGAAACTTCAGAATGTCATCTTTCCACTGCTTTAGGGATTTGCATAATTTAGTTCTAAAAATCTATTTTTTTTTCTTTTTTTCTTTTCTTTTCCTCCTTTTTCTTCTTCTGAAGGTTCCAACATATACAAGTTAGTAGAAGGTTCAAATAAATATATCAATGGAGGTATACTTTTCATTTTTCACACTATTTTTATTACATTAATGGGAAGGCGCAAGACCAAGAGTGACATTCTATTAAATTAGAATGAAAGTTTTAGATCCTATGGCAATTAGCATAGGAAGGTTAGGGTTAAAAGGCTCATTTTGGGCAACTCGTGGCATAAGGGAGGGAGTCATACGCGTAGGATGTGTCTATGGAACACAGTCCTGTACGACTCTCTGAGGGAGGGGGACTTAGGGGATTATTATTTGTATATGTATGTTTTTAAGCTCGGCTCTCAACGGGACCTCAATAGTTGGATGTATATCCATTGTAGATTTGCACTCCAGAAGCATTACAAACAACTACACAACAACATGTATAGATTATGGCTAGTTTGAATATAATGATCTGGAATACTGGGGGAATAAATAATCAACACAAACGCAAAAGCGTGCTCACACTGATGAAAAACAAACAGGTTGACCTGGCTCTGCTAAGCGAAACGCACATTTTAGGGGAAGACATAGCTACGTTAGCGGACAACATATACCATAACATTAGTCACTCTTCGTTTGGAACGAGAACCCGTGGAGTTGCCATAGTCGTAAAACGGAAGTTGAATATTGAATTGAAGGGAGTATGGTCTGATGCAGATGGTCGGATAACTATAGCTAAGATTGTACACAAGAACAGGAAAATAGCGTTGGTAGCGGTATACGCCCCAAATTTGTACGAAGCTAATTTCCTCACTACTCTTACCAGAACAATGTTAGACCTTCCTGAATACTCATTTATAATTGGTGCAGATTTTAATGCCATTTGGGATCCAGGGATGGATAAATCTTATCCCTCCTTTTCCAACGAACAGAAAAATTCATCTAATGCGTTAAAGGATTGGTCGAAGAATACAGGTGTAAATGATCTATGGCGATCACTCAACCCCACGACCCGGAAGTACTCTTGTCGATCTGCAAGACATAACACACTATCCAGAATAGATTATGTTTTTGCATCCCCGAGACTATTTGATAACTATGATGTGAAAATGGTACCCAATGCATTATCAGATCACTGTTATTTACTCCTAAAAGGATCATTTGGTATACTGTAATCCCGAGCCCCAAGATGGCGATTTAACGTGAAGCTGCTTAATAACAAGGAATTCATTACACAACTCAAAGAAGCTCTCTCTGTATTCCTGCTGGAGAATGCGAATTCGGTGCAGGACCCCAGAATGTTATGGATGTCTGTAAAGGGATTGATCCAGGATTTCACCGATTGCTTTTCCTCCAAAATACGCAAGAATCGATGCTCAAAACTGGCGGAACTGGAAACGCTTTACTCTACGTTATTTACTTCATTACAATACAACGACTCGGTTCGACTCGAAACTCGAATTAATGTGCTAAAAAAAGAGATTAACGCCATTTATAAACAACAATCTGAAGTACAAATACGTAGCACAAGACAACAGCATTACTCTCAAGGTTCTAAACCAAGTCACCTACTAGCTATGCGATTAAGAGTCAACGCAAAATTTGCAGATATAACTACCATTAAAGCACAACAAGGACTTGTTACAGACCCTAAAAAAATAAATGCGACATTCAAAGAGTTCTACTCCAACTTGTATAAATCAGAAACGACCTTGGTTCAAAACAAAATGGACACATATCTTAATAAAATTAACCTCCCCAAACCAGGGGCGTCATTTTGGTATGGCAAGGTATGGCACTCGCCATACCTTGGCAAAAAAAAAAAAAAAAAAAAATGATTTTTTTTTTTTTATTATTTAAATTTTGTATGTTGATTTAGAATTCGAATGTCAACATTATGAACGAGACTTCGAACTATTCGGTACAGCCCTAGCATGTTTTGATATAGTCAATTATCTCACTTTTACTAGGTGACTTTTACTGTGACTAACTGAAATATGCCAAAAAAAAGGGAAAATGGACATACAGACGTTTTTTAATCAGAGGGCAGCAGAGACAAGTGATACAGGGATACAGGTAAGGTCTTACAATGGCTTAGTGATTATAACAGTGCAGTTCAGCATTCAGTAACCCATACTTTTTGTGAATGTGTTTTTGATACTATATTCTGTTGAACACACCTCAAAACTGTACCTAAGGAAAATTGGCTCAATTGCAAGAAAAATAATAGACAGTTATGATATTACATTCTGCATAATTTGTATGCAAAATATGCAAACCCCCCCTTCACCCCCCCCCCCCCCCCCCCACACTCCCTCCTCGCCATACCTTGGCTTTTACTGAAATGACGCCACTGCCCCAAACTTTCAGAGGATGACGCTAAACAGTTAGAAACACCCATCACACTAGAGGAACTCATGAAGGCCATATCCCAAAATGCAAAGTGGTAGGGCTCCTGGAAGAGACGGTATCCCACCAGAAATGTACCTCTCATGTTGGGACATAATTGGACCCCTATTACTTAATATGATTTTATACTCAGTCAAGGAGGGGAACTTCCATAAGAACGACAATATTGCACTCATAACAGTCCTCCTTAAAAAAGACATAGACCCCACCGAGTGCGGTAGTTATAGACCCTTAAGCCTCCTCGGAACCGATATCAAACTGTATTATCTAAGGTATTAGCCATCAGACTTCAAAAGCATATGACGTCTTTAGTTCATCCGGATCAAACTGGCTTCATAAGAGGCCGCTTGATCACGGATAACATAAGACGATTACTACACGTACTAGGTGCCAGCAAGGACGACACCACACCTAAGGCGATGCTGTCCCTGGATGCAATGAAAGCTTTTGATAGGTTGGAATGGTCATATCTATGGGCAGTATTAGAAAGGATGGGGTTAGGAAAAGGATTCATTGATATGATTAAAGTATTATACAAAGACCCATCGGCCATGATTACAACAGGTATAATCACCTCCGAAATCTTTCCGGTATCACGCTCTTCTAGACAGGGTTGCCCTTTTAGTCCCGGACTATTCGATTTATCATTAGAGCCTTTAGCACAATATATAAGACAATCCCAATCCATAGAACTAATCGTAATCAAGGGCACACAACATAAAATTAGTTTATATGCGGACAGCGTACTGTTCATGCAAAACCCTAACACCGCAATGCCTCATCTTCTCAAGTTGATTGATGACTTTGGCGATCTATCGGGATTTAAGATAAATTGGCCGAAGTCGGCTTTCCTTCCACTTAATGCCCCTGCAAAAAAATATATACTCCTTCCAGAAGAAATACCAATGGTTAAACACTTTAGATGTTTGGGTGTTGAAGTATTCCCTACCATAAGCCAAACGGTGAAGCACAATTACATAAAAATCCAAAATAAAATCAAGGTGGTCAAAACTTAAAAACTCAGTACAGGCACGGGTATCAATAGTTAAGATGGACATCCTACCTAGAATCAACTTCATCAGCTCAATGCTACCGTTACCCCCACCAGATGGTTACTGGAAAAAATTACACTCTTCCGCATACAAATTTATTTGGAATAACAAACCACCACGTATAAAAAGATCCACTGCACAGAGAAACAAAGCCGACGGAGGTATGGCATTTCCAGATATTTTCCACTATTTTAAGGCATACACTTTAAGACCACTGACAACCTGGTTTGATCCCCAAGCATCAGTATCCTGGAGAAATTTAGAAGTAAATATAGTAGCACCACATAGACTGCAGCACATAGTATACACCAAATTATCAATTAAGCAATGCGAACTGAAATTTGGCCCCATTATTACTCATGCGATCCGGATATGGCGTGAAACATAAAAAAAATATTCTAACCCACATAAATGGCATAATCATACTCCCTTATTCAATAACAATGCACTCCTGATTGGAAAACGACCTATAAGATTCCCTAGATGGGAAAAGCAGGGCATACACACATTAGGAGATGTTTTCAACAAACAGGGTTTTTGTAGTTATGAGGAAATACACAAAAAATTTAATCTCACCAGTTCCACATATTATTTTTACGCACAGTTATTGTTATGTTTGAAGGCTCACGGTGTCCCATTAAGGATACCAATTGTACACCACAGATACCACAAATTCTTCTATGAAAGAGAGACATCGAGAGGTTTTGTATCCGATTTTTATCATCAATTACTAACGTCCTCATATGAAATCCTCCACCTAGACTCAGTCTGGAGGAGGGATATAACAGACCTGGAAATAAATTTTGATTGGCAAGAAGCCTGGGCAAATGTTCGACTTGCGTCACGGAACCCGGACCATCAACAAATCAATCTTAACTATATTCATAGGACATACTTGACTCCTATAAGACTGAACAGAATGGGTCTTAAACAAGACTCCAAAATGCTCCTTATGTACAAATGGGGATCAGGGTACATTTATGCACATGTACTGGGACTGCCCACCAGTTAAGATATTCTGGAAAGAAGTGACCCAGCAATTATCAAATCTCTTAACTCTGAATATACCTGTACACCCCTCTGTATTACTGTTGAATGATGTTTTTGAGTGTGCAGTCCCTATACAGCTAAAGAGATTGGTTTTATCTGGTATCACAGCGGCTAAAAAGCTGATAGCATCACGATGGTTTCAACCGGAAAACATTTTGGGTCTCAGTGAATCCAAAATTACAATGTGGTTAGAAGTGGTGGAGAGAATAAAAGCTAGCATATAATTGTAGTGCCTGGTTAGGAGCGAATGATAATGGATGGATTATCCAAGGGGCGGCCCGGGGGGGGGGGGGGGGGGGGAGCGAGCGAGAGCATATGTGTGTAGGGTATTAGATAGCAAGTATTAGGTGTATATCTTGTATAATACATTTATTTAAATGGTGATTTCATTGGTTGTGCACTGTTAATTAATGCTTGTATATCTAATTTTATGTTGTTATGTTTATGTTTATGTGTTTGTTTAAAATATTATAAAAAAAATAAAATACAAGAATGTCATCTTTCAAACGAGACCAGGCTCATGCATGTGCTATAAGTATAAAGTATAGTATTTTGGTTTGCAAGAAAAGTATGCAGTCCTCAAGTTCAAGTAAAAAAATTGCCACTTTTGGGGGCGCCAGTTAAGAGGTTAAATTGTCATAAAATCCGTACTTTACGCCAGAGGTCTGTGGCTGACAGAGGCTTGCCCTGTGAGAGGCGTGTCTCCGGGTCTGCAGCTGGACCCTACTCGAATCAACGCTGCTCCGTTTGTGAGTAGAATCAAATCTGTCCACTTCCTCTGTTTGCATGTGACATGGTACTGTAGCTCCACCCACAAAGCAGTCTGGGAATACGTCACACGCAACAGAGTACCGTGGTATTCTGTGCAATGCGCCAGTCAACTTAATGGTCCCATTATTAAAAACAATGAAACCCGGACATTTTCATGAATTTAGAAGAAAAAAAAGTGATGCCCCGGACAGGGCGTGAAAAGCGGACATGTCTGGGCAAAAGAGGACGTTTGGTCACCCTAAAATATGGCACATATTCTTTGTCTGTGGCAAGTGGCCATGGTATAAGCATGATACAAGCAAACTTGTAGGTGTGCGTTAAACGGTTTTAAGGCACAACGCGGAGGCGAAGAACCACCCGACCACCACCCGACATGCAGTGAAGGGCCTTAAAACCGTTTAACGCACACCAACATGTTTATTACCCTGCTTATACCATGGTCATTTGCCAACAATATGACATAAAAGCAAAACAGTTCAGAGGGAGCAAACCATGCTTCCCTTTTGCTCCTCCATGTCAAGGCCTGTCCATTCAACTCAAAATCAAAAAGGTTCACTCACACACCTCCACCAGACGGGGTGGAGGCACTGGCCTCATGACATCTCCTTCATGGGCTACAAACTTAACACCACTCCCAGAACTGTCACTCTCCTCTTTCGAATATCATGCAGTATCTGTCTCTAATCCTTTCAATCTCACCATTGTTACACTCTACCGCCCTCCAGGTCCGCTCGATCACTTCACAGATGAGCTGGACATGCTTCTAAGCTCCTTACCGGAAAATGGTACCCCTCTCCTTCTATTGGGCGACTTCAACCTGCCTGACTCATCTCAGTCAGTCATAGTAGTCTCCCTCCTACAATCGTTTGACCTGACTCCCACTGCCATGCCTCCCACCCACAAAGCAGGCAACTCCTTAGATCTCATATTTTCCCGTAACTCCAGCATCATTAACACCACGGTAACTCCCCTACATGTATCTGACCATTCCTTCATATCCTTCTCACTAACTCTCATGCTTAACCGAAAGGTCTTCACCCCAACTCAAACCGTCTCACTCAGACGCAACCTGGCCTCCCTATCCCCCTCCACCCTCTCCTCTGACATACTATCCGCTCTATCTTTGAGTGACACCTTCTCTGCTCTCTCCACAGAGATGGCAACCTCCACCCTCCTCTCAGCCCTTACAACCTCCTTCGACAAGCTCTGTCCCCTCGTTGAGAAACCTGCCCGCCGTTGCCCACCCAGTCCATGGCTGACAGATCCAGTGAGAGAACAAAGACAGGTCCTGAGAGCAGCTGAAAGGAAGTATAGAAAGTCACGCCTCACTGCTGACATCGACACATAGTGGCGGCCACTGCCACTAAGCCTCTTCAACTCATTCAGAACGCAGCGGCCCGCCTGATCTCAAACCTACCGAAGTCGGCCCATGTCACCCCACTTCTTAGGGACCTGCACTGGCTCCCTATTGCTGCACGAATCCGCTTCAAGGCCCTCGACCTAGCATACCGTGCGGCAAAGGGAACCGCTCCCGCCTACCTCCGGTCAATGGTCTCTAACTACACACCCTCAAGACCCCTACGCTCTGCATCTTCTGGCCGCCTCAGACCTACTCCTATCCAAGCTCCGGGAGGGTCATCAAAGAGAAGTCGCCTATTCTCAGTCCTTGCCCCACAATGGTGGAATGAACTACCCACCCCAGTTAGGACAGCCGAAACACGTCCAATATTTCGCCGTCGACTAAAGACGCACTTCTTCAACCATTATCTGATAAAAAAAATAAAAATAAAAAAATCTAACCCTAACTAACCGTACTGTCATGCACTTGTCCTAATAAACTAACCTACACTGTAGCACTCAACACTTTGATGAACATTGTTGCTCAGCTGATAGAGTTGTGCCCTTCCTGATGGCTTGTCGTACAGAACATGTAAGTCGCTTTGGATAAAAGCGTCAGCTAAATGACTAAATGTAAATCTAAATGTAAATGTTATGAAGCAAGAGTCTACCATTGTCATGGCAAGGAATAATTGTAGTTTTTTTTACAACCAAGTCACAGCATAAATTACCACCTAAACCGATGAGTCACAGTATAAATTACAACCAAGCCAGTTAGTCACAGTATGAATTATAAGTGGATGAGGTCATTCTTTTCTTCTCCATTTCTTTTTCCTCTGCTTCGTCCCGTTATATTATCAGCAAATATATCAGCAATTGGTGTGTTTATCTTCGGGACATTTGTTCATCAAGTATACTTTGACAGCTGTGCTCTTTATTGTTGTTATGGTTACTGATTGAGTAGCGGATGAATTTAGAATGGTGATTAAAGAGTATTCACCCAGGCCATGGTATAAATGTTTTTAATGCATACAGTAGGTATATCAACTACATTAGGTTCACTATAGCATTATTATGTTATAAACGGGCCAGAGAGCTGATTCCCTGAGGCTCCCTGTTCAAAAGGTGTAACTTTATACTGAATATCTATTTGAATGGACAGTGACGGAAATTCATTAAAATAAAATATTTGTTGTTGACCGATTTGAAAAATATTCCAGGAGTCACATCCTGTGTGCCAAATTTCATCCACCACAGCCTGGTAGTTGGCGACGGACGGACGGACGGACGGACGGCCAGACAGACAGATGGCCAGACAGATGGCCAGACAGACGGACGGACGGACGGACGGACGGACGGACGGACGGACGGACAGACAGACAGACAGACAGACAGACAGACAGACAGACAGACAGACAGACAGACAGACAGACAGACAGACAGACAGACAGACAGACAGACAGACAGACAGACAGACAGACAGACAGACAGACAGACAGATAGACAGACAGACAGACAGACAGACAGACAGTGTCTTCTGTAAAGGTAATGCAAGCTACCGGTAAGATATCGTTAACTAGGAGCTACACTGTGTCTTCTTTGAAATGTTGTTCTATTCAGATTTGATTTTGTAGCGAGTAACGAGGTGTCCAATGTTAATGTAGTGGAGTAAAAGTATATATTTTTTCTAAAAGTAAAAGCAAAAGGGAAAGTCGCAATAAATATAGAAACTCAAGTAAAGTACAGATACTCCTAAATGTACTTTGTTACTTTACACCACTGAATCCTGAGATTGTACGGCTGACTTGTGGATGTGTTATGGACATTATTTCAAGATGTGTAACAAATGTGTTATGAATGTCCTGTGAATATAAAGCATTAACAAATATCAAATACACTTGCTCATTTGTCATGGAGGGTTATTGTCATGAATGTCATTGATTCCCACCGAGGGACAACAACATATGAATGCGGTAGAGCATGGGAAAGCTTTCAGACACGGGGGGAAACATTGACGTTTAACAGGAAGAACCCACCCCCACCTCCCTGCATCCTCTTACCCAAAATGTGTTCATGTTGGCTCCGCAGAACTTTGAAATGACTGACAAGTGGAATGACAAACAGGGTGACAGAATGGTGTGTGTGTGTGTATGTGTGTGTGAGTGGCCCTCCACAACCCAGAGCCCGGGCCGGCACAGCTGCACATAGCCCAGTCCGCTCGCTCCACAGTACCAGACACTATGGCACGGATTCAACAGCAACGCTGACCTCATGGCTCACAACCAGCCCTGTAGCTGTAGGGGTAAGGCAGTAAAACCAGTGTAGTAGCCCCTTTTCAGACTCAACTTGTAAGGTATAGGGGGGACTTCGACTTAACATCCCCTCTTACCCACTACCACGTCTCTCGTCTGAACATTATGTCCGATTCTGTGCGGTGGTACGGGGTCGAAGTGTCGGTAGTTAACAACGGCATTCAAGCACAAGTAGGTGTTTGCGGTAGGCCCCTAATTTACTCACCCTTTTTCACCCCACTACCACTTCTACCATCGGGACATGACGTCCGATCACGTGTGGTGGCATGAAGCGAGGTGGCGGGTTATTAACTGTATTCAAATATAAGTAGGTGTTTGTGCTAGGTGGCCACTGCCACCAAGCCTCTTCAACTCATTCAGAAGGCAGCGGCCCGCTTGATCTCAAACCTACCGAAGTCGGCACATGTCACCCCACTTCTTAGGGACCTGCACTGGCTCCCCATTGCTGCACGAATCCGTGTCAAGGCCCTCAACCTGGCATACCGTGCGGCAAAGGGAACCGCTCCCGCCTACCTCCAGTCAATGGTCTCTAACTACACACCCTCAAGACCCCTACGCTCTGCATCTTCTGGCCGTCTCAGACCCACTCCTATCCGAGCTCCAGGAGGGTCATCAAGGAGAAGCTGCCTTTTCTCAGTCCTAGCCCCACAATGGTGGAATGAACTACCCACACCAGTTAGGACAGCCGAAACCCGCCCAATCTTTTGCCGTTGACTAAAGACGCACTTCTTCAACCATTATCTGAAAAATAAAAAAAATCTAACCTAACTAACGTTACTGTCATGCACTAACCTTTATACAATGGCATGCAAATTTCTTGATTCTGATTGGCTGAAACAGTCAAGTTAGACGATGTTATTTCTCATAACACACTCCACGTGATCCCAGAACCCGCCCACAACCGAATTACAATCACTCCGCCGCTCGTGGTTTTAGGAATGAAACCAAGATGGCAGACAATAATTGTAACTGAGGGGTACAATTCCCTGACTGTATTGTTAGATATGATATTTAATACCACTACCTCTTGTACTTTAACTTCTGGCCATCCAGTACATGATATAAGTATGATGAACACTTTCCCACCTGATGAAACGAGTCCACACAAATGTACAAATCGAATATTTAATATAGCAAAAGGTATATACAACGTTCACTTGTTTACACTTATGATTTGAAATATGCACTTGTATGGCAAATGAGTATTCGTAGGTAAATCAACATTGAATGTCCAATCTCTGGTTACGCAGGGAGTAAGTATACAACCTGGATATTTAGGAACGATAGCGATGGTACTTAAATGATTATAGCTGGATACACTAAGGGGGGGGGGGGGGTCCCGCTGGTTGTAAGACAGTAGGAGGGGGGGGTTAGAGAAGCCGCTGGCGGTATCCCATCTGGCCGACGATTTCTTGGGAGAATTCAAAGTCTTGAACACGGTGCCCACAGAACCTCGGTCCGCAGACGAATACCGCTGGACCCTCTGGTGGACGGTAGCTGCCGGTCCACAACGGAGAGACGTGAGGCGACCTCACTGGTGTAGAGCGCCGTCTCACCTGGAGTCCTCTCCGGGGGGTAGTTCCAACACTCCGCAGTGTTGGCCGTTATCCATGGAATAATCAAAGCACCCAAAGCATAATCCAAGCCGTGGAAGGCTCGCCGTCGTCCGGGTAGAGTAATCCAATATACAGGTCCAGTCGCCCTGGCCCGGAGCTCCTCGGATGCAAGCACCACTAGGGGTCTGCCCAGCCTGGTTAAGCGTCCAGATAACGTCAGGAACGATGGGTGTTGTGAAGGGCCAGATTAAACCGAATATATATATTTATTTATATATATATATTTAATTGTATTTGTATATTCTCTAATATTCCCTGATATCCCTTGTATATTCCTTGTACAATATGCATTGAATATCCATTCTAGCCTACTGAACATCCCATAATAGTCTCCATTCTACTATTGGTCGAGACCTTGGTGCCAGGCTGCCATACCCCTCAGACCCAGTTCAAACGTACCGCTCGACATGTACGAACAAGTCCTAGTTCCGCGTAGGAATTTGGCTACCGCACCACTAATGGGACTATTTGTTCATAGTGCGTATATATACTGCGCTACTAACGTAGGACTTTCTTTTCAGTCCAGTTTCTTACCCTCCAATAGAGTCACAGACGTAAAGCCTCCCCGCGACGCCACGTGTGGGAGTAAGGCCAAGTTCGCCTACCATCGGTATTGAGACATCGTGTATATTAATATTTGAATAGTCATATTTGGCACTATATCGTCGAGTTGGACGTAGTCTATTAAGCTAATAATAGTCTGTTAATATATAGTGCTTCGTGCGGTGAGAATACTACCGTAGTCAGTACCCCATCGTTTCGGGCAGAGAACTGGCTGCTTACCCAGGGTGGTTGACCCTATGTGAAGCTGCACCCGAGGAGCCCCAGAGCCGACGAGCGAGTGGACCTGTATACCGGATTATTCTACCGACGACAGCCCGCCTTCCCAGGCACGGATTATGCTTTGGATACTTTGATTATTCCATGGATAAAGACCCCCGACACTGCCGTGTGTTGGAACCCCCCCCCCTGGAGAGGACGCAAGGTGAGGAGACGCTCTGCAAGACGAGGTCGCTTCACGTCTCTCCCCCGTGGACCGGAGAGAGCCGGCCCACAAAGAGTCCACCTGCTTTCATCTGTGGTCCAAGGATCACCGGCGCATTGAACGGCACTACAGTGGGTTCACCTGGGATACCCTTGGCCGGACGAGGCAGCCGGATTCTACCCCCCCCCCCCCTCCTACTCCTGTCGGCTTACAAGCGACCGGATTAACCCCCTCTAGTGTATCTAGTATAATCATTAAAGTATCATTGCTGTTATTCCTTAACTATTCCAGGTCGTATATTTACCACCTGCGCCTTCAGAGATTGGACATTCTCTATTGATATACCGACGAATACTCCTTGCCATAAAAGTGCATACTATTTCAATTCATAAATGTAATTAAGTGATTAAGTGCTTATTCTACACACCATCGCTGTGTAGAAATAAAGACCTGTTTCTAATTCGTACATTTGTGTTGGATCCGTTTCATCTACGTGAGAGTGTTCATGATAATATATTTATGCCGTGTACTGGGTGGCCGAACATTAAGTACAAAGGTAGTGGTAGTAAGTATCATATCTAGTAATACAGTCAGGGAATTGTACCCCTCAGTTACAATTGGTCCTTCGAGCCGGAGGGTAATTAGTGTAATATTAATATAGTGTTATTAATATTGAAATGGCCTATGATGAACACTCCACGAAACGATCCTCCTAACCAACGCCCGCAGCGCGAACGACGGCTCCCTCAGTACTTAGAGGCTTACGCTGTCAGTCAACAACCTAGTCTTCTACTAACAGTAAACGCGGTAAAACTAGAAAGTAAAAGTATGTCTAACCCCAACGCCCAGACTACCCCGACCATAGAGGCCCCTACGGGCTCTAATGTAACTGACCAAGTTCACGGTGGGGACCAGTGGGAACCAGACATGACTTCACACCCCGCCAGTACTGAAGAAGTAGTCCCCGATGAGTCCCGGGAGGAATACAACGCTACCGAGAGAGAACTCGGCACGGAAGAAGACGGGGAGAGCACCGTGGAGATAGAGCTCCAAGGCTCCGCAAGGAGTACCCCGAGGGAAGGCTCCCCTATACAACCGCCTTCTCCCAGCGAGGCAGAGAGGACCCTACAGCAGGCCTTCCTCATCAGCCTGAACGCCGCTGCTGAACGCGACCGACTGCAGATCCAGCAGCGAAGCGAACACGAGCAGATACGTCTAGAAATAAGACGCATTCAGATGGAAGAGAATGTGGCCCGAGAACGAGCCGGTGCTCAACGGGACGCAGCGCGCGACAGACAGCAGTCGCAACTAATAGAACAGCTGATCAGACGGACAACACCCTCTCCCTCCGCCAGAGGCTCCAGGAACTCGTCTAGACACACCTCCAGGGCGGCATCCCCTAGCCGAGTAAACAACCCTGAACTTGACCAACAGACGAGGTCTATACCCCCCACAGACCACCTCCCCCCACCGGTCCAAGCGAGACCTAGCAACCGGGAAGGAGCAGCATATCCTGTGGAGAGGCTAAACCAGAGACTACAAGCACTGGATGACCTAACTGAAGACGAAGAGGAAGAGGAGGAGAACCACGCCCGAAGACAGCACAGTACTCTACCGGACCAGGAGGCCCGGTACAGCCCAGGCTATACTCCCGCGGAGCTGCGCTACAGACCCCCGACTCTATACCCGGGTGAGCACGACGCACGACCCGCACCGAGGAACAGCACCTGGACAAGCGGGCCATGGTACACTGCCGGTACCAGCCCATACCAAGGAGCGGGAGGAGACTCGCCTAGGAGGCCTCTCCCCCAACGCTCGCCGATGTATCCACAGTCAGCGTCATACATTGGCACGCCTATGGTACCCGACTTCACCCAAGAGAACCGGGCCCAGTATACAGAACTCCGCATGTGTCTGGAGACCATGTTGGTGGATGTATTGGATGAACGCCACAAATACGCCATCCTGCTGAAGCACTTAAAGGTACCCCGCGCACATAATATAGCGCTCGCCTACGCGACTTCCACCACCCCATACACAGCAGCGCTGGTAGCATTGGACCAGAGGTATGGGCGCATATGGGATTACGTGATCCAGGAGATCCGACACATCGACCGCTTACCCCCAGCAATAGACAATCGAGCACTGGACGACCTGTCCATCAGAGTGCAGTCCCTGGTAGGGATGTTGGGAGCGCAAAGAGAGAAGGGGAGGCATGAACTTTACGCCAACTCAAATGTGGAAAGGATCCTGGAGAAGCTGCCGCCCGCTCGTCAGGAGCGCTTTAGGCGGCAGAGGGACCACAGAGACCCGAATGGCCCCGAACCGAACCTCCTCGATCTAGCAGACTTCCTGGCGAGAGAAGTCAGCAGCCTACGGCTAGATACATTCGGACGGAGCACCCCTGGCTCCAGAGAAGGAACCAGACGACTAAATGATGGAAGAAGATCGGTGACTGTGATGCACCAATCGGAGTCAGTACCGAGCAGCAGGAGCCACAGTACCCCCTCCAGAACGGAGAAGTGGAAGATAGTGTGCCCCTACTGTGAGAAAGAACACTGGCTAGCGCAATGTGACTCCTTCCCCAAGCTGAACGCGGAGGAAGCAGGTCAATGGATAAAGTCCAACAAGCGCTGTTTTCGCTGTGCGCGCTCACACATGGCAGCCGAATGCCGCTTAAAGAAAAGGTGCACCAAGTGCGATGGAGCCCATCTGGACATACTTCACGACAGTAACAGACGGCGCCCTTCACCTGCACCATCCAGCCGCAAAGCGAGCGTCATGTACATTGATCCCGCCAGCAGCAGTGGAGCCCGAGTACTCCTAAAAGTAGTGCGTGTGACACTAAGCTACCAGAATAAAGTCCTGGACACTTACGCCGTCCTCGATGACGGGTCAGAGAAGACCCTGCTGCTCGCCTCCGCTGCGGCCCAGCTAGGGCTGCGGGGAAGCGAAACCCAAATGACAATTCGGACAATAAGACGAGATTTGAAGACGATAAAGGGCGAGAATGTCTCATTCTCTATCGCAGCAAGCGGCCAGCCTGAGCGACGGTACCAGATTGCAGACGCTTTCACCAGCCAAGAAATAGGACTGTTGCGGTACACATACCCCGTCGCCAAGCTGATGGAGAAATATGCACATCTGCGCAAGTTACCGATCCCGCTCATAGACAATGCTATGCCGACCCTGTTGATAGGCTCCGACCATGCAGACCTCATTGTCCCGATAGACCGGGTTCATACCGGACCCCGAGGCTGCCCTGCAGCAGTCGAGACCCGTTTGGGATGGACTCTCCAAGGCCCGCTCGCCAAATCTCTCAACCGAAGTACAGCCACTAGATGTCTCCACTCCAGAGTCACAGAGGGAGAAACCGCACTCCTGCAACACGTAGAGCGGCTATGGACCTTGGAACAAATGCCCTTTAAGAACGGAAAGAAAGACATTCGCTCTAAAGATGACATTTACGCCATTCACCTCCTCGAGACAGGGACCAAGAGAGTCCCGGTCAACGGCGTGTTGAGATACGCCACGCCACTCCTGCGGCGAGAAGGAATGCCTACTTTCCACGCCAAGACAGACGCCACAGAACGGTACCTGCTGAACACGGAGCGGCGCTTAGCCAAGAACCCCGCCCAAGAGAGTGTATACCGCGCTGAGATTGAGAAGCTCATCACAGCGGGACACGTCACAAAGATGGACATTAAAGAGGCTGACCAGACCACTGAATCGTGGTACGTGCCCCACCACAAGGTCCATCACAACGGTAAAGACCGCATAGTATTTAACTGCAGCTACCAGATCGGATCCCAAAATCTGAATAAAGAGTTACTGCCCGGTCCCACACTCGGCCCCTCCCTACTCGGCGTTCTACTCCGCTTCCGCCAGGAAAAGGTGGCCATCAGCGGGGACATTAAAGGAATGTTCCTGCAGGTGAGATTAGTAGAGGCGGACAAGCCCCTGTTACGGTTCCTATGGAGAGAGAAGCCAGGAGATGAGCACCCAGCCATCTACCAATGGGAAGTCCTCCCCTTCGGAACGACGTGCAGCCCCTGCTGTGCGACATTTGCACTACAGAAACATGTAGCAGAGGACCCAGCAGCGGACGAAGAGGTCCGACACAGCGTAAAGAACAGCTTCTACGTAGACAACTGTCTACAAAGCCTTTCAACCCAGGAAGAAGCCGAGGCTCTCCTGATTAAACTCCGCGCCTCATTGATCAAAGGCGGCTTTGATCTCAGGCAGTGGGCCAGCAGCAATCCGCAAGTACTGCGCAGCCTCTCCTCCGAGGACAAGGCAGCCAGCAGCGAGACCTGGATGGCTACAATCCCGGGAGAAGCCCAGGAGATGACCCTGGGATTGGTGTGGCGATTCAAAACAGATTCGCTTCACTACAGACACAAGCCCCTGACTACGGAGCAGGGAAGGCCGGCGGCGGCGCCGACCACCAGACGGAGTGTGTACACAACACTCGCCCGACAATATGACCCGCTAGGATGTATTCTACCGTACACCACCAGGGCAAAAATGATTGTACGAGCATTGTGGGACAAGGACCAGGGCTGGGACGACCCCATTCCCGCACACCTTGCATCCACCTGGAGAGAGTGGGAGATGGAGCTCCACTCACTCCCAGGCGTTAATATGCGCCGAAGCTACTTCCCACCCACGGTGAGGCCAGAGACATGTAAAATGGACTTACACGTCTTCAGTGACGCCTCAGAGGTCGCATACGGATCAGTAGCCTACGTGCGGGCCCAAGACCAGGGGGGAGAGATCTACACAGCATTTGTCCTCGCCCGCTCGAGAATAGCCCCACGCAAGCAACAATCTATCCCACGTCTAGAGCTCTGCGCAGCCCTAGCCGGAGCGCACCTAGCCACGCTCATCCAACGTGAGCTCACCATACCGGTGTCTAGAACAATCCTGTGGTCAGATTCCACGACGGTACTCGCCTGGATCAAATCGGACTCATGCAAGTACAAAGTCTTCGTGGGAGTCAGAGTCACCGAGATTCAAGACTTAACCGAAGAGTTAACCGGAGAAACAGAGTGGCGCTACGTTGATACAAAACAGAACCCAGCTGACGTCATCACCCGGGGGATGCCCCTGGATGACCTCACCCGTCGCAATGTCTACAGTGACGGCCCCGCATTCCTAAGACTCCCGGAAGGACAGTGGCCCATGCCTATCCCGAGGGAAGCAAGTCCAGAGGAGGTGGAAATTAAGAAGTCTGTGTTCTGTGGATTGAGCACCGTAGCCTCCACCGACCCTAACATAGACGATTGCACGTCCATAGAGAGTGCACAACAAAGAACATTCCTGCGGTACCACCCGGAGTGCAAGTCCCCCGCTGATATGTCAGCAGCTAACTACGAGGAAGCAGAATTGCTTCTACTGCAGCGAGCCCAGAGAGACTCGTTCCCCGATGAATTGGCCTGTCTACAGGGAGGAAAGCCCGTCCCATCCGACAGCAGATTAATTCATCTGGCCCCCGAGAGCGACGCTCATACCCTCATCAGAGTGGGTGGTCGCCTACGCAGAGCCCCCAATCTACTGGATGACATTAAACACTACCTTGTGTCTCTACAGACCCGCCAGAAGTGGGTAAAGGAGAGAGACAATTTGACAGAAGGAACAGTCGTCATGATTATTGATCAATCACTGCCCAGAGCTATGTGGCCGGCCGGCCGCGTAAGCAAAGTGATCACCGGTGCCGACGGCAAGGTCCGAGCAGCTGAAGTGCTCGTCCAGGGTCGCACTTACACCCGTCCCGTGGCAAGGCTCATAGAACTGCCTCGACTCCCAGACACAATCGATGATGACCATGACCCTACAACCCTATGACTTTGTGAAGTTGACTGACCCCTACAGCAAACCCTTATGTGTAAATAGACAACGCGATTAATCTGTCTCTGTTTAACTGATTAGGTCTGGGACCTATTCAGGGGGTGGCTGTTGTGAAGGGCCAGATTAAACCGAATATATATATTTATTTATATATATATATTTAATTGTATTTGTATATTCTCTAATATTCCCTGATATCCCTTGTATATTCCTTGTACAATATGCATTGATTATCCATTCTAGCCTACTGAACATCCCATAATAGTCTCCATTCTACTATTGGTCGAGACCTTGGTGCCAGGCTGCCATACCCCTCAGACCCAGTTCAAACGTACCGCTCGACATGTACGAACAAGTCCTAGTTCCGCGTAGGAATTTGGCTACCGCACCACTAATGGGACTATTTGTTCATAGTGCGTATATATACTGCGCTACTAAAGTAGGACTTTCTTTTCAGTCCAGTTTCTTACCCTCCAATAGAGTCACAGACGTAAAGCCTCCCCGCGACGCCACGTGTGGGAGTAAGGCCAAGTTCGCCTACCATCGGTATTGAGACATCGTGTATATTAATATTTGAATAGTCATATTTGGCACTATATCGTCGAGTTGGACGTAGTCTATTAAGCTAATAATAGTCTGTTAATATATAGTGCTTCGTGCGGTGAGAATACTACCGTAGTCAGTACCCCATCGTTTCGGGCAGAGAACTGGCTGCTTACCCAGGGTGGTTGACCCTATGTGAAGCTGCACCCGAGGAGCCCCAGAGCCGACGAGCGAGTGGACCTGTATACCGGATTATTCTACCGACGACAGCCCGCCTTCCCAGGCACGGATTATGCTTTGGATACTTTGATTATTCCATGGATAAAGACCCCCGACACTGCCGTGTGTTGGAACCCCCCCCCCTGGAGAGGACGCAAGGTGAGGAGACGCTCTGCAAGACGAGGTCGCTTCACGTCTCTCCCCCGTGGACCGGAGAGAGCCGGCCCACAAAGAGTCCACCTGCTTTCATCTGTGGTCCAAGGATCGCCGGCGCATTGAACGGCACTACAGTGGGTTCACCTGGGATACCCTTGGCCGGACGAGGCAGCCGGATTCTACCCCCCCCCCCCTCCTACTCCTGTCGGCTTACAAGCGACCGGATTAACCCCCTCTAGTGTATCTAGTATAATCATTAAAGTATCATTGCTGTTATTCCTTAACTATTCCAGGTCGTATATTTACCACCTGCGCCTTCAGAGATTGGACATTCTCTATTGATATACCGACGAATACTCCTTGCCATAAAAGTGCATACTATTTCAATTCATAAATGTAATTAAGTGATTAAGTGCTTATTCTACACACCATCGCTGTGTAGAAATAAAGACCTGTTTCTAATTCGTACATTTGTGTTGGATCCGTTTCATCTACGTGAGAGTGTTCATGATAATATATTTATGCCGTGTACTGGGTGGCCGAACAGTACAAAGGTAGTGGTAGTAAGTATCATATCTAGTAATACAGTCAGGGAATTGTACCCCTCAGTTACAATGGGGGTACTGATAACTTTATAACTCTAACCGAACGATGCACCATACATAAATAGACTATTATTAGCTTAATAGAATACGTCCAACTCGACGGTATAGTGCCAAACTATGACTATTCAACTATTAATCCACACGATATCTCAATGCCTATTCTGAGGCCAAGTAGGCCTTACTACACCACACGTGCGTCGTGGGTGAGGCTTCGCGTCTGTCACTCTGTTGGAGGGTAAAGAACTGGACTAAAAAAAAGTTCTACTTTACTTGCGCCATATATATATGCGCTATGAACAAATAGTACCATTCGTATTTCGCCAGACGTATTCCTACGTGGAACCGGGGCTTGCCACGACATGTTGGGCGGCACGATTGAACTTGAACCTAGGGGTATGGCAACCTGGCGCCAGGTTCTCGTCCAATGGTAGAATGAAACTATTATGGGCTGTTTAGTAGACTAAAGGGATATTCAGTGCATATTGTACAAGGAATATACAGGGGATATCAAACGATATACAAACACCATTTAAATATATATATATAAATAAATATATATATTCGGTTTAATCTGATCCTTCACAACAGCCGCCCCCTAATTAGTCCCACCTAATTAGCTAAGCAGAGACAGATTAACCGCACTGTCTACCACTCAAGGTCCGCTGTAAGGGTCAGTCAACTCACAAAGTCATGGGGTCATGGTCATCATCGATAGTATCTGGGAGTCGGGGCAGTTCTATGAGCCTCGCCACGGGTCGTGTGTAAGTGCGCCCTTGGACGAGTACTTCAGCTGCTCGGACCTTGCCATCGGCACCGGTGATCACTTTGCTTACGCGGCCAGCCGGCCACATAGCTCTGGGTAGTGACTGGTCGATAATCATGACGACTGTTCCTTCTGTCAAATTGTCTCTCTCTTTTACCCACTTCTGGCGGGTCTGTAGAGACGGTGGGTAGTGGAGTAGGAAGCTGCTCCAAAACTTGTCAGCTAGTACTTGACTGTACCTCCACATTCTTCGGCCGTTCGCTTCTTCAGGCCTGTACATTGTCTGGGGTAGCGCGGGGTCCAGCCGCCCCATTAGGAGTGTGTTGGGGGTGACTGGGTCGACATCTGCTACATCACTGGAGACGTAACCGAGGGGCTTTGAGTTCAATACTCCCTCGATCTCCGTGAGGACTGTCATTAGGACTTCCTCCGCCACAGTCTGGTCCCCAAGCACGGCGTACAGGGCTGTCTTTATAGAACGTACTTCTCGTTCCCAGGTTCCACCGAAGTGGGGTGCGTTCGGGGGATTAAACTGGAAGTCAATCTGGGATGGAGCGAGGTGGGTCTTAAGTTCTGGGCCCATAGCTTGGAAGCTCTCTCTCAGCTCTCTTTCTCCGCCTTTAAAGTTTGTCCCGTGATCGGACAACAATGTAGACGGTTTTCCTTTCCGTGATGTGAATCTTCGGAAGGCCATAAGGAACGAGTCTCTCTGGGCTCGTTGTAGTAGAAGAAGTTCTGCTTCTTCGTAGTCAGCTGCTGACATGTCAGTGGTGGACTGAATCTCTGGGTGGTGCCGCAGGAATGTTCTTTGCTGCGCACTCTCTAGGGTAATGCAGTCATCTATGTTGGGGTCTGTGGAGGCGACTGTGCTCAGTCCACAGAACATAGGTTTCTTGTTCTCAGCCTCCTCGTTACTTGCTTCCCGTGGGGTGGGCGTAGGCCACTCTCCTTCCGGGAGCTTGAGGAATTCTGGTCCGTCACTGTAGATGTTGCGACGGGTTAGGTCATCCAGAGACATTCCCCGGGTGATGACGTCAGCTGGGTTGTGTTTGGTGTCCACATACCGCCAGCTCGCTGCTTCTGTTAACTCTTGAATCTCGGTGACTCTGACTCCCACGAAGACTTTGTATCTGCATGAATCAGACTTGATCCATGTGAGTACTGTCGTGGAATCTGACCACAAGATTGTTCTGTGCACCGGAATGGTGAGTTCACGTTGGATTAACGTGGCTAGATGCGCTCCTGCTAGGGCTGCGCAGAGCTCTAGACGTGGGATAGATTGTTGCTTACGTGGGGCTATTCTTGAGCGGGCCAGGATGAAAGCAGTGTGTATCTTTCCTCCCTTCTCTTGGGCACGCAAGTAGGCCACCGATCCGTAGGCTACTTCGGAGGCGTCGCTGAAGACGTGTAGATCAATCTCGCATGTCTCTGGCCTCACTGTGGATGGGAAGTAGCTGCGGCGTATATTGACGCCTGGGAGTGAGCGGAGTTCCGTCTCCCACTCTCTCCATGTTGAGGCAAGGTGTGCGGGTATTGGGTCGTCCCAGCCCTGGTCCCTGTCCCATAGTGCTCGTACAATCATCTTTGCCCTGGTGGTGTAAGGTAGAATACATCCCAACGGGTCATATTGTCTGGCGAGTGTTCTGTACACACTCCGTCTGGTGGTCGGTATCGCCGTCGACCTTCCCTGCTCTGGAGCCAAGGGTTTGTGTCTATAGTGGAGCGAGTCTGTTTTGAAGCGCCAGACTAGTCCTAGTGTCATTTCTTGGGCTTCTCCTGGGATGGTCGCCATCCAGGTCTCGCTGCTGGCAGCCTTGTCCGCGGGGGAGAGGCTGCGCAATACGTGCGGGTCACTGCTGGCCCACTGCCTGAGATCAAAGCCGCCTTTGATCAGGGAGGCGCGTAACTTGATTAGGAGAGCCTCGGCTTCTTCTTGAGTCGAAACGCTTTGTAAACAGTTGTCCACGTAGAAACTGTTCTTCACACTGTGTTGGACCTCTTCATCTGCTGTTGGGTCCTCTGCGACGTGTTTCTGTAGTGCAAATGTAGCACAGCACGGGCTGCATGTGGTTCCGAAGGGGAGTACTTCCCACTGGTAGATGGCTGGGTTCTCATCTCCGATCCTCTCTCTCCATAGGAACCGCAGCAGGGGCTTGTCCTCCTCTACTAGTCTCACCTGCAAGAACATCCCTTTGATATCCCCGCTGATAGCCACCTTGTCCTGGCGGAAGCGCAGTAGCACGCCTAGTAGGGAGGGGCCGAGTGTGGGGCCGGGCAAGAGCTCTTTATTCAGATTTTGGGATCCGATCTGGTAGCTGCAGTTAAACACAATGCGATCCTTGCCGTTGTGATGGACCTTGTGATGCGGCACGTACCATGATTCGGTCGTCTGATCGGCCTCTTTAATGTCAATCTTTGTTACGTGTCCCGCTGTGATTAGCTTCTCAATCTCAGCGCGGTACACACTCTCTTGAGCGGGGTCTTTGGCTAGGCGCCGCTCCGTGTTCAATAGATAGCGCTCCGTGGCGTCTTTCTTTGCGTGAAAGGTGGGCATTCCCTCTCGCCTCAGGAGTGGAGTTGCGTATCTCATCACTCCGCCGACTGTGACTCTCTTTGTCCCCTGCTCGAGTAGGTTGATGGCGTAAATGTCTTCTTTAGAACGAATATCTTTCTTTTCGTTCTTAAAGGGCATTGTCTCTAGTGTCCATAGCCTCTCGACATGCTGCAGGAGAGTGGTGTCTTCTTCTGTCGTTCTGGAGTGGAGGCAGCTAGTGGCTGCTGTTCGGTTGAGAGATTTAGCGCGGGGGCCTTGTAGGGTCCACCCTAGGCGGGTCTCGACTGCTGCAGGACAGCCTCGGGGTCCTGTCTGGACCCGGTCAATCGGGACTATGAGTTCTGCATGGTCGGAGCCTATCAGCAGGGTCGGGGTAGCGCCGTCTATGAGCGGGATAGGTAATTGGCGCAGGTGCACATATTTATCCATCAACTTGGCGACAGGGTAGGTGTACTGCGATAGTCCTATTTCTTGGCTGGTGAAAGCATTTGTAATCTTATACCGTCGTTCTGGCTGCCCGTTTGCTGCGATAGTGAAGGAGACATTCTCGCCCTTTATCGTCTTTAAATCTCTTCTTATTGTCCGAATCGTCATTTCGTTCTTGCTCCCCCGCAGTCCCAGCTGGGCCGCAGCGGACGCGAGCAGAAGGGTCTTCTCTGACCCGTCATCAAGGACGGCGTAAGTGTCCATGACTTTATCTTGGTAGCTCAATGTCACACGGACTACCTTTAAGAGCACTTGGGCGCCGCTGCTGCTGGCGGGGTCAATGTACATGACACTTGCCTTGGTGCCGCTCGATGGTGCAGGTGGAGGCCGTCTTCTGTGACTGTCGTGTAGTATATCTAGATGGGCTCCATCGCACCGACTGCACCTTTTCTTTAGGCGGCATTCGGCTGCCATGTGTGGCCGCGCACATCGGTAACAGCGCCTGTTGGACTTTATCCATTGACTCACTTCTTCTGCATTCATCTTTGTGAATAGGTCACATTGTGACAGCCAGTGTTCTTTCTCACAGTAGGGACACGCTATCTTCCAGTTCTCTTTTCTCGAGGGGGTGCTGTGACTCTTACTGCTCGGTACTGACTCTGATTGGTGCATGACAGTCACCGATCTTCTTCCATCATTTATTCTCCTGGGTCCCTCTCTGGAGCTTGGCGTGCTCCGCCCGAATGTATCCAGTCGTAAGCTGCTGACTTCTCTCGCCAGGAAGTCAGCTAGATCAAGGAGGGATGGCTCGGGGCCGTTGGGATCCCGGTAGTCTCTCTGCCGCCTAAAACGCTCCTGTCTTGCGGGTGGCAGCTTCTCCAAAATCCTCTCGACGTTAGAGTTGGCGTATAGCTCATGCATGCCCTTTTCCCGTTGCGCTCCCAGCATCCCTACCAGGGATTGCACTTTGATTGACAGGTCGTCTAATGAGCGATTGTCTGTGGCTGGGGGTAGGCGATCAATATGCCTTATCTCTTGGATTACGTAATCCCATATACGTCCATATCTCTGGTCCAGCGCCGCTAGGGCCGCTGTGTATGGTGTCGAAGAGGTGGCATAGGCTAGCGCTATATTGTGCGCTCGCGGTACTTTCAGGTGCTTCAGTAATATTGCATACTTGTGGCGTTCATCAGCGACATCCACCATCATTGTCTCTAAGCACATCCGGAGCTCCGTGTACTGTGCTCGACTCTCATAGGCGAAGTCTGGAAATGACGGCGTGGCAATGTATGACGCCGTGGATGGCTGATACATCGGCGAGCGTTGGGGGAGAGACCTCCTGGGCGAGTCCCCTCTTGCGCCTCGCTGTGGGCTGGTACTGACAGGGTACCATGGCCCGCTGGTCCAGGTGCTATTCCTCGGGGCTGGTCGTGCGTCGTGCTCACCCGTGAATAGAGTCGGGGGTCTGTAGCGCAGCGCCGCGGGGGTATAGCCTGGACTGTACTGGACCTCCTGGTCCGGTGGAGTACTGTGCTGTCGTCGGGCTTGGTTCTCCTCCTCTCCCTCTTCTTCCTCTATCAGATCTTCCAGATCCTGTAATCGTTTATTTAGCTTCTCCGCAGTGTATGCCGCTCCTTCCTTGCAGCTGGGTCTCGCTTGGACCGGTCTGGGAAGGGGGTCTGCGGGGGGTATAGGCTCGGTCTGTTGGTCAAGTTCAGGGTCGCTTGCTCGTTGAGGAGACGCTGCCCTTGACTGTTGTCTCGACGAGTTCCTTGAACCCCTGGCGGAGGGAGAGGGTGTTGCCTTGCGGATCAGCTGCTCCATTAGCTGCGCTTGTAACTTGTCGCGCTCGACTTCGCGCTTGGTGAGATCTGCTTCTCTTTGGGCACCGGCAGCGGCGCGCTGGGCGTCGGCCCGGTCTCTTGCCATATTCTCTTCCGTCTGAAGGCGTCTCATCTCCAGGCGTGTGTGCTCTTCTTCGCTCCGTTGTTGCGCTTGGAGTTGTTCGCGCTCGCTGAGCGCCTGTGCTTGGAGACGGTCGCGTTCACCCTGAAGTCGATCGCGTTCGGTAGAGGCTGTCAGGCTGACGAGGAACGCCTGTTGTAGCATCCTCTCCGCTTCGCTGGGGGAAGGCGGTTGTGGAGGTGAGCCGCTCCTGCGTGAGCCGCTCCTGGGGGTACTCGTTGGGGAGTCCTGGAGCTCTATTTCCTCGGCGCTCTCCTCCTCTTCTTCCGTGCAGAGTTCTCTCTCTGTAGGGTTGTCTTCCTCCCGGTGCTGGTCGGGGACTACTTCTTGGGTAGTGGCGGGGGGTAAAGGCATGTCCGCTCCCTCCTGGTCCCCACCGTGAGCTTGGTCAGTTACATTAGGACCTACTAGGGCCTCTGTGGTCGGGGAAACCTGGTCGTTAAGGTCAGACATAATTTTACTTTCTACTTTTACCGCGTTTACCGTTTGTCGAAGGCTAGGTAGTTGACTGACAGTGTAAGCCTCTAAGTACTGAGGTGTCTGTCGTCTGCGCCGCGGGCGTTCTAGGTTAGGAGGACCGTTTCGTGGAGTGTTCATCATAGGCCATTTCAATATTAATAACACTATATTAATATTACACTAGTTACCCTCCGGCTCGAAGGACCAATTGTAACTGAGGGGTACAATTCCCTGACTGTATTGTTAGATATGATATTTAATACCACTACCTCTTGTACTTTAACTTCTGGCCATCCAGTACATGATATAAGTATGATGAACACTTTCCCACCTGATGAAACGAGTCCACACAAATGTACAAATCGAATATTTAATATAGCAAAAGGTATATACAACGTTCACTTGTTTACACTTATGATTTGAAATATGCACTTGTATGGCAAATGAGTATTCGTAGGTAAATCAACATTGAATGTCCAATCTCTGGTTACGCAGGGAGTAAGTATACAACCTGGATATTTAGGAACGATAGCGATGGTACTTAAATGATTATAGCTGGATACACTAAGGGGGGGGGGTCCCGCTGGTTGTAAGACAGTAGGAGGGGGGGGTTAGAGAAGCCGCTGGCGGTATCCCATCTGGCCGACGATTTCTTGGGAGAATTCAAAGTCTTGAACACGGTGCCCACAGAACCTCGGTCCGCAGACGAATACCGCTGGACCCTCTGGTGGACGGTAGCTGCCGGTCCACAACGGAGAGACGTGAGGCGACCTCACTGGTGTAGAGCGCCGTCTCACCTGGAGTCCTCTCCGGGGGGTAGTTCCAACACTCCGCAGTGTTGGCCGTTATCCATGGAATAATCAAAGCACCCAAAGCATAATCCAAGCCGTGGAAGGCTCGCCGTCGTCCGGGTAGAGTAATCCAATATACAGGTCCAGTCGCCCTGGCCCGGAGCTCCTCGGATGCAAGCACCACTAGGGGTCTGCCCAGCCTGGTTAAGCGTCCAGATAACATCAGGAACGATGGGGGTACTGATAACTTTATAACTCTAACCGAACGATGCACCATACATAAATAGACTATTATTAGCTTAATAGAATACGTCCAACTCGACGGTATAGTGCCAAACTATGACTATTCAACTATTAATCCACACGATATCTCAATGCCTATTCTGAGGCCAAGTAGGCCTTACTACACCACACGTGCGTCGTGGGTGAGGCTTCGCGTCTGTCACTCTGTTGGAGGGTAAAGAACTGGACTAAAAAAAAGTTCTACTTTACTTGCGCCATATATATATGCGCTATGAACAAATAGTAGCATTCGTATTTCGCCAGACGTATTCCTATGCGGAACCGGGGCTTGCCACGACATGTTGGGCGGCACGATTGAACTTGAACCTAGGGGTATGGCAACCTGGCGCCAGGTTCTCGTCCAATGGTAGAATGAAACTATTATGGGCTGTTTAGTAGACTAAAGGGATATTCAGTGCATATTGTACAAGGAATATACAGGGGATATCAAACGATATACAAACACCATTTAAATATATATATATAAATAAATATATATATTCGGTTTAATCTGATCCTTCACAACAATAATCTTTATGAATGAATGTATTGATAGCGTCATAACGACTCATTCAAAAAAAATTCTGTCACGTGGAATGTGTTAGTTGCTTACACAATGTTGGATTTTCTTTTTTTAACAAATTTTTTTTATTTTCCCTTTTTTAACACAAAACTAGACAAACAATACATTAATAGTAGAAATCTATGATAAATCACAGGACAATGACCGACATAATAATAACAATAATGACAGTCCAGTAATTAAATCAAAATAAATGTAGATTGAAAGACATAAAAATAATAAATACAATACAATACAATACAATACAATACATATGCTCTTGCTCGCTCTTCATCACTCTTTCCTTCCCCTTCCCTCCCCCTCCACCCCCCCCCCCCTCAGGACCCCCTTTTGGACTATACATCCACTATTCCGATTAACATCAGGGATTACAAGTTCATATGCTACCCTTTATCTTCTCCACCACATCTAACCAGATTGCTATGCTGGCTTCATTAACACCTAAAATTCGTGTGGTAGATATCTCTAGATAAATCACATCGAGATAGGTAAGAACCCACTCGTTTACATAGGTACATTATACATAGACAGTAATGTTACATCTAGACATGTAATAATAGAGTAAACTTGTACCCATACAGTGTTACATCTAGACATACCAGATCTAGTAATAATAGAGTAAACTTAACTTTCGTCTCAGTAACAATGTTCATAAAGTGTTGAGTGCTACAGTGTAGGTTAGTTTATTAGGACAATTCCACCATTGTGGGGCAAGGACTAAGAATAGGCGACTTCTCTTTGATGACCCGACTTCTCTTTGATGACCCTCCCGGAGCTTGGATAGGAGTAGGAATAAACTGTACATATACAGCACTGTTTGAACCTGGCACACAACATACTTCACATGTCATTTTTCTTTTTGTTATTCCACCATTGTGGGGCAAGGACTAAGAATAGGAGACTTCTCTTTGATGACCCGACTTCTCTTTGATGACCCTCCCAGAGTTTGGATAGGAGTAGGAATAAACTGTACATATACAGCACTGTTTGAACCTGGCACACAACATACTTCACATGTAATTTTTCTTTTTGTGGAGACGAAGATGATGAGTACCGGTCTTCTCCTCAGACATAAAATCAGTTTTTCAATACAAGTACGACTCAAGACACAGAACATTAGTATGCAAAATAAAAAATGAACACAGATTTTGAGTGTGAATGAAAACTTTATTGCAACAAGATTGCAGAATGGGTACAATACAGTACGGCTCAATACACACAATTGTTAAGGGGATGCAGACCAGAGAAAGAAGTTTTGTCTTGTCTTCTCGTACTGAAAACGTGACTGTTAGCACAGAGACGGCTGCAGTTACACACAGGGCCATTTTCGTTTCGTTTTCAGGGTCAGTTTCGCTTTTCAGAACGAAACGTAATGGCAGGCAAGTTGCCCAGTCCACACGAGCGCTGGATTTAATATAACCATGATTGTATGTGCGCAGTTGCACTGTTCGGCCACACACAACCGGGGATTTGCTACACTGCAACCCCGGTCTTTGAAAACCGGAGTCCAGGGTGAAGTTTTGCGGTTTTGTGTGGGCATAGCAACCAAGGTTCCCAGTGTACAGCAGAGCTGTCGCAATTATTTCCCATGTTCACGGCAGACTGTAAAAAAACAATAGCAAGTTAGCAACCGAGCGCGGGGTAGAGAGATTAGTGTCTCGTTTACATCAGGGTCATATCGACCCTGTACCCGTTGCACTTGAAGGGCTATTAGACAAGTACAGTACAATGAGAGAGGTAGTGCGACCTTCCACACGTTACTCTCCCAGTGAGAATCTGCGCTGCCAGGCTGGCCGCACATGGATACGCGTCCGGCGTAGATGACAACATATTTAGTATGATTACAAATCCTGAAAATTAAGAAGTTGTCCTTTAGGTGGTCAGAGACTAAACCATTTAGGCGGGATGACTAACAGCTATAGTCAGAGAACACCCTGGAGTGTGTGTGTGTGTGTGTGTGTGTGTGTGTGTGTCCACCCATGTACATGCAGGTGAGTTAAAGGAGAAATGTAGGTGTCATGGGGGGGGGGGGGTACAGGTATGGACAGGGTAATAGTAGAAAGACATAAATACAGGCAATAAAATGTCATCTGAATATAAAAAATATGAGAAAAATAAACAGTATTATTCAGGCGAGGGTCTGTACCCTAACTGGCATGATATACATTATAGGTGCTGCAGGTTTTGGTGGTTAAGAGTCAGACACAGTTAGCAGTCAGACATTCCTAATAGTCGTGCAGCCATTAGTTCTCCAGCTGCTGGCAGCAGCATCTTTGAGGGAACAAAGTGACAACTAAACACACATCCTCCAACTGTTGACACACTGACTCTATTATTACATGTCTAGATGTAACATTACTGTCTATGTATAATGTACCTATGTAAACGAGACGAACCCCGCCCCCCCCCCCCCCCCCCCCCCCCATTCGCAACTACTTGTCCAGACCACTTATACTTGTCCAGACCACTTATACCCGTCCAGCCTGGCTCTGCGGCTATGCAGATACCCCCTACTCGACCACACAAGCGATCAGTCAGCGTGAGACCGCGGGTCCGTGTAGTGGATGTTTTCAGCCCAAATAATCCAAAACGAATCCAACGACCAACACGAGCGACTCAGTCAGCGTGAGACCGCGGGTCCACATGAGCATTTTTTGTTTACTCTTGTTGTGTTGCAGCGCAGGGCACTGACTGCAGTAGTGGAGGCTCTACTCTGCTGACATAGTGCTGCACTTCCTGGTTTAATAGCACAGTCTTCAGGTGCTCAGAGATATATATATATCTGTATGTCATGCATGTCTTAAATGTCATGATTAGTTTAGATGATTCGATTAGATTCTTATATCTGTATGTTGTGTATGTCATAAATGTCATGAATTGAAAATGGGGGACCCTGATGTAAACAAGACGAAAGTCTTTCTCTGATCTGCATCCCCTTAATTGTGTGTATTGAGCCGTACTGTATTGTACCCATTCTGCAATCTGTTAATTAAAATGTTCAATCAATCAGTATATATTTGTTATTTATTTTTGGTATAGTGCTTAACAAGCATAATTTAATGTTGCCCAGTTGTGGCCTGTTGAGGGGCAATACATATCAAAAGTTCCAAAACATCTATTGTGTTTGTATTTGTATGATCCACTATATAAACATAGTAATTATAATATCTACATATATGGCATTTGATTGGAGGCTAGTCTCACTTTGTCCCACAGCAACATTAAAATAGTTTAGATTTGTGTATGTTGTTTATGTAAAAAAAAAAATCTTGAAAGTAAGGCAATAGTTACTTTCTGAAGTAACTAGTTACTTTTATAATTTGTAACTGAGTAAGTAATTTAGTTACTTTTTGGAAGAAGTAACTAGTAACTGTAACTATTTACTTTTTAAAAGTAACTTGCCCAACACTGTTCAACAACAATACAGAAGGCAGTACAGGTATGGTCAGAGATAAAAATTCTGATAATTGAGTGGTTACTTCTTCCCAGAATATCTTAACAGGAGGGCATTCCCAATACATATGCATAAATGTACCAATATCACCGTTTAAACACAAAGAGCATCGAGGGTCTTGTCTGAGCCCGCAATGTTGGATTATGTAATTGGTTGGTCATGACTCATTGTGAAACAAAATATAAATCGCGGGAAGTGTGTTGTTAGATGCCATTCATTATAGAACCTCCCTCTCCTTCAAAAGGACACTATCATTTCACTGTTAATAAACATTTCAATCAATCAATCAATCAATCAATCAATCAATCAATCAATCAATCAAACCAATAACAACCGCTCACTTCACTGTTAGACGGCATGCTTTGAAGCAACCTATTGCTTCGAAGTGGTTATGCTTTGGCCCTCCTTCGAAGTGGGTTATGCTTAGAGTTTATCTTTAGAGCAGGGCGATAGACCACCAGCCCTGATTCCAAACTCTAAGCATAACCCACTTCGAAAGAGGGCCAAAGCATAACCACTTCGAAGCATTAATACAATTTTCAATCAATCAATCCAATAACAACCGCTCACTTCATTCTTAGATGGCATGCTTTGAAACAACGCACCTCCGAGCTGCTTCTATAGAAAGTAGGTTAAAAAAAAAAAAAGAGAAGGGGCAACTTCTCTTCTTTTTTTTAACCTACTTTTTCTGCGGATGGTTTTGTGAATAAATCTCCATTATGCTTCAATTAATGTGTTTACTGTATAGCAATAAGGTTGGATGAATTCGGAAATTGTATAAAGATGTAGACTGTCTATAAAATGTTCAATCAATCAATCAATCAATCAATCAATCCAATAACAACCGCTCACTTCATTCTTAGATGGCATGCTTTGAAACAGCACACCTCCGAGCTGCTTCTACACACAGAGGCAACTTCTCTTCTTTTTTTTTGGACCTACTTTTTCTGCGGATGGTTTTGTGAATAAATCTTCAATTAATGTGTGTTTATTGTATAGCAATAAGGTTGGATGAATTCTGCAATTGTATAAAAGACATTACACCACTTGTAGTCGTGTGTTATGATAATTAGAGCATGCCTAGGGGGGTCTAACGACCACCCCTAGGCATGCTCTAATTCTCATAACACATCCTGCGCGTGATGTAATGCTTAAACACTGTAGCACTCAACACTTTGATGAACATTGTTACTCAGCTGATAGAGTTGTGCCCTTCCTGATGACTTGTCATACAGAACTTGACAACTTGTAAGTCGCTTTGGCTTTGGGTTGCTCACTAAGGTCCAATGTCAACCGTATGCATGCTGGTCTCTCCTGGCTCACAGTTGAAAAAAGGTTATCGTCTAACTCACTTGTATTGTGTAAATCAGTCATTAACAGCAAGACTCCATATTTTGTGTTTGAGCAACTTGTTTACAGAAGCTCTATACAAGACCATAATACAAGAGGGGCCAGAAATGGTCAGTTTGTACTCCCTCGTCCTAGAACCAATGCTTTAAAGCGGTCTTTTATTTATAGGTGCATAACACTCTGGAACAACCTACCTAGTTATCTCTACACTTTTAGTAAATCGATTTTTAAAAAGAAACTCAAATCTCAATTACAGTTGTTGCCTTAATGTGTATTGCATTTGTGTATGGGTTTTTGCCTATTAGCCTACAAGTTCTCATTTTGTATCTTTAAAAATGGATATTTATTGTATGTTTTTAGTTAATTGTTTTGTTTTTTATTTCTATCTATAGCATCTGTGAAAGTATCTTATTTGCTATATACTTAATCCTTGTTTTTATCTTTTGTATTGATCTATGCATTAACTGTTTTATGTATTGTGTTGTGTGGACCCCAGGAAGACTAGCTGGGAGCCATGGCACCAGCTAATGGGGATCCTTAATAAAAACAAAAAAGAAAAGCTTTGGATAAAAGCGTCAGCTAAATGACTAAATGTAAATGTGTTCAATATGATGGGTTGTGAAAAGGCCCCCGAGTTCCATCTGTCGTAACCCCGTCCGCAAACGCGAGTCGTTTGCCTGTAGTTGTATTCTCACCCTCGTCGTTTTTTTTCTTTCGTGTCAGCGCTGTTTGCTAACCAAATTTAATCCCAATGGATGGGGTGGGGGTGGCGGGGGGGACTTGTTTTAACAGAAAGGCACTTGAGGATCTGTCACCATCATCTCGACAAGTGTGGCTCTCCAATTCAATGAGAGTCTCTCATAAAGAACGAGGAAGAAAGGACACTGAGGGTTGTAGGGGGGGAGGGGGTCTCCATTTTGTGTGAATTTGGTAATTTGTTGGACGAGGTCAGCCCTTTATTAGCGGGTAAAATAGTTAATTAATTGATTTGGCTGGAGTTGACACACTGGCCAGGGTCCAAGTCAGCCTTGAGTCACAATTGGAGTGGGCTGGGTTATAGTGAGAGGAGACGGTGGGAACGTTGAAATGCCTTTTTTTCATTAAAAAAAAAAAAGTGGAATTCGAAGATCAGTGTGAGTAGGAAATTGAAGGAGCGGGCCTGCGGTAGGTTTCACCCAATGACCAACGCAATAATATTGTGCTATCGTCACATTTTTCATCAAACGGTACATGTAGGAGTTACACCGCAAAGGGTGTAGCGTAACTTCCGAGATGCCAAACAAGCTCTCTGTTGTTGCGTTAAAGCTACAAGTCGGGCGTGTGCAGTAGTGTCACTTGTCAAAGAAGACAAATCACCTTCCGTACTGAGCAGCACCACAATGAAGCGTAAGACACTATAAATATTTCCTGTCAAAACATTCCACCACAAAAGTATTTTTCCATGGCAATGTAATACAAACATTACAATCATTGTCATCATCTGTATGTGTATAATATATATATATATTTATATGTATAAAAAGTCATGGTGATGAATAATAAAAAAAATTGCAGCAGGAACAAGGGATACATTGTCAAACGTGTTGACCCACAGACATATTCACAGATTCTTGGGACATGTTAAAACAGGACAAAGAAAGCATAGCCGACCAGGACAAAGAAACATTCCTTGTGTCAGTGGTTCGTTTTTTTTCTCTCTCTCTTCCCTATGTTTTCAATTATGTTAGCAGACCTGTTGAGAGAGACAGGCAAGATTACCATGGAAAAAAGAAAAAAAACTCCACATGCTTGACAGCTATTTATGGAGTCGCTGCAGCCTCACAGGAATGGCCTCCACCTTGACTTATTGAATTATGGAGAAGCTGTCGACAGGTTGAGCAACCGTCTCCCTTTCTGTGTGTTCCCATGTCTTCACTTTACTCATCAGTGTTCCACAGCTGTCAGTGTTGACTCCATACAGCCGTGGCCGTGGCTGGGGTGGGGGGTAGGGATGGGGGGACAGGGTGCACCTTGCATTCTCTGATCATGATGACAGCAGGTCATCGTTTACCCTGCTCCAGAATACAACTCTAAAGGATGATAATAGTGATGAACTGGCCCTGCAAGAGCAATTTTGACAAAGTGTTTTGGGAATTAATCGAAGCCACGTTCCATTCACCAACGGAGTCGTATTTAACCACGGCTTTCCTGTGACTTCAGCTCTACTGTACATTCCGTACGCTAGTTGTGGTGTTCGTCTCACTCTTATCGTACATTTTATATTACGTAGTCGATTGTCATTTGGTGTACACATTTGTCCGAATTCTCTTAGAGTGCCTAGAGTGCTCCATAGCATGTGTGGGAGGCCTAGTGGAAATGGAACACCTATTCCTGCCCGTGTTAGCGCCACGGGTGACACAGGGCCATCATTTTAACATGGTACATTATGAATCCTATGTACTGCTCATAAACTGAAATCAACCCCATTCTAGACAAGAATTCTGATTTGTAGACAGGAGTAGAAGGACTTTTTGTTACTGGCAGTGTCCGTGATTTCCCCAAAATAGGCATTACATCTCTAGACCGCAGCAGACTACAGAGAGTGGCCCGTTCAGCCGAACACACAATTGGAGGGGGGCTTCCCACTCTCCAAGGCATTTACAACAAGCGGTACATGGGCAAGGCTAAGAGAATAATCAAAGACTCCAGCCACCCAAACAACTGCCTCTTTGAACTGCTGCGGTCAGGCAATCGATACCGGAGTCTCATGGCAAGCACAGAGAGACTCAGAAGGAGCTTCTATCCATAGGCCATCAGGATGCTCAATGAACAATGAACAATAAGCAAACCATCAACACAACCACAGCGCACATACACTCACTTAAATAAACAACACACTGTAGCACCCACTTTAGACACATGTTACACTTTATATTTATATTATTGGTAAGGAAATTGCACATCATTCTCATTCCTTATTGCACCTCCTTATTGCACCTCACCACTACAAGGTGACACCACAAGCTAAGCTATTACTTACCATTTTTGTACCAGCTGTACATACTGTATATAGATACACTGAACAATTTAGTTGTTTACACTTGTTTATGTACTTGACTTCTTGACTTTCTATTTTATACTTATTATACTTATTTTATACTATCTTGTTATTATCTAGCACAATCAGGAGCAACACAGAAATAAACATTTCATGCAATGTATTCTGTATTCTGTATGACAACTAATAAAGAAACTTGAACTTGAAACTACATCTACATCTACATTACAAGCACTTGAATTGTGATAGAAAAAAATGATGTAATTTCATGTGGATGAAATGAGCAATGGTATTTATGGATACTTAAAGTGGTTGTCCAAACAACCACATGCACCATCCTGAGGTAGGTGTTTTCTCCTGCTCACATTCCAACTGCCCAGAAAAGCCCAGTTACCAGCCTATAGTTACTGGTAATGACAAAAGTGTCACTTCATTGTATGAGTGCCTCTCAATTTAACTTGACCTGTGTTTTGGCATTCGGTGTGTTTTTCCTTAGTTTCAGTTGCTCAAATAGTTCCAACATTTCCATCATTCTGCCATTTGGAATTTCTTCTTACTTGACCTGCCTGGTTAAATAAAGGTTAAATTAATAAAAAGAAAATATATACACTTCTGGGGTACAGTATGTTATGTTAAATGGCTTTTAACACATTGTGCACAATTGCAAGTGTGCAAAAGCAGAGTTCATGTAGAGTTCTAAAGGACTTCATAAAGACTAAGGAGCATGTCCTATACAATGGGGGTAGGTACTGTAGCGCAAAGTCACATTATTATGACTTTCTTCACTTGTGACAAGGCATCAGGTCTGACTACACTATAGGCAACAATGATGTTAGTATGAACCATGGAGGAGGGTGGCTGGCAGGAACACTGTAACCTACCTGACCAAGAGCATGAAGGTGTTTACTGTAACACCAGCCAAGCTGGTAATGCACCTGCCAAGATGGCAAATTCGTGTGAAGCGGATCTGGCACCTTTCTCGTTTTCTTCTACGAGCTCTGAGCCATACGTTACCTGCCACCCTTTTGGGGGCGGGTTAAAGGCAAGGCTGAACATGTGGAACCCCGATGGAGCGGGCCGAGGACAGTACCCCAGGGGCGGGAGGGAGAGGTGTGGCAATCAAATGTCCGTGTTGTTGTGTCAACCAGGCGTATCCGGCAGCGGGCTATTCGAGATTAATGTGCAGCAGGTGTTGGGTGTCTAGACCGGCAGAGAGGAGAAAGGCTCGCTGAGTAATTGAATGTGCAGGTGCATCTTGAGCTAATGCCAGCGCACAGGGCTGCTGTAATGTTTTTCGCTACATGACATCTCACTTTTGGGACCAAAGTTATTACATGAAATGCCTCTGAGCTACGATGAAAAACAACGTGCCACGAGGAATGCCAGGTTCGCTTGTAAAACTTTTCACAGCTATTATGGACTTTTTGTTTCCCTTACATTTGAGAGCGGTTAATGTTATTTCTTATAGGTCCGCTTTTCTTTTGGCACGTTCGAGTGATATAAAATGACTTGGCACGGAGGCTGGAATAGAACCCTCACCAAATTTGTCCGTTTAATCATAAAAACCTGGTGGGTTTGGCTTGTATTGACACAAGTGAGGTCTGAGCCAAGGTACACAATCGAACGTTCTTGAGACGAGCACGGAACCACACGGGCCCGAGGCGCTACCTGCGCACGCCTTAGACAAAACGTCCCTGCCAGAGGGTCTACGACCGAGTGAGTGAGTGAGTGAGTGAGTGAGTGAGTGAGTGAGTGAGTGAGTGAGTGAGTGAGTGAGTGAGTGAGTGAGTGAGTGAGTGGATGAGTGATCACAATAGTCCAAGTGCCGTGGGAAAAAGCGAGTCCTGGTGGCAAACACAGATGGGATGATGTCACCAAATATTCATTCCTATGGGGTAAATGGTTTATAAAAATCTCATACTAATGCTGTTGCTAGTGTTCCTTGTTAGTGTTTAACATTATGTTGTGGAGGTTGTTGTTCTGGTATAAGTGACTGCAGAGTCTGAGGTTTAAATGGGTGAACAATATGGAGATAATATAACAATATAGCTAATATAATAATGCTAATCTCTACAATGCTTATCGATCTATTTAAAGGTATCAAATGCAGTTTCTGACCACTAGTTGATGAAATTAGGAGAAAATGTGTTTGTCCATGCAGCATATTGCGCACGTGGTACAAGCACACGACTTTGCAAAGGTTATGTGAGGAAATGTACTGTAATATTCAGCCAGTAGACTGACAGAAAGAAGGTCCTGGGTTGGAACCCTGGTGGGAGGCCTTTCTGTGTGGAGTTTGCATGTTCTCCAAGTGGGTTTCCTCTGGGTACTCTGGTTTCCTCCTTCCCGAAGACATGCATGTTAGGCAGTGACTATGAAAACTAGCTCATTAGCTAACTCTGGTACATTTACATTGATGTGGAAACTGAACATGTTGATTGGATAAAGAAAAAAAATTATAAAATAAACTTAAAGTCAGACTATAGAACAACCATAGAAAACTCTTGTCCATTTGGGAAATGTGAATATAGACAAAAGCGTTTAGGAGAAAACTCAGTAAATATTATTATTAATATAATCTGTATAATCTTTTTTTTTATCCACTTTTTCTCCCCATTTTCAATTTTTTCTCCCATCCCAATTTCGTAGTATCCAATTCTTCCCTCCCCTGTCTTGAACGTTGCTAGACTATGCCTCCCACTGGTCAGCTATAGTGAGGACAGAAGCCTTGCATCACGTGTCCCCTCCGGTACACAAGGAGGCAACCTGTCGCATCTTTTCACCACAGCAGCTCGAACTCTCAGTGGCGAGGAAAAATGTAATTGAGTAAAAGTACAAGTATACAAACCTAATAATACTTGAGTAAAGTACAAATCCCCAAAAACAGTAACCTGTTAAGCTGTAGCCCTATTTTCAGAAATCTCGCCTAAAGGTACATGCCTAAGTAAATGGAAGATTGCTCCACTTCTACAAGGCCAATTTGCATGTTCTTAGTATCTAGGAACATCTAGGGACCTGGGGGTATGTATTTCCAGTGTCAGAAATATTGTGTCTGTTACTAGGCTTGAGTAAATTGTAATGAAAAAAGGGAGAATATAAATTATGATTTATTTTTGCATCTGTGCCGGTGAATAACACCATGTTACAATTGTGAGCAAGCCGAGCTTTAATTATAAATTCATATTTGACCTTGAACTTGACCTTGACCTTATTATGGCCAAATTACATCTATGGATAGGGAAAAGGCTCCTCTTTCCAATGGCAGGGTTGAATCTGGATTTAGTCATTTCCTTGCGGTTTTACGATAAAAGAGATATAATTAGCATTTTTTTGATACATTCGTATTTTCGGTCAATCGTATAAAACATCGTTAAAAATGAAAATATACACTTTGACTACTGTTTTGATAGGGTTATGGTATTTACTCTTGGCTACAAAAAAAATTAGGAGTGGTTCGATGTTTGTACTGAAGCACATAAGGTGACTAATTCTAATTCCTGGAGAGAATATAAATGGAAGGTCATTAGTAGGTTCTTCAAGACCCCCGTATTGACTGCTAAAGCAGGTACGACTCCCACAAGCGAATGCTGGAGGGGATGTGGTGAACAAATAGGTAACCATACACACATTTTCTGGACATGCCCAAAACTATGTCACTTCTGGGATGATGTATTCAGGGATGTAAAAAAAGTATTTGACATGGACATTCCACAAGATTTCAAAACTGCCATCCTCGGAGTCATACCAGAGGGCATTGAGGAAAGGAAAAGTGTGTATCTTCTTCAAATACTGTTAACTGCTGCCAAGAAAATGATCACAATTAATTGGTTAAAACCCAGTCCCCCAACACATAACCAATGGCTAAACAAAGTTAAAGAAATTCAGGACATGGAGAGGATGACTCATCTGATCAGGTTGCAAGGTGAACAGTTCGATAGAAAGTGGGCTTGTATAGAGCGAATAGGGCTATAAAGGCAATGTATTACTTATTTTCATCTTATTATTTTCATCTCACTCCCCATTTTATTGTCATTTTATTTTTTAAATGGTTTGAACCACACATGTAGTATATTCTGTTATTTTATTTTATTTTTATTTTTTATTTTTTAATTCTTTTAATATTATTATATATTGTTTTTTTCTGTTAATGTATTTATTTTTGCGCCCCTTCCCCAAGCATAGCTGTCTCTTGATGACACGGTACAGACAGGATGTTGGTTGAGAACTAGTTGTAAGGTATATCTGCATATCTGTACTGTCTTGATTTTGTGCTGAATAGAAGGGATATGTGAACGGGAAGAAGGACGCAATCCTAACTGCATGCATTTACATGCTTTTGAGAAAGGTCAGTGATGGAGGATGAAGGGTTGGATTTGTAATGCAGTGATGGTGATACAACCAAAGCTCGGGTATAAGAGAATGTTTGCTACTGCTGTACTACACCCAGAGAAGAGAGGTTGACACGTAGTATATTCTGGGTTACCTGTTTATTTATTAATTTTGTTTTGTTGTTGGTTTTTGTGTGTGTGTCCCACGCCCCTTCCCCTTCCCCAAGCATAGCTGTCTCTTAATGATATGGTACAGACATGATGTTGATTGAGAATGTGATGTAAAGTATATCTGCATATCTGTACTGTTTTGATTTTGTGCTGAATAAAAAAAAATATATATGACAAAAAAAATTATAAAAAAAACAGAACCTCTTAACATCCAAGGGCCCACATGTGGGCCCTCATGAGGACGATTTGTGACGCGCCACTTTGCCAACCTCTAGTGGCTTGGGTGTGCATTTATTTTAATACAATATATAGATAGAATTAAAGCCCTATTTGTTGCCTGTCAATTTCCCTTCCAGGTGACAAAATCCGTTCAGCGGTTCTCGAGTTACATGCCCATATGTGAGGCGTGCGCCAAAGTACACATTACCACCTCCGACCTCCGGGGGCTCTAGCTCCATCAATCATTTGGCGATCTCGAAAATCTTTGGACAGGGTTGTATCCAATGAGTGTGGCTTTCCAATGATACCCCATGATATGAGAATTGGGGATCTAATACGGTCTCTATTGATTGATTTATGATAAAGAAAAGCAGGGTGACCTACGGGCTTAACAGGTTTTAAAGGTGACATGTACTGCTATTCCTAGCACTATTTGGGCAACTTTACACAATTCCTGTTAGTCTATTGAAGACATCTGTAAGGTTTTTTTCAAAAAAATGCATTGTTTTATATTTCTAATCAAGTACTCAAAACATTAGGTTATGTATATAACCAAGTTCTGTTAATACTAGTGACGCTCAGCGTCTATTGCATATATCTCGCTTCAGCGTATATACACTGAATACATTTCAAAATGTACCTTTACATGCCAGCATTCATCTGGCCACACCCCCATCCGCTTACCTACATAAGCAGGGATGGGACCACACACTCATCTCCTTCCCAACAAATTTCACCACAATGAAAAATCAAGGGCTGCAGCGGCGTCTAGACGCTGAGCGTCACTAGTATTAACAGAACTTGGTTATATACATAACCTAACGTTCTGTGTCATACTAGCTCCCGCTCAGCGTCTATTGCATAACAGGAGCTGAGCGGGAGCTAGAAGCTCGACAAATGAACCCCGCTGAGGCCCCCCACAACCATCAGAACAGGGAGGGCCGAGTCCCCCCGGACCCCCCCTAATGAGGGCACCCCCCCTATTGGAGGTCCCCGGGAGGGCGACGGACCCGACCGTGCGAAGAGGCACTCAAGCAACTCAACGCACAGGGTGAGCAGACCGTGGCCTGACCCCACGACTACACACACGCACAACCCGCATGCCACCCGGGAACGAACGGAGGGAACAACCTCGTTACTGCCCCCAGAATCACGGGGTCAAGGGCAAACCCAACCCCGTGGCAAGGCCGTAGCAGCGGAGCGCGAAGGAAGGCCCAGACCCACCAAAGGGACTGGACCCCCTGGAACGTTGGCCCGGAGAAGTCCATGATGCCAGCATCAAGACCCCACCAGGTGGGCACTTAGTGACCCCGCCCCCCACATCGCCAGCGTATTCGGACAAAGGCCCCTCAGCCGAGCGGGCCCTGTCCCCCCAATAGTCCACCGCCTGGCACACTGACCCTGCAGAACAGGCAGTCAGCATGGCCGTAAGCACACAAAAAAGGTTAACCAACGGAAGCAGGCAGCGCACCGGGGAAAAACCAGGCAACAGGCTGTTAACCCGAGCCTGGAGACTGCGGACGAGACAGGCGCCAGAGGGGACAGCTGAACACAGCCGCCCCGGCGGAAGGGGCGTATGCTGGCGTTGTTGCATGACCAAGCCTCCATTTAAAAAAAACCCACCCAGAGGGGTTGAGGCAAAGAAGGCTGACACGATTGGCAGACGTCATGAACGTGCAGGGGCACCCTCAACCGGTTACCTGGGAGTTGACACTGCTCCAACACACCAGGGAATCAACCACCTTGGTGTTACCCAATGCGGTGGTTGTTCCTATAACCCCTCAAGAAAAAAATCCAAAACACACCTGCGGGTATACACCGGCTATACCGCAGTACAAGTGTTTCAGTTTCCAAAAAAGGGTTAACCCAGGCCTACGGGTCGACGAAACATTACTTCGGACCGGGCCCGGCGATACGGGAAGCACAGGGTCACCAGAGGAGGTCAAAGACCACCCCAACAGGCCCCTCTTCGCCATGCGTGAGAGAGGAGCGAAAAGAATGGAGAACCAGCCCCAAGCACACCGTACTTGGTATTCCCAGACGGTCTCCCAACCAAGTACTAACCAGGACCAACCTGCGTAGCGGCCAAGATCTGACGAGATCGAGCGTGTACAGCAGGGGTCAGCAACCTTTTTGACATGGAGTGCCTGTTTGAAATATAGTTGTAACTAGTGTGCCTCAACAATATTCCATGCATCGTAATTTTTTTTTCTCATAATCAGGTCTTTTTAATGATAATTTTTATATTATTACATCATTACTGTTATTGTTATTATTAACAATATTATTATGATGGTTGTATCAACCCTAAATCTGAGTTGGGGGGGGGGGGGGAATGCAATGCAGACAAACAGCTGCATACAGTGCGACCATTTCACTCACATTTGCCCATACATTTTTGGACACATCACACACCATTGGTGTGTGTACTGTACGTGTGCTGTCATAGCTCCACCTACAGGCCTAATGGAGAACACCAGGATGTGAATGGAGGGTGAATGTGAGGTATATCGTGTAAATAAGTTTTGATTGATCGCAAAAGTACACTGTAAAAAAAAATATTGAGTTCAGTTACTGTGCATTAAGGTTTTCAGTTTTCAATCCATAATAAGTTAACAGAAAAATAAGTACACAACCACATTATTTCAACCTAATAAAACTATGTTTATTGTCATTGTTTTAAGAACACAAGTTGACTTTGTAATACTCACATTTTGAGTAAAAAAATGGCTTTTAACATGTGCAATGTTCAATGAAATAGAAAAATAAATAATACAATTAGTTGATTAATCCCACTGGTCACAATGGTGACCGTAATAATGTTTTTGTTATAAGGCTCTGCAAATGTTACTGAATGATGTAGCAATGTATTTCCAGCTAAATTGAAATAATAAACAAATAAAGGGTCTCAATTAAATATGTGGTAGTAAAAAGAACCTGTGGGAGGATTTCAACAAGATAAATGCGACAACAGTGCAAAATATTTCCCTATAATATTTCAAAGCAAAAAAAAATATATATATATAATTTTTTTTATGCTGCCCCCTGTGCCTATGCAGGCACGCATGCCTAGGGTTGCCTACCCCTGGTGTACAGGTTGGCATGGCCGTAAGCCATTACGACAGTGCAGAGTACAAAATGTACCCAACCAGGGTCTCCATAGCGCTTAACCCTGTGACACCCGGACCGACCTGGCATTTTCCCCCTGAAAAAGCCCAAGTCCCTCAGGGTACCAGAACAGCAGATCTGCATCCCCGGCGGACAACGGGTTTAACTGATCCGGACCAGCGTGACCAGAACCAGTCCCGTGCCCTAACCACGCCGACATGCCTACTCCAGGAGAAGGGGCAGATATGCGTGTTGATCTTAAACATGAAAAGAAGGCGCCACCCAGACGTTCGGGGCGAACCGCGCCTGGTGGCCCACCCCAGGGCGTGAGACCCCTCTACATATGTTCAGATCCATTCCGTCATCATCCCCCAGATATGAACGAGAATCCGTCGACAACCAAAACCGGTCGTCGGAAGAGGAAAAACCTCCATCCCAGTTGCTTTATAAAAACGCCGTTTTAACCTCAAGCAACCAAGGCGTGCCAGTCAGTCGCCTGATTACAGAACACCCCGAGCTAGCACTATGCGTGCATCGGGACACAACCACATCAATGAACAGGCTATTTAGACCTGTCATTGAATCCCCAAGGCGCCCAGGGGAACGACAAGAGGGGTGTGATACTTCCTAACTCCAACTCTTTTTAAAAGAAAAGAAGGAAGCACCAACAGTATGTATCCCAGTCTACACAGCCGGGGGTAAAACATTTTCACATTTTTACATCCCACCACCCTCCCATAGGAAGGAAACGGAAATCCCCAGAGAGACTTCCCACGCGAGCTGTACAGATTGAAAAGAATATATTGCACCTTGAGCCATGTAAAAGTTTGGTTTTAGGGCTCTCCGGGGAGGAGGCACTGAACCCATACATACTCAATAATCGAATTGAATCGAATACACACACAATAGAGTAGGACTCCTTCTTGAGGTTCCACTCACCTTGACAATCTGAGGAGGAGGCTCTGTACTCTGAGGAGGCTCCCTCACATGGAAGGAGAGTCCCAACTCACAGAAGGCCCGAATAGGAGCTTCGTGAGGAGGAGCCCTGACCACCCCCTGAAACAGATCCATCATATGGACCTGAACAGCACACAGAAGTCCTACCAACAGAGACGCGCACAGTGACGTACTCTGTGGCGGGGGAATTTCTGCGGTGCACACGCCCAATATTCCAGGGCGTGGGACCAGGAAACTCCCCCCCCCCCCCCCCCCCTCACCCTGTAACGTGCCGAACCGCAACGTGACAGGAACCTTGAAGGACAGGTGGGTTTACCCCTGACCAACAGAAAAAAGGGGGAGAAAAGGTTACCAGTTCACCCCTTTACGACCCCACACCCATGATACGATGTAATGACAAAAAAGAGTATGACGCAGTCATAGTCAGCTCCATGAAGCGTCTAACAGCTTCACACAGCGCATGTGCCAACCTGCTATCTGATTTTTACTAAGGAAAAAACACAGAATAGAGAGGGCCCTCTCAAGAGCCCCGGTATCAGACTTACACATGTGCTTCTGTGGCCAGCCCAACCCAGTTGTAGGTCACACGACACACACAACCCATTATCACCTACAAAAAATGGCAAAAACACTCTACAGAGGAACGCCGTTTTTCATAATGAGAGAATACACAATTCTCGATTAGTATCGGCCACAGGCCTTGCTAAGCACACACGAAAAAGCGTCCAAACAATCTTTTCTTTTAGGAAAATAAAGTTTCTCAAGCGGTTAGCACAACCCCAACAACTAAGCTAAGGGTTACATCGTATCCCTACCACACAGTGACACAATATAGTGTAACAACATGTCTGAGAGGAGGATGAAGAAGTCCCCAGGGAACCGGGGGGAAACACAACCCTCCTACTTTACCCTTAATACGGCCAGTTAAACAGGTAAACCTGTTAATATGTGAATACACTGTTCATTGTCATTACAGGCTGAGAAAAGAATCATTCTTTACTCATATGTCACTAAGCATAGATTTATAGGTTAGTTTAACCCCCTTAGTTGTGAGTGCACGGTACAAGAACACACATGATGTTTCTCAACACAACAAACCAGATCATTTTCACATCTGTAATAAACAACCCGATTTGCATGGAGAAGCTAAATACCAGTGACAAGACAATTCACACATAACTCGCGTCGTATCCTAAATGTAGTGCAGCAACACACGTTTTGGAAAACATCGTTATTTACAAAACATTTAGAAGGGAAAGCAAGAAGAAGTGTTCAAGGTCTGGTCCGGACCTTGCCTACCTTGAGCGCAGATCAAGCAAAACTGCAGTCTCTAACAAGGCACCGTAGTAAACACAGCCGTACTGTGTTGTCGACCTGGGCAGCGTCGCCGCTCCATCCCGCCGCTACGGTCCCCCTTGTTGACGCAGTCCTTGCCGGCCTGGCTCAGGGCAGGTTCGACGAACATCCTCTGTCAAAGATGACGTCGTAGTCAAGAGTGTTTAAAACATGTTATAGTCACAGCACGTTCAACAGTGTAGCATTAAGCTAACGGCCGCCCTCGGCCGATAGCAGCAAGCTAACGTTTCCTAGCCTAGCCTAGGTAGGCCACAACTAGCACGCAAGCTAACGTTTCCTAGCCTAGTGATCACAACAGGCTAGCGCCGCAGCTAACAGCTGACTGGCTAACAGTAGGCCACCACTAGCACGTAAGCTAAGCAGCTATCACCTGAACTTGTACACAATGATATAACAATCACTCAGACAGGCCGCCGTTCTGAAACCCTCCTCACTTTTTAAGAGAAAAGAGAAACAAGATGTTAACACAGTTTTACAACGGTGATTTTACCAACACCCGGCGGGGCCAGCACAATTCCCATCTGGGCTGTAGCTGACTTGAACACAGATCTTCCACTAACGAACATCCATGCCCATATTTCCTCGTGAGGGAATACTCTCATTTGTATATGAAAGACGGGGCCTCACGGTGACAGAGAAACATCCACTCGTCCAGAAAACACAGGGATCACCAGTGTTACTGGTCGTGGCCCACTAGTTAACTATAATGGGCTTCAGACCAAGGTCTTCCGCTGTTGCCTAAGAGGCTGAACAAAATACCTTAATCTGGGGCCGGTGTTCGTAAACATTGTCAGCTACACAACACTACACACTACACAACAACAACCACCAAACACACATAGCACACACATCCACACGCACACACTCACTTTAAACAAACACACTGTAGCACCCACTACACACACTTTATAGCACACACCCACTTTAAACAAACACACTGTAGCACCCACTCCCCACACTTTATATTTATGGATGAAGGATTGCACTACAACTCGTACACCTTACTGTAAATTGTACCTAAAATTGTACCTCATCCCATTTCTGCTTTGCACTAGATAGTACTGTACATTAGTACACTGCATAGTATTGTGTATTGTATATTATATGGTAACTCAGAACATTGTACATATGTCTATACCGAACAACTGTGACCTCATTTTCTTCTTCTAAATTCATGCTATATTATGTTATTATGTTATTTGATACTATCTTGTCTAGCACAGTCTCTGGAGCGTAACAGTAAGAAGCATTTTGTATGAAAGTATTCTGTACTTCTGTATGACAACTATTAAAGAACTTGAACTTGAACTTGAGCTAGCCCCCATAGCACTAACAGACAATTGGAGCTTGCAAGAAAACGCTTCTCACAACAGCGGCTCGTCCTACAGTCCAGCTGTGCTGAAAGGTTTTACCGCAACCAGCCACAGCAAGGAACTGCAGTTGGGAGGCAGGTAGGGTAGTTTTTCAAAATTCGAAAGCCCTGAGTCTCTTCCTTCAAAAGACTACACTCACTTTTGGCTACTCCACTTCCTCCGGACTCAATGCCCTGATATTTTTATAATCTTATATTTCACTAATAACAGTTCAAATCATTGGTAAACAAACGTAATGCTGAAAATATACACTTTTACTGTATATTTCGGGCATAAGAGGTTAACCCTGTGAGGCCCAAATTAAAAAGACATTAGCAACTTCAGAGGGTGGGACATATAAACACATTTACTATCAAATAGCATTGTGAGGCTGAACAACAGGACCAATTGACTATACATGTGCTTACATTTTTTTAAATAAACATTTACAGACTTTTTTTTTTAATAGCTAAACATGATTTTGTAATTTTGCAACCGTGGGTCTCACAGGGTACTTTTAACCCTGTGAGGCCCAAATAAAAAAGACATTAGCAACTTCAGAGGCCAGAGGGTGAGACATAAACACATGAAGAGTGCCGTGACTGAAAAAAAAGGTTGAGAAACGCTGGTATGGTGTGGCTCTTTGTGGGACCACAGTAATTTTTGTGGCTCTTAATCTCTGACTGGTTGGCCACCCCTGGTCTAGTGCCCTGTAATACCACGTAACACAGTGTTTTAGTCGCTGTCGACTAAAAACACACTTCTTCAATCAATATCTGAAATTAAATAAATAAAAAACACTAACCCCTCTTACTGTCTTGTACTATCATGCACTCTTCCTACTATACTAATATGTCTTTACTACTATGCACTCATTGATTGATTGATTGATTGATTGATTGATTGATTGATTGATTGATTGATTGATTGATTGATTGATTGATTGAAAAGTTTATTAACAGACTGCAGAATGGGTACAGTACAGTACAGCTCAATACATACAATTGTTAAGAGGATGCAGACCTGAGAAAGACTTTCGTCTTGTTTCCATCAGGGTCCCCCAGTGATGAGGGTCCCCTCATCACTGCAGCACCCAAGTTTCAGCACTCTTTGATGAACATTGTTACTGAATTGTCGTACAGAACTTGTAAGTCGCTTTGGATAAAAGCTAAATATAATGTAACACCCTGTACCACACACAGTAATACCATGTAGTACCACTTAGTACCATTTAATACCCTGTACTTGTATGTATGTAATACCCTGCACTACGATTTACAGTAATACCCTGTAGTATCACATATACTGTTGTACCCTGTACCATGTAGTACTCTATAGTACCACGTGGTGCTATGTACAGTAATACCATGTACCATGTATTACCTCTTGTTGACCATTATGCAAATGTCCAGAATTCATTATGTTATGTTAAGCATATTGATTTGTTATATTGTTTACACTGCTTTTCCCTTACCCCTCCCCATCATCATCATCATCATCAAACCTTTATGCAGGTTATTTAAGAACAAGTTGTTATTTTCAATAACGGCCTATTTGGGGGTAAAAAGCCCCCTAGTACCATGTAGTATCATGTATTACCCTGTAGTACCATGTAGTACCATGTAGTACTCTGTAGTACTCTATGCTTTATTATAGTTTTACCCATTCATTTTCTATTTGGTCAGATGACCACAGATAGACAAGTTTGGATAAAACCCTTACATTTTAATGAAAGTGGTGCTAATTAAATCTACATGTTCAGATGTCTAGGGATTTGGAGGGATTCATGAAGCCTTAGGGCAATCAGATGAAAAAAACTTTTTTTTATATTTATATATAACATTTTATATATTGTAACAATAATGTCCCAAAATTAAATGTAAAATAAACTCCTTTCTATAGATTGTTTCCTAAATGAACAATTCGTTTTCTTTACATGAATTATGTATGAATTACATCATCTGCATATAATAATAATATGCCCAATTAATTTGAGAGCTAAATCCTACCACAATCACGATACATCATGCACAATAAATGGAGAACAATAGTATCATATTCATTATATCATATCAGTATCATTATCATATCACATCATATCATATCATATTAAATGGTTACATTAAAATGTGGAAAAGGTTATGCACCAATCACAGAAATATATAGATTCAACTTGTGGTTGCCATGCATTGCAATTGATCAGCAAAGTGAGCATAAAATATCAAGATTCATGTTCAATTTACTATTGCTGTAATTTACCTATCTCAAGCCCTGCCCTCTTTTCTTGATCCTCCAATCACAAGTGTCCCTTTCCTTGGAAGCGACAGTTGTGATTGGATGATCAAGAAAAGCGGCAGGGCTTGAGATAGGTCAATTGTGACGTCTGTTCTACTCACTGACCTGTATGGCTGCTCGCTGGCTGGAGGCCCTCGCTGGCTATCAGTCTCCGGGGCTATAAGAGGATAATGTGTTAGCTGATATCTCAGTTCAGTGTGGTGGTGCTGAAAAGGGAAAAGGGGGGAGCTGAGAGGTAATGATGGACCACTTTGGTTTCTCTTGAGAAAGAGGAATTCAGACCCATCCTTAGAGGGTCTCTAGACTGGACCGAGACCCATGCATGTGCAACCAGTATGATTTCCTACACTAACATCAGTTAATATTCCCTAATATTCCAAATAGAATATTTACTCTTGCTGAAGAATACAATAATTACGGGAAACAACAGATTTAATCAGAATCAACTTGACATAATTTACAACTTGCCCTGCAGATATTATTGCCACTAGTTAGGTAGGTGTGGTATAGAACAGCAGGTGATAATCAGAGTTATGTGTTACAGTGAGGATGTAGCCTGCATACTGTATGCATTGTTCATTAAGGCAAAATAACCCACAAAACATGACTTCACCACCCGCACCACTCTACCTGCTGGCTTGGGTGAGTTGACACGGTGGAGGCAGGCAGTGCCAAGCTTGGGGTCCCCTTTCTCTCCTCACAGTGAGGCTCTCCAGTCATGGATCACGGAGCTGGAGAAGCAGCTAATAGCCCCTCTCTAGCTGGGCCTGTGCTAAATTCTCCCTCCACTAAAATTATTCCTCTGGGAATCAATGGGCCCATTCTTTTGTAAGCTGCAGTTTGCTCGATGGTCCCAACCTCAATGTGAAACATTAGACAGCGACGGGGAAAACATAAAACATAATACTTGTGTGACCAGCTTGTCATTGGCTCTTCGGTGGCTGTGTTAAGAATTTCGCCCAAGATAGAAGATTCAGTGAGGGAGGGATTACTGAATGGAACAGGCTCTCCACACTGAGATGGAATCACAGGGAGTAATTCATTGTGATGCTGGGTTGCGTGGTTAGTGCACAGAGAGATGTTTGGACACATGCTACTAATGGGGAGGGGCTTCTGGTGGGGATTACCGTAAATATTGATGCCACTTATTGATTCACTTATTTTACTTGAACACAAATAGGAGATTAAATGACAAAGTCGTGGTTGAACAATATTTAAATGCTCATTTTCTCCCCACAAATATTTAGAGTTTTGGAAGAAATGAACCCCTTTAGGGTAATTTCATAATTGAATTCTATTTCCTTTATTTTCAGACAATGTGGTCTGGGCCAGCACCTTCAAACCAGGGATCAAAGATGAACCGCAGGCGTTTTGTCTGCAAACCCTTTTTGATTGGGATCCACAAAAATGTCTAACATCTAAAACAGACTGGAGTGTTTTGGGAAAAACAAACATCTCTGTTTCAACTTTCTTTTCGATGCTCATCATGTTTTCTCTTGAACCCTTTTTAAATCTTCCAGTAATTGTTCTTTCAGTTGACCGCAAGGATCGCTACCCTTCACCCGGAGAGTTTAGCCTAGCCCTTGGCCACAACATCTCCGCTGTCTCACCACAAGAACCTGGTATTGGATCCCTATTCACCCCATAGGCTCCCAGTTGCCAGGATTTCTAGGCTCTTTGGCTCCGCAAATCAATTATCACAGATCTGCCCAGACTTTCCCTGCTGACGACGGGAGCCTTCTTCTCACACGATGTCTCCAAAAACACCCGTTCCATTTCCAAAGACATTTCCATTGCTTGCTATGTTAGAGTCTTATATATGTGTATCTATATAGATATATACGTATATATAGATATATTAAATCCCATATTAAATATAAATAAACCCATAATGATGTAACTTCCAAATCAGGCATTTATATTGTCTGAGGGGAATGTGAAGCTCGCGCGGAGTGGCACAGTACAAATTAAGGAGATTTAGCCTCAAGTGGTCATGGCGGCCCAGCAGGGTAAAGTACCCAAATCAGCTTAATGAGGCTAAGCCTAAATATGGGCTACTCCCCATGGCAGTACCATCCCTTTTCAGTGTCAGTGTGAATGGAAGCTTGATAATAGTGAGTTTCGATGTGGGTCCCTTTATGGTTCTCAGAGAGAAAATCCATAATATATAGACCAGTTGCTCAAATCGCTATCAGCTCTATCTTTAATCTTTCAAAATGTTCAGTTGCTATCGCCATCAGCTCTATCTTTAATTTTTCAAAATGTTCAGTTGCTATTGCATGCACTCATCTGTGTTTCACTACACACATGAGTGCATGCTTACCAACTGTCAGTCTGCAACACTACTATCTCCGACATCTAAGAATGGAGATCCCCCCTTGAATGGCCCTTCTAAGGTTTCTCTCCTCCACACTGCCTGTGGTGCATTTTTCCCTATTGTTAGGTTTTAGTGAGTTTTTCCTTACCTTCGCGTGGGGTATGTCTGGGAGTGTTCGCATTGCATTCATTTATTTGCATTTATTTTAAATTTGTTGGACCTTATGGTGTTCTTATTTTGTTCTTGACTTATTGTTATGTTTCTTCTTGACTTGTTTAAAGAAGACTTGTCCGGCCCATGGGGACATTAACGTGTGTTGTCGGGCCTTACAAATAAATTTGATTTGATTTTTATTTGATTTGAATAAGACATATAGATCCTTTTACTATTTGTAAACAATGATGAGACAAGAGCGACAGCCAGAATGACAACGAACGACCTGTTAGTGCATTCAGTTACCTGCACCTATAGCCTCCAGATTGTCTCCAGAGTCTCTCCCCAAAATATGCGCGTGTGGTTTGGAGATGGCACTGATGACACAGGGTTCTACTGGGCTGCTACTTCTCTCCATACAGATATTTAAAAAATTCGATTATGGTTATATTTTGGGGGCCTAACTGCAAGGTACTATAGCTGGTTCTGCATCACATCCTCATTGTTTCATTGCCTATGCTAGAGCTCCTACCCAGCTTGTCTCTCTTATTTGGTTACTATTACTGAGCCTTTGTTTGTACTTCAATGGAAGCTTATATGAGTTGTAAGAAGAGCCTGTTGCTACAAGAGTCTCTCCAAAGGTCAAACACGGTGGTTTGTTTTCCTAGGAGTCCTTTGGGATGCAATGTGAATATGTTTAAGGCTTTTTACCTGCAAGCAATAAGGAGTAAAAGCACCCCTGCCAGTTGGTCAATTAGAGACAAACATATCTTTATGGACCTGCCGATCTGGGCAGGGTAAACATTTCATAACAATGACTGAAATAATCCGGGAAAGAAATGGGAATATTATCAAGACATACATTTCGGTATTGTTTTTTGACCATACTTTCATAGTCAAGTTACAACAAGATAATACTAAATAATTGAATAATATAAAACCACAATTTGCACTTGCGTGATCAATCTTAGTTTTCAATCTAATCTAACATTATAGAACAGTGTCAGATTTCATGAAAGATGTTGATTTCAGGGATTGTGGTTCTGACTTTGAGCAACTGAAAGGGAAGGCGGGGGATATTTCTCCCTCCATAATCCTGAACCTGTGTCAATTGGCCTATTATACTGCATAGGTGTGGTTTCATGTACTCTGCCCAGGTCAAAAGACTGACCTGTACTGAGTTGGCCTCGTTCCGATGACATCATCAAATGGAGACCTTATCTCAGCAGTGTACTGTACAATGGAAATGGGCCAAGAGCGCATGTTTGTTTGTCTTACTCTCCTCTGGGTTTAGATAAGTGCAAGTTACATGGGATATGACTTGTTTTTTTAGTCACTTCAACCCAACGATTGACCCTAGGACCATGTGGAATGTTAAGTGCAGTGTGTCAGAAAAGATCAAATAATGCATTGAGCCCTGGGGAAGCAGTAAAATTAACGGCCCGGTTTGTCTTAAGGACAAAACAAAGAGAGTGGAGAATAGACTACTGTATATAAAGGTCATAGTTCAAGTTTCTGTGTGTTTTACGGTCCGCTGGACTATAATATTTCACCTGGTTGAAATTTGGAAGGCTCAGTGCACTTTACATCCTGGACGAGGCGTCTGTTGGTGAGGAATCGGAAGAACCTGCCAAGAAAATGGAGACAAAATCCCTTTCCTGGAGTCATGATGAACACGTTTGAACTAGGCGTAACAATCTCCTCACTTTGCCGTTACTTTCACACATGACAGAAACAAGATAGTTTTAAGTATAAAAAATTATAACACCTCACATCCTTAACTCATACCATACCATTCATACCATCCAACATGACCTCAGAAGTCCACACGTCACACTGGGTTGAGAAAGTAAAAGTTCACCTGTCATGCCATCCTCGCTTTCCCGCAAGAGCTGTTGGAAAATGGCAGCTTGCATTCCACCATTAAGTATGCATTATGTGCCATATCCTCTAGCTACGAGGGATTTGGTGAGAAATCCGTCTCTAACCAACCGCTGGTTAAGACATTTCTCCAAGAAGTAAGGAGGATGATGCCAGTCGTCAGACAGTCAGCCCAAAAAGTGGGATCTGTCCGTGGTACTGAAAGCCATGTTGAAAGCCCTGTTTGATTCTATTGAGGAAGTGTCATTGAGGATACTGTCTACCGTGCTCTTCCTAATTCAGTAAAAATAATGAGTAATCAGGGGTGACCTGAGTAGTGTGGTGCTAAAACCCAACCTGAACATCAACAGTTCTTACAGGTTAAGGATTATCCCCCTGGCCTGGATGCCTTCCTATCCCCTCCTCATACAGAGGATAGGAGGATGTTTGTGTCCAGTTTGTGTCCGGTCATGCTACAAGCAGCACACTCAGGGCATATGTAAGACGCTGGTCTGGTATGGAGGAGCCAACCAAGGGAAGGCTCTTTCCAAACAGATATTAGCATGCGATTAGCCTGGCCTATTCCAGCATGAGTCTGACAACCACCAGCCAGTCAGGCCTCACCTCTGCTGCAGGGATCAGCATGGAACATATATGTATACATGACTACATTATGGTCTTCTCTCTGTCCCTTTTCCACATTTTACATGAGGGACATGTCATCTCTTTCCTTCTCGCAATTGGTGTTCAACTCAGCGAGGAGGCGAGTGGGGTAAGAGAGGTCTCAGAATAAGTAGGTTATGGTTTTACCTTGGAGTCCAGCTGTTTACACTTTCTATAGTGAATTCTGGTTCTGCTGACACCTTGTTTGCAAGAGCATGGGGGTGGCTAATCCTGGTATAAGCTCTTCCTCAAGCTGGGCTCGGCCTTGTCACATCATATTGGATACCTTCATGCCCGAGATGACCAAAGCCGATACTCTAACTTGCACCACCAGAGAGATCAGTGAGACATCAGACTGCTGGTCCACGTTGTAAAGGACGTGTCCATACCAAGACAAGATGTGCAGCAGCGGTCGGATCCAGCAAGCCATAGTGGCGTGGTTCAGACACGCTTCACCGTCTCCGTTGTGTAGATATTGTTCCAGGCTTGCTGAACAAAAACAAATAAAAGAGTATTGAGGTGGGGCGGCTACGTGGCGTAGTGGGCAAGGCGCTCGCCACGAAATCTGGAGACACTGGGCTCGCCTGTTCGAGCCCAGTGCTCCACATTTGCTTTCAGTTTAGCTGGTCGTCCGTACTAATACACATTGGCCGTATTAGGGGGTGGGAAACTGATGGGTGGGGATCGGGCGTTGTGGACAGTGACTCCTACAGGTCGGTTGGTGCGCCTGCGCAGTGGAATCAGGAAGTGTCGGGGGCAGCGTGAGCCTCCCACGCGTTACTCCTCACCACTGAGAGATCGAGCTGCGCAGGTGAAAAGATGCGACTGCTGTTACCTCAAGTACCGGAGGGGACTTGTGCTATGTATGACTTAGTCCACATTGCAGCCGGCTTGTGGGAGGCAAGAAACAGCGTTCGTGACAGGGGAGGGTTGAATTGGATGATACGAAATTGGGATGGGAGAAAATATAGAAAATGGGAGAAAAAGTGGATAAAAAAAAAAAAAAATGAAAAAAAAAAAAAAGAGGATTGAGGTAAGGGGTAATATATATAGTCATAAGGGCATTGCTTTATGCAAACGTTTCTACACCCTCCCAGGTATACAATTAGCTGGCTGGAAAGTAGACAGATGTTCAGCTGACCAATAGCTCTTCGGCATTTACCCATAGTGATAGCTTTGAAGTAAATTGCTAATTATATATAACCTCCATGATGGAGGTAATTAACCATTTTTTAACTGTGAACAGGCCCATATTTTATCCTTTTTAGATTCAAAGCACCTAGTGACCAGCAATGTCACTAATGGGGCTTTTCCACTACATGGTATTGGTTAAACTCTACTCTACTCGACTCTACTCTACTCTCCTCTACTCGCTAGTTTCCACAACACTAGCCCTGTCACAGCATGAAACTGCCACACCCCAAACTAATTTCACTGGTTGCTCAAACTGCTTATGCTGGTCTATACAGCTATCTGGCACCTCCTTTAATACCATAGTGAACCTCATATTGTCATTGATATAGATGCATTAAAGAAATTCCCCAGTGAATCTCTTAATTACATCAATATTGTCATCGCAGCGACAACCAGGGCCCTATTCCCCGTACCTGGTTCAACTAAGTCGATCAAAAGTCCCATTATCCAGATTCAATTAACCCGATGTTTGAATCCAGGCTTTCCCTGTTCCTCGAAGGTGGATTCACTCTCGTTAATTCGAACCAGACTTGATACTCAGGATAATTGCGCGCGGCTGCCTCACCTGAAAAGACAGCAGGTGTCGATCGCAGAAATCCTGATTTTCTAACGGCATTGATTGATTGATTGATTGATTGAAAACTTTATTACCAGATTGCAGAATGGGTACAATACAGTACGACTCAATAGCCTCGCCGACAAGTTAAATGCATAATCAAATTTTAAGTCCCTCATTACCCCAATCAATCAATTATATTTATTTAAATGTGCCTACTGGCAGTAGGCTTAATGGAATGAATAATCAAATGAGATCTTGCTAGCGAAAATAATTTGTTAAACTCTTTCAGAATAAGTCTAATTGATACGAATTAATAGATACTTATGAGGATATTTGTACTGTATGTGCTTAGGTATCATGTACTATATAAATACATGGTTCCCAAAGTTTTCAAGGCGCGACCCCCAAAATAACTTGTCAGAGAGGCTTGAAAGCTATACAGTTTCACTATTAATCAGGTTTTAATCTGTTTCGGACATCATCCATACATGCATTGAATTGATTAACCTTTGGTTTATACCAGTGACACCAGTCATGTTAATCACCTTCTTGTTCATCATAAGATAACACTCAAATTCTCAAATTCATTCATCAAAACGTCAAAGGCTTGCAATTGCTCATTCATTTTCTCAAGTCACGTCCACGTCATCAAATCCGTCAAACAGCGCATCTCCTCAAACATTTTAATCCCAGTTACAATATCACAATAACGTGTGAGTGACAGTGATACAATTCAACAATCCACATATTCAGATTTGTCGTAATTCATATCCACAATCCACGCATGAAGACGCAAATACATCCACAGCCGAGAATATGAAACTAATCAGAGCCAAACGCCCGATTTCATTCATTAAAAACATCCCAGCTGTAAGGACAATGTAAACAGTGGCCACAATGTAAACAGTGGTCTCCCACCTGGTCTCCTACCTCCCTCTAGTGGCCACCAACAGATAATTCAGATGGTGCAGGCCATCATCACACCTGTATTGACAATTATGATTAATATAATTAATGTGATTTAATGGTGTGTGTTATTGAATGTCCCTTCCCTTGTGTGATGTGGTTCCCCTGTCTGCTTGTGGTTTTGTAATATGCTTTTGTGTTTAGTTGGTATGTTGTGTTTTAGACTGGCCTGGCCAGGTGTGGCCAATTGTAATTAGTCGGTGTATATATGTGTGTTCGGTCTTCTCCTCTGTGTGGCGCCATACCTCCGTTTTCTCTGTTCCTGTCGACGCCTCCTTCCCTGTAGTTTTGCTTTTGTCTAAGTAAGTGTTCATTAGTATTCTGTTTTGGTTGCCTTTCTTTTCGTGTTCACAGTTTCGTTGTTCCTCAGTGCCAGCTAGGCTGCGCCTGTTTTGTTCTTTTGTAACGTGCCTTTGTTCAGTTTCGTTGTTCCTCAGTGCCAGCTAGGCTGTGCCTGTTTTGCTCTTTGGTAACGTGCCTTGTTTACCTGCTTGTGCCGCAATACAAGTAATTATTTTCGACTCCCTCGTCTCTGCCTCCTCTCTCATCATCATTGTCCTGCAACATTGGGTTCTACTCTCCTTCCCTCACTACCCCCATTCCTAACAGAATGACGCCACCATTACAGAACCCAGTGGACAGACTAAAGGGCACGATGAGTGTATTACTTAAATTAATGGAGGGGAACATGGCTAGCTACACCCCAGCTAAATGGGTCTTTTTGTTTAAAACGATCCAGTCCGTAGCGGACCAGAATCCTGATCAGGAGGCAGAGATGGGGGTGATAGCAACGCCGGCTGCCACCACTCCCCTTCCGGCCTCCACAGCTGGTCCAGCTTCATCGCCCAGCTCAGCCTCTACACCTGGTCCGGCTGCAACGCCGGCTGCCACCGCTCCCCTTCCGGCCTCCACGCCACACCTCGTCGCCACAACCGGTCTGGCCTCCACGCCACACCTCGTTGCCACAACCGGTCCGGCCTCCACGCTCAGCCCAGCCTCTGCGCCTGGTCCGGCTGCTACACCGGTTCCTGGCTCCTCACTGGTCCTGGCTTCCTCTCTGGTCCAGCCCTACGCCGTGATCGGCGCCCTGGTCCTCGCCGTGGTCTTCGCCAGGGTCGTCGCCGTCGCACCTCCGTGCCGGCTCTCCTGATCCGGTCCCTGGTCCGGTGGCTGGAGGGTCCCTGGTCCGGGATCCTGCTCCGGGGTCCTTACCCTTGCCCTTTGGCTCCAGGCCCCCTGACCGGCGCCCTGTTTCCCTCCCCGCCTCCCCTCTCCAGGCCTCTGTCCCCGTCCCCACCCCCCTTCGTCTGGCCTCTGTTCCCGGGTCCAGCCCCCCGCTCCGGGCCTCTGCACCCATCCCCACCCCCCCTCGTCGGGCCTCTGCACTCATCCCCACCCCCCCTCGTCGGGCCTCTGTTCACAGGTCCAGCCCCCCTCTCCGGGCCTCTGCACCCGTTTTCAGCCCCCCTGACTGCTATGGCCCTCTTGGGTTGTTTTCTTGGGCTCCCGGACCCAGTTTTCCGGGTCCCCCCCCCTCAGCCTTTTTCAGGGTCTCGGGCGTCTGGAAGCCGCCCGTTCGGGGGGACGTACTGTAACGGTTCCAGGGAGGACAATGTAAACAGCGGCCACAATGTAAACAGTGGTCACAATGGGAACAGTGGTCTCCCACCTGGTCTCCTACCTCCCTCTAGTGGCCACCACCAGATGGTTCAGATGGTGCAGGCCATCATCACACCTGTATTGACTATTATGATTAATATAATTTATATGATTTCATGGTGTGTGTTATTTAATGTCCCTTCCCTTGTGTGATGTGGTTCCCCTGTCTGCTTGTGGTTTTGTAATATGCTTTTGTGTTTAGTTGGTATGTTGTGTTTTAGACTGGCCTGGCCAGGTGTGGCCAATTGTAATTAGTCGGTGTATATATGTGTGTTCGGTCTTCTCCTCTGTGTGGCGTCATACCTCCGTTTTCTCTGTTCCTGTCGACGCCTCCTTCCCTGTAGTTTTGCTCTTGTCTAAGTGAGTGTTCATTGGTGTTCATTGGTTGCCTTTCTTTTCATGTTCACAGTTTCGTTGTTCCTCAGTGCCAGCTAGGCTGTGCCTGTTTTGTTCTTTTGTAACGTGCCTTTGTTCAGTTTCGTTGTTCCTCAGTGCCAGCTAGGCTGCGCCTGTTTTGCTCTTTTGTAACGTGCCTTGTTTACCTGCTTGCGCCGCAATCAGTGTTGTGCTAGTTACTGAAAAATAGTAACTCAGTTACTTTACTAGTTACTTAATTTCAAAGTAACTTCGTTACTGTACTAGTTACTTACACCCAAAAGTAATGAGTTACTGTGAAAAGTAACTATTTAGTTATTTAAAAAAAAAAAAAAAAAAAAAAAAAAAAGATTGCTCCCGAGTCCCATGCCCCAGATACTCAAAATCGGTTGATCAACTTGACAGTTTCCATTCACATCACCGAACTCTGCTAAGCAATGTGGTCTAGATACAAACACAAATCTGACACAAACAAATGTTGTCCCGAGTCGATATAATAAGAAGTGCGCCGGTTGAAGGAACAGCCTTGATGTCGCCGGAGCGTTTCATTATAACCATTATAATTCAAGGGTACTACGACTATGCGTGCACCTCATGGTACCAAAGCACCTCAAAGGCGCTTAAAACAAAATTACAAACATCACAAAACAAACTGGTCAGACTACTACTTGACCTGAACCCCAGAACCCACCTCACCCCTGCCCACTTTGACAACCTAGGATGGCTTAGAGTAGACGACAGAGTACAGCAACTTGCAATGGGCCTGGTCTACAAGATACACTATACGACCGGGGTACCCATGTACATGTCAAAATACTTCCCAAAGGTCAGTGAATACCACAACCACTACACCAGAGGAAGCTCAACAAATCATGTAAAACCCAGATTCGGCTCAAACAAGGGACTAAACACGTTTCGCAATTATGCCACAACAATGTGGAATGCCCTACCCAAAGCTAGGGGTAACAGTACTGTATATTTGAATACCGTTTATGTCACAAATGTATCAGTACTAAATACCTATATGTCCCTATGCCATAAATGTCATGTATGTTGTGTATGTCATAAATGTCTATATGAATTGAAAATGGGGGACCCTGATGGAAACAAGACAAACATCTTTCTCAGGTCTGCATCCCCTTAACAATTGTATGTATTGAGCCGTACTGTATTGTACCCATTCTGCAATCTGTTAAATAAAGTTTTCATTCATTCATTCACCATCTTGCAAGTTGCAACGTTGTTTAAGATATCAATCAAAGCATTGCAACGTTAGAATAGTTAGGATATCAATTGTGCATGAAAGGACTATATTTATATTGTTTGATTAGTATTATGAGATTCCCTGGCAGATTTCGTACAGTCAAAATCCGTTGATCAACTTGAGTTTCAGTGAACACATTGCACTCACCAAAGTCTGCGGTGGTCGAGATGTAGTAACGTTAGTCCAGTTGACTCCAGCAGCGCCTCAAACATGTTCTTTATCTCGTTTCCATGTTGTATATTAATTATCTCTCCAAGTAGTTGCTAAATGGTTTGTTAGTTCGTTACTGCGTTCTTTTTATGTAGATTCATAGCGAGCGTCCGCCTGCGTTTGGTTTGTTTACAATAGAGAGGGTCTATTTCTTTCCGTAGCCGCATTTCTGGTTTGCGCATTTCTGATTGGCCAGTGGCCACTGACTGACGCTCTCTGGTCAGAGAACGTCAGAGAACGTCAGTCAGTGGCCAATCAGAAATGCGAAAACCAGAAATGCGGCTACGGAAAGAAATAGACGCTCTCTATTGTAAACAAAACAAACTCAGGCGAAATCAAACGGAGTTAGGAGGACGCTCGCTATGAATCTACATAAAAAGAACGCAGTAACGAACTAACAAACCATTTAGTAACGGTAACAGCGTTACTGAATTTAAAAAGTAATGCGTTAGAGTACTAGAACGGCAAAAAATAACTTCGTTACTGTAACGCGTTACTTTGTAACGCGTTAGTCCCAACACTGGCCGCAATACAAGTAATTATTTTCTACTCCCTTGTCTCTGCCTCCTCTCTCATCATCATTGTCCTGCAACATTGGGTTCTACTCTCCTTCCCTCACTACCCCCATTCCTAACACCCGCGGGAATCACATTTGCAATGCGCCGTTATTAAAATAACCACACAGTGTGTATATCGCACCTTCTAAGCGCCGTATATATGACGTGCATTATTTGGGAAAAAGTCATTCCATAGGCTGAATATGATTTATTATCAGCATTTTAGGTATATTATTTTACATTTCAAAAGCCCCCTCTAGAAAAACGAAGCACAAAAACATCATTCAGAATGGTATAATGGGATCTAGACTGTGAGAATTATTTCAGGAAGGGAGCTGGCATTTCTTTGCGAGGGCGTGGCCATGCAGGTTATCGAGCTAACTGAACTAAACCCTGCCCTCGACCAGGTTCAAACTTTTTGATCTGTTGCCATAGTGATTTAGATTTAGAAAATCGTACGTCGGGGAACCGAAAGGTCTAGTTTAAGTTATCCTGAAAATTATCCGGCTAACTCAGATAGCCAGGCACGAGGAACAGGGCCCAGAACCTGCAGATTCTTCCTGAGCAACATCAGAAGGATCCGCTCCTTCCTGACAAAAGAAGCCACCCCACTCCTCGTCCAATCAACAGTCATCTCCCGCCTCGACTACTGCAACGCACTGCTTGCTGGCCTTCCGACCACTGCCACCAAGCATCTTCAACTCAGAACGCAGCGGCCCGCCTGATCTCAAACCTACCGAAGTCAGCCCATGTCACCCCACTTCTTAGGGACCTGCACTGGCTCCCCATTGCCGCACAAATCCGCTTCAAGGCCCTCGACCTGGCATACCGTGTGGCAAAGGGAACCGCTCCCACCTACCTCCGGTCAATGGTCTCTAACTACACACCCTCAAGACCCCTACGCTCTGCATCTTCTGGCCGTCTCAGACCCACTCCTATCTGAGCTCCGGAGGGTCATCAAGGAGGAGCCGCCTTTTCTCAGTCCTTGCCCCACATTGTTTTCACCTCACAGCGTTTGGTATCGCCTGAGCTTTCTTGGAACCCCGACAGAAGTGATACCAAAAAAGGTAGCAGTTACCAAGTACTATCCACAACTTTTCCCCAATGGAAAACCAAAAAAAGGTGAGTATAGTCAAGCCGGTACCATGCAGTGGTACATGGTACTAAAGGGCATAACTCACTATAATCCTAATCACTTGCTCACATTATTCACTCACTTACTCACTAACTCACTCACTCATGGTTAGCTACTCTGTCCCTAGTAGCAGCTCACTGGAAATGCGCTTTGTGTACATTTGAATCAATGACACTGTGTGTCCCAGTTTTTTATGGGTACATTCTAATCATAATAGCAATGCTTTTATGGGGCAGTTACTTAACAATAATCGCATTATGAGCAAAATGATCTAATTCGGTCAAGTCAGAGTTATCTCAGACTGATCAACAGAACATCACATTATTCTGTGTTTCTCTTGTTTTGGCATAGCCATCTATTTTCTTGTTGATTTTATCTGCCACACTGCTAGCCAGGCTTCTCCTACTGCTTCTGTGTGTTTCCCTTCCAAAGTCACAGTATAATATATTGATTATCAAGTCCAATACACCGGGGGGTCGCCTTCTGGGATGTTATCTAAAGTCAGTTGCGCCCAGGGGTATAAAGTACTTGAGTAATTGTACTTCGTTACAATACTTAACTACTGTTTTTGGGGATTTGTACTTTACTCGAGTATTATTAGGTTTGTATACTTGTACTTTTACTCAATTACATTTCAAGTACAACTCTCGCAGGTCCAAAAAAGATTTATTAGTTGCTTCTCTGGCCGAACTAATGATAACGTAAATCCTGTGGCCGCGCTTTATTTAAAAACAGCCAATCAAATCCCCATCAATGGAAAATGAACCCGCCCATACCCATGCTGATTGGTCCTTGTGCAAGACTAGAAAGCCAGGATATTTGATTAAACACCTGCTATCAGAAGAATAGAAAGTTGGAATAAAAGTTTTTACTTTGACTTTTTAGTACTTAAGTACTTTTAAAAGTAGAAACCTTTTGACTTTCACTCAAGTGTGTTTTTAGCCAGATACTCTGACTTTTACTTGAGTACAATTTTGAGACGGTACCCATACTTTCACTTAAGTATAATTTCTGGGTACTTTTTACACCCCTGGTTGCGCCTTAGTTCTTATTATTGTAATCTGAAAAATGTGCGTCATAATATTTCTGTGGATGAATTACACATTCATGTTTCCTGTGGCACTTCATTCATTTCTACACACACAGAGATTAGCTGTCAGGTGTCACTGGCCATAATGCCGTTGAGTAACAATGGTACTGCTAGGCAGTGGGGAAACATGTATGCAATTTGTTGTATCGTGAGGAAGCATTCACAGTGAATGCACAGACGAGTAGAGTACTGAGCATGTTTATTTAGAAAGATACAGTGTACAGTGTGCACTGAAACTTGATATGAATGTTGTATTGTTTGAGTTCAACTGCACGGGCGTGATTCTACTATCTCTACATCAAGCTGATCTAGATCCAAATGTAATGTTTCTTGGTCAGTTATGTGAATTGTGCTCATGAAGGCGTGGCCTTTCAATGTCATGATGGCACTACTGTACTGTAGGTCAGTGGTTCTCAACATGGGATCTGGGGACCCCTGGGGTCCTCAATGGAGTTCTAGTGGGTCCCCAGAAAAATGGGGAACAGTTTAGCTTCACTATTTCATTAATTTACTAGAAGTTAGTCTGAAATTAGAGAATAAATTAGCAGTTTCATTCTCCACTGTTATCACCCCACCTAATGTATAGACTTTTATGGAATTCTGGACTAAATCATATCTAACAAATACAATCAGCACAGATGGGCGTCCCTGAGAAATGGGGGGTCTATAGCCTAATGTGAATCAATTTGGGGGCCCTTGATATGGAAAAGGTTGAAAACCACTACTGTAGCTGAGAGCAGGCATTAATCCACCAGACGGCAGCCTGGAGGAGATCATATATTCGTCTCATATTTGTTTTGCACAATTATGACTATATGACCTATTCAATACCTGTCCTGTAGCCAATTTATTGCTATCTCTTCCTGGCCTGACCAACCCGGGACCGACTAAGGCCTACTGTTTAGATTACGGACTAGAGTCTGTCTAGGGGTATTCAGGTTAGCAATCCAAACTCTAGCCCTAACATTAACCTCTTAAGCCCGGATCCCTATTTCCTGAAAATCCGCCTAAAATACATACCTAAGTAAATGGAAGATTGCTCCACTTCTACAAGTCCATTTGCATGTTCTTGGTATCTAGGGACATCTATGGGCCTCAGTGAATGTAATCCCAGTGTCAGAAATAGTGTGTCTATGTCTAGGCTTGCTTAAATTGTGATGAAACAAAGGAGAATATGAATTATGATTTTTCTTTGCATCTTTGACAGTGAATAACACCATGCTAAAAATGACCAGACTTGAAAAACTGCCACTGAGCTCGTTCAGTACCTTCTTGAGATGTACAAAAAATCTAAGGAAATGAATAAAGGGAAGATGATTAAACAGAATGATTTGTAGATACAGTACTGACAGTGCGGTACCGGACCGCACGGGTGGAAGAGGTTAAGTGCAGTATTGATGAAGAGACAAGGAAACAGAACAAAAGAGCTGGTTTTCAATGAAGATAAATAACCATAGGTTAGCTTACCAGAATCTACACACAAGGTCTCCTGGGCAAGCACTGCACTCAGCAGACAGTGGATGATATCAGCGTATGTATGTGCGAGTGTGTTTGGATACCGGTAATTATAGTTAATGTTTGTTTGCTCTGTGAGAGAGAGACAGAGAAGAAATGTGTGGCTCCGGCATCTCCCAGATTTGTTGAACTACTTGTGTGCTATTTTGTGTCCACCCTGTGATGTTCAGAGGATAAGGCAAGCACATTGAACAAACTGTCTGACTGCTGCCTGGTGGATATTTGCACTCCACTGAGCGCACTTTTCTAGTTATTAACAATACAATCTGTATTGCAGCAAGGATGTGTGTGTGTGTGTGTGTGTGTGTGTGTGTGTGTGTGTGTGTGTGTGTGTGTGTGTGTGTGTGTGTGTGTGTGTGTGTGTGTGTGTGTGTGTGTGTGTGTGTGTGTGTGTGTGTGTGTGTGTGTGTGTGTGTGTGTGTGTGTGTGTGTGTGTGTGTGTGTGTGTGTCTGTGTGTGTGTGTGTGTGTGTGTGTGTGTGTGTGTGTGTGTGTGTGTGTGTGTGTGTGTGTGCATGCGTGCGTGCGTGCGTGCGTGCGTGCGTGTGTGTGTGTGTGTGTGTGTGTGTGTGTGAGGGGAGGGGTGGGGGTGGAGTAATCCTCTGTATTAGCTGATGCTTTCCTCGGTCATGACAGCTTTAGTTATATATTAACACATCGGCTATTCTCAGTGAGTACCTCCTGAATTAAAGTGTAACGTCAAATCCAGATCTTAATCTCCCAAATGAGAAAGTATATATTTTTATATTCATTGATTGACCGAGTGAGTCAGTAACTCATGTTGAAATTTGTTTGCCATCATATAGTTAATATTAAGTCAGAAACTGGAAACCATCCAAATCCAACTGATGTCCTCAGAGTTACCAGCCAGAGATGCTTGTGTGCTGCTCAAGTGCCACTCTGTCATCCATGGCGACCACCTCTGCCCACCAGGCAAGAGAGGAAAGCCAGAAAAGCTGCTTCCTGGGGGAGCTGTAGGGCCAGTGGCGCCTGCAGAAGAGTGATATAAATCCGGGCTGCTTTGAAAATAATTAGTGTGCGGATCAAGGCTAGCAGGGCAGTCTCCCTGCCTGGCGCTGAAGAGGAGACAGGTGCCACCAGTGGCCTAAGCCCATAAGAAGCCAGCAGGCGTCGGAGCTGCCCCCTCTCAGTACAGAGCTGCCTCCTCTCAGTACAGAGCTGCCCCCTCATATGCCCCAAATTTGTACGAAGCTAACTTCTACACTACACTTACCAGAACAATGTTAAACCTTCCTGAATACTCATTTATAATAGGTGCGGATTTGAATGCCATTTGGGATCCTGGGATGGATAAATCTTATCCCACCTTTTCCAACAAACAGAAAAATTCATCTAATGCGTTAAAGGATTGGTCGAAGAATACAGCTGTAAATGATCTATAGCGATCACTCAACCCCACAACCCGGAAGTACTCTTGTCGATCTGCAAGACATAACACACTTTCCAGAATAGATTATGTTTTTGTATCCCCGAGACTATTTGATAAATATGACGTGGAAATGGTACCCAATGCACTATCAGATCACTGCTATTTACCCCTAAAAGGAATTTATTTCACAACTCAAAGAAGCTCTTTCTGTATTCCTACTGGAGAATGCGAAATCGGTACAGGACCCCAGAATATTATGGATGTCGGTAAAGGGATTGATCAAGGAATTTACCGGGTACTTTTCCTCCAAAATACGCAAGAATCGTTGCTCAAAACTGGCAGAGCTGGAAACGCTTTACTCTACGTTATTTTCCTCTTTACAATACAACTACTCGGTTCGACTGGAAACTCAAATTAATGTGTTAAAAAAAGAGATTAATGCCATTTATAAACAACAATCTGAAGTACAAATACGTAGCACAAGACAACAGCACTACTTTCAGGGTTCTAAACCAAGTCACCTACTAGCTATGCGGTTAAGAGTCAGCGCAAAATTTGCAGATATAACTACCATTAAAGCACAACAAGGACTTGTTACAGACCCTAAAAAAATCAACGAGACATTCAAAGAGTTCTACTCCAACTTGTATAAATCAGAAACGACCTTCGATCAAAAGAAATTGACACATATCTTAATCAAATTAACCTCCCTAAACTATCAGAGGATGACGCTAAACAGTTAGAAACACCCATCACACTAGACGAACTTAGGGAGGCCATATCTGAAATGCAAAGTGGTAGGGCTCCTGGAAGAGACGGTATCCCACCAGAAATGTACCTCTCATGTTGGGACGTAATTGGACCCCTATTACTTAATATGATTTTATATTCAATCAAGGAGGGGAACTTCCATAAGAACGACAATATTGCACTCATAACAGTCCTCCTTAAAAAAGACAAAGACCCCACCGACTGCGGTAGTTATAGACCCTTAAGCCTCGGAACCGATATCAAGCTGTACTCCAAGGTATTAGCCATCAGACTTCAAAAACATATGACGTCTTTAGTTCATCCTGATCAGACTGGCTTCATAAGAGGCCGATTGATCACGGATAATATAAGACGGTTACTACATGTACTAGATGCCAGCAAGGATGACACCACACCTAAGGCGATGCTGTCCCTGGATGCAATGAAAGCTTTTGATAGGTTGGAATGGTCTTATCTATGGGCAGTATTAGAAAGGATGGGGTTAGGAAAAGGATTCATTGATATGATTAAGGTATTATACAAAGACCCATCGGCCATGATTACAACAGGTATAATCACCTCCGAAATCTTTCCGGTATCACGCTCTTCTAGACAGGGTTGCCCTCTTAGTCCCGGACTATTCGATTTATCATTAGAGCCTTTAGCACAATATATAAGACAATCCCAATCCATAGAACCAATCGCAATCAAGGGCACACAACATAAAATTAGTTTATATGCGGACGACGTAATACTGTTCATGCAAAACCCTAACACCTCAATGCCTCATCTTCTCAAGTTGATTGATGACTTTGGCAATCTATCGGGATTTAGGATAAATTGGCCAAAGTCGGCTTTCCTTCCACTTAATGCCCCTGCAAAAAAAATATATTCCTTCCAGAAGAAATACCAATGGTTAAACACTTCAGATGTTTGGGAGTTGAAGTATTCCCTACTATAAGCCAAACGGTGAAGTACAATTACACAAAAATCCAAGATAAGATCAAATACGACTTTGACAGGTGGTCAAAACTTAAAAACTCAGTACAGGCACGGGTATCAATAGTTAAGATGGATGTCCTACCTAGAATCAACTTCATTAGCTGAATGCTACCGTTACCCCCTCCAGATGGTTACTGGAAAAAATTACACTCTACCGCATACAAATTTATTTGGAATAACAAACCTCCACATATAAAAAGATCCACCGCACCGAAACAAAGCCGACGGAGGTATGGCATTTCCAGATTTCTACCACTATTTTAAGGCGTACACTTTAAGACCACTGACAACCTGGTTTGATTCACAAGCAACAGTATTCTGGAGAAATGTTTAAGTAAATATAGTAGCACCACATAGACTGCAGGACATAGTATACACCAAATTATCAATTAAGCAATGCGAATTGAAATTTGGCCCCATTATTACTCATGCGATCCGGATATGGCGTGAAACACAAAAAAGTTATTCTAACCCACATAAATGGCATAGTCATACTCCCCTATTCAATAACAATGCACTCCTGATTGGAAAACGACCTATAAGATACCCTAAATGGGAAAAGCAGGGCATACACACATTAGGAGATGTTTTCAACAAACGGGGTTTTTGTAGTTATGAAGACATACATAAAAAAAATTATCTCACCAGTTCCACATATTATTTTTACGCACAGTTATTGGTATGTTTGAAGGCTCATGGAGTCCCATTAAGGATACCAATTGAACACCACAGATACCACAAATTCTTCTATGAAAGAGAAACATCGAAAGGTTTTGTATCAGATTTTTATCATCAATTACTAACGTCCTCATATGGAATCCTCCACCTAGACTCAATCTGGAGGAGGGATATACCAGACCTGGAAATAAATTTTGATTGGCAAGAAGCCTGGGCAAACGTTCGACTTGCGTCACGTAACCCGGACCATCAACAAATTAATCTCAACTTTATTCATAGGACATACCTGACTCCTATAAGATTGAACAGAATGGGACTTAAACAAGACTCCAGATGCTCCTTATGTACAAATGGGGATGAGGGTACATTTATGCACATGTACTGGGATTGCCCACCAGTTAAGATATTCTGGAAAGAAGTGTCCCAGCAATTATCAAATTTCTTAATTCTGAATAATACCTGTACACCCCTCTGTATTGCTGTTGAATGATGTTTTTGAGTTTGCAGTCCCTATACAGCTAAAGAGATTCGTTTTATCTGGTATAACAGCGGCTAAAAAGCTGATAGCATCAAGATGGTTTCAACCGGAAAAAATGTGTCGGAAGGTTTATCTAGAAATATCTACAGCAAGAATTCTAGGTGTCAGTGAAACCAAAATTGCAATGTGGTTAGAAGTGGTGGAGAGAATAAAAGCTAGCATATGAATAGTAGTGCCTGGTTAGGAGTGAATGATAGTGGATGGATTATCCAAGTGGGGGTCCGGGGGGGGGGGGGGGAGCGAGCGAGCGAGAGCATATGTATGTAGGGTTTTAGATAGCAAGTAATTAATGTAATTAATGCTTGTATATCTAATTGTATGTTATGTTTAAAAAATAATAAAAAAATAAAACACAAAAAAAGAGCTGCCCCCTCACAGTACAGAGCTGCCCCCTCTCAGTACAGAGCTGCCCCCTCACAGTACAGCTGCCCCCTCTCGATACAGAGCTGCCCCCTCGCAGTACAGAGCTGCCCCCTCACAGTACAGAGCTGCCCCCTCTCAGTACAGAGCTGCCCCCTCACAGTACAGAGCTGCCCCCTCTCAGTACAGAGCTGCCCCCTCTCAGTACAGAGCTGCCCCCTCACAGTACAGAGCTGCCCCCTCTCAGTACAGAGCTGCCCCCTCTCAGTACAGAGCTGCCCCCTCTCAGTACAGAGCTGCCCCCTCACAGTACAGAGCTGCCCCCTCACAGTACAGAGCTGCCCCCTCACAGTACAGAGCTGCCCCCTCAAAGTACAGAGCTGCCCCCTCTCAGTACAGAGCTGCCCCCTCACAGTACAGAGCTGCCCCCTCTCAGTACAGAGCTGCCCCCTCACAGTACAGAGCTGCCCCCTCTCAGTACAGAGCTGCCCCCTCACAGTACAGAGCTGCCCCCTCTCAGTACAGAGCTGCCCCCTCACAGTACAGAGCTGCCCCCTCACAGTACAGAGCTGCCCCCTCTCAGTACAGAGCTGCCCCCTCTCAGTACAGAGCTGCCCCCTCTCAGTACAGAGCTGCCCCCTCACAGTACAGAGCTGCCCCCTCACAGTACAGAGCTGCCCCCTCACAGTACAGAGCTGCCCCCTCTCAGTACAGAGCTGCCCCCTCACAGTACAGAGCTGCCCCCTCTCAGTACAGAGCTGCCCCCTCACAGTACAGAGCTGCCCCCTCTCAGTACAGAGCTGTCCCCTCACAGTACAGAAATGCCCCCTAGCAGTAAAAACTGCCCCCTCTCAGTACAGAGCTGCCCCCTCTCAGTACAGAGCTGCCCCCTCACAGTACAGAGCTGCCCCCTCACAGTACAGAGCTGCCCCCTCACAGTACAGAGCTGCCCCCTCTCAGTACAGAGCTGCCCCCTCTCACAAGATACAAGATACAAGATACTTTAATGCCACACAATGATGGTTGGTGGTAATTGTTTGCGGTACAGTTTTTTAAAAGCACTGGGACATCAACATGAAACATCAGACATCAAACGCCCCCCCTCCCATCACCCAATCCCCACAATAAATACATATATACTAGAGCTGGGCCGTTAACGGCGTTAACGTGCTGCGTTAACGCTATACTAGTATCGCGCGATAATATAATTAACGCATTAATCTAAAAAAAAAAAAAAAAAAAAATTACATTTTTTTTTTTACCTTTATTTACCCAGGGTAGGTTCGCTGAGCACAGATGCTCTTTTTCAGGAACGCCCTGCTTCACATTCACACAGTTCCATTCACACCTGGGAGCTGCCCAGTACAACCACATTGACACCATTGGCCACTGAGCAACTCCACTGGAGCAGTTGATTCAAGCCATGTCACATAGTTCAAGTTTGAAATGATTCTTTCTGTTTTGCTCCTGAGAGTGCTAGATACTGTACTGTACTGGTAATATTATTTATTTGTGTTAACTTCTGAATAAAACAACTTATTAAACACAAGTACATCTTATTGAACATTATTTTGATATTTCATTACCAATTATCATAGCAAAACAGCTTTTTCAAACAGTCTGTAATGCATTTTGGAAACGGGAGATGGGCTCATGGTGTAATGGGCCACCTGGCCTGAGAAACATAAGGAGGAAAGAAAAAGTAAGGACTTACTTCTGGTCATTATTTGGGTTGAATGCCTTCGGCAGGTTTTTTTTATTTGTTTTGAGCCATTTTAATCTAGATTAATCTAGATTAAATCCAGGATTGCAGATAGATTAATCTAGATTAAAAAAATGAATCTATGCCCACCTATAATATATACATAAATACATACAGGACAGTCACATGTAACAGTGTCAGTCAGTGACGGATGCGTGCCCATCTGTACAGAAATACCCCCTAGCAGTACAAACTGCCTCCTCACAGTACAGAAATGCCCCCTAGCAGTACAAACTGCCTCCTCACAGTACAGAAATGCCCCCTAGCAGTACAAACTGCCTCCTCACAGTACAGAAATGCCCCCTAGCAGTACAAACTGCCTCCTCACAGCAGGGGCGTCCATTTGGTATGGCAAGGTATGGCACTCGCCATACCTTGGCAAATAAAAATGTAAAAAAAAAAAAAAAAAAAAAACTTTTTTTTTACAATTTTTTACAATTTTTTATGTTGATTTAGAATTCGAATGTCAACATTATGAACGAAGCTTCGAACTATTCGGTACAGCCCTAGCATGTTTTGATATTGTCAATTATCTCACTTTTACTAGGTGACTTTTACTGTGACTAACTGAAATATGCCCAAAAAAAAGGAAAATGGACATAGGGACGTTTTTTTATCAAAGGGCAGCAGAGACAAGTGATACAGGGACACAGGTAAGGTCTGGCTTAGTGATTATAATAGTGCAGTTCAGCATTCAGTAACCCATACTTTTTGTGAATGTGTTTTTGATACTACATTCTGTTGAACACACACCTCAAAACCATACCTAAGGAAAATTGGCTCAATTGCAAGAAAAGTAATAGACAGTTATGATATTACATTCTGCATAATTCGTATGCAAAATATTGTGGTTCCCTGCTTTAGTCTGTTGACACATTTCTATACTAAAAATGCTTGTGTAGTCCTGTGTCATACCGAAATGTCATATAACTGAATTGTATAGAAACAACTCACCAAAAGTGACTATTGCACAACTGATTTGACAAAAAATATCTACCAGGGGGGGGAAACCCCCCCTTCACCCCACCCCCCCCCTCCTCGCCATACCTTGCCTTTTACTGAAAGGACGCCACTGCCTCACAGTACAGAAATGCCCCTTAGCAGTACAAACTGCATCCTCACAGTACAGAAATGCCCCCTAGCAGTACAAACTGCCTCCTCACAGTACAGAGCAAGCCCAGTCTGGGAAACAGAATGCCAGTCTTGAAAACAAAAAAACGGAACCCCGCTGATCTAGTAATTTATTTTCTTCATTTTTCTCACCCTCCCCCTCTTTAATTTTGTGTGCGTCTGGGTGTGTGTGTGTGTGTGTGTGTGTGTGTGTGTGTGTGTGTGTGTGTGTGTGTGTGTGTGTGTGTGTGTGTGTGTGTGTGTGTGTGTGTGTGTGTGTGTGTGTGTGTGTGTGTGTGTGTGTGTGTGTGTGTGTGTGTGTGTGTGTGTGTGTGTGTGTGTGTGTGTGTGTGTGTGTGTGTGGGTGTGTGTTTGTGTGTGTTTGTGTGCGTGTGTGTGTTTGATCCAGCAGCATTCATTTCAGGAGTCTGCTGGGTGTGGGATCTACACTGGTCTTGGGAAAAGTAGAGGGAGGGAGGGAGAATTAGGTTTTAAGGGGCGGGGGTGTTTGTGTGTCCACCCTATGACCTGACCCATTGTACTGACCCCCTGCCACGATGAAAGCCATGGTCTTATTTGGTTATCAGGAACAGAGAGCAGTGGAGTCATTGTTGCAGATGAGTCCAATGCAAATAGATGATGAGATGAGTGGGGGATTGGAGGACTTTCCAGATAACACCGTAAAATCCCAGGTTCATGACATGATGTGAAGCAAAGAGCAGTTGACTCAGACAGAGATTAATCAGATGACTTTCCTAAAAAGAAAACAGGGAACTGATATTTTCAGGGATTGTAGTCTCTTTGTTTGTGATATACTCACAAATTCACAGTACGTAGACAAGAATATGAACAGTTGGACTTCCATGAAAGCAAAGCCTTAACAAGCAGTGGCGACCCCAGGTGGTGGCCGGAGACAGCCATGACAAAGATTGTAAACCGAAAACTGACATTAATACAAAATGTCAATGTATCAATATGCATACATTTGGGACCAATAGAAAGATACATTAGATTTGTTTCATTTAAAGGTAGAATCTGTAATGTCGTCAAACAGCGACCTCTAGGCAAAAGATGACAACATGGTACTGTGCTTTGTTTACAGTTTTTGTTTTTGTCTGATGTGTGCATTGGATTTTAGTGGGAATAATGTGAATTTCAGTAACCACCATAGCCCTAATACTATACGATAATAACTAGGGATGCTCGATATTGGCTTTTTTACCGATACCGATATACTGTACCGATATTGTCCAACTCTTAATTTCCGATACCGATATCAACCGATATCAACCGATACCGATATATGCAGGGTTTCCCCCCCAAAAAAATTTAATCATTTCAGGTAATTAACATTACATATCTCTTGTTGTGGAATTAACACAACATTATGCATACTTTTGACAATAAATAAAATCTGAATTTGTTCTTACTTGCTTGCCTGGGTAAATAAAGGTTATAGAAATGTAAAAAAAATAATATCGGACATCCCTAATAATAACTATATGCGACTTGGGCTCCCAACCAATTCAGCAAGACACACAGGGAAACATCTGTACCACATTGGCCTCCGATGAAAACAATGCATAAAGGAAACAATAACATATATGAGAAAAGCTTATTTTGTGACAACGTTTTAATGGAATATATACTACTACTATATATAAGACATGTGTTTCAGTGTTATAATAATAATCTCTATTCATTCATGTCTATTTTTCACTCTCAATCGCCAATTGATATAACACAATAGTGATTCTACTGTACCTATAGCCAGTCCATGAATGTTTTTACATTTGCCGTTCTCGGCTGTTCTAAACAGTGGTGTGTGGAAGGACATTCCCGGGAAAACCATCCAGTGCACAGGAAGTGATACGTTTCACAACACCGGCAGTTTCTTTGGAATGAATAACTCAGTAGTTAGCATGAATTATCAAGATGGAAAGCAAGTAAATAGTCAATATAGTGCGAAAATGCAACAGCTATGACTGCTTATCACCAATTAGATGTTGGCAAAAAAAAATTATGACGACCTTGCTGATTGACCAATTTAAAGAATGACATATTTGTGTGCAATTGACTGAGATCATGGAACTCTCACCCTTTTGCTACATGTATCTACCGGGGCTTTACATAATTTAGCTTCAGCAGTATGTAAAATACAGAGGTCTCTGAAGCTCTTGGAAGGCGCCCTTCTCTCCGTTCTCTCGCCTGAGCCACATGTTGTTTCTGTGACCTGCAGGAATGTCATAGACAAACAAGGACACGCAGTGTCTTAGATGCAAAGCATTCGCAAATAGATTGAAGCTATACATGCTCTAGGCAAGCGAGAGGCTGAGCCCTTTCTCCCCCTCTCCTCCAAATCACTGCCCTAGGTGAGCGAGAGGCTGAGTCCTTTCTCTCTCTCCTCCAAATCCCCAAATAGCCGATAGGGAACATGGTTAGCATCTTTCCATGAGCTTTGAAACGGTTAGCATTATGACGTTTCTGCGATAAGCCATTATTTCCATGACATTTGAGCTACAAAAAGTAAACAGGACTCTCGGTGCTGTCATGCAGTTGTACTAGATTCAAGATTCAAGATTCAAGATTCAAGAGTTTTAATTGTCACGGCATACAGGTATACAATGAAATGCGGCTGGTCTTGCCCGCGACGATGTGCAATACAGTGGTACAACATATAATAGAATCCAATAAAAATACAGTGGTACAACATATTAATAGAATCCAATAAACAGTGCAATAAACAGGTACATGGTGTGCCATCTCGGTATCTGTACATTAGTATTTACAGAGCATATAGGACATGCTAGTTAGCTTTAGTAGTGCAATACACTGTTCCTGATGTTATACTACTTTAAGTGGCCTTTCCTCTGGCCATAAGTGTGCGTGTGTGCGGCATGAGTGTTAAAGTGGCTGCTAGTGTGTGAGCGTGCTCAGCGTGCGTGTCGTGTATGTACTTGTGTGTGGATAGTTCAGTTTCTGTGTCTCTCAATGTTCATTGTTCAAGGCTCTGATGGCCTGGGGGAAGAAGCTTAGCCTAAGCCTCTCCGTCTTAGTCTCTAGAATTCGCAGGCATCTGCCTGACCTCAGCAGCTGGAACAGGCTGTTATTGGGGTGGTGGGGGTCTTTCATTATCCTGCAGGCTCTGGATTTGCACCTCTTGTTGTATAGAGCCTGCAGGGGAGGTAGCGCAATACCCGTGGTACGCTCGGCTGAGCGCACCACTCTCTGTAGGGCCTTCTTGTCCTGTGCCGTGCTGTTCCCATACCAGGCAGTGATGTTTCCGGTCAAGATGCTCTCTACAGCTCCTGAGTAGAAGGACTGGAGTATCTTCCCCGATACTCTGAACTTCCTTAACTGTCTCAGGTGGTAGAGGCGCTGCTTCGCTTTCTTTACTACTGTGTCTATGTGTGTTGACCATGTCAGGTCCTCTGAGATGTGGACCCCCAGGTACTTGAAGCTGCTCACCCTGTCCACGGTAGCCCCGTTAATCCTCAGTGGTGTGTGTGTCTCCCGCTGTCCTCTCCTATAATCCACGATCAGCTCCTTGGTTTTACCAATGTTCAGGAGCAGGCTGTTGTCCTGGCACCAACGTTCCAGTACCTCAACCTCCTCCCGGTAGGCCTTCTCGTCGTTGTCCGAGATCAGCCCCACCACCACCGTGTCGTCGGCGAACTTCACAATGGAGTTGGAGCTGAACTTGGCCACACAGTCGTGTGTGTAGAGTGAGTACAGCAGGGGGCTTAGAACACAGCCCTGGGGGGACCCGATGCTCAGGGTGATGGTGTTGGAGGTCTGACCCCCCACCCTGACCGCCTGGGGTCTTTCACTCAGAAAGTCCAGTACCCAGGCGCTCAGGGCGGAGCTCAGGCCTAGCTCGATCAGCTTGTCCACCAGTCTGGTGGGGACTATGGTGTTGAACGCTGAGCTGTAGTCAATGAACAACAGTCTCACATAGCCCCCCTTCTGACGGTCAAGGTTAATGTCAATGTAACCTCGTTCCCAGTTTTATCTCTGTGATATAATGTAATGTAATGCTTGACGTTGATGTCAACCTAATGCTTGCGGGTGTCATAATCACGGCGAGAGCCTTCCTCTTCCCTCCTGCTTCCACACCCTAATATGGGCAGCATCCGACCCCAGCATTCCCACGCTGCCAGAGGGACATCAATCAGCGCAGCTGTGAGGGATTCCCTCATCAACAGCGCCTACTTCAACCCACGGATCCTGTCGTCCCTCGTCGCAGTGTTATCCTAACAACCTAGGTACAAGGACGCACTATAGCCTTGCTGCTCTTTCCCTATTGCCTGCCTTGTCCTAACGTTTGTTCACCCTGTGCCCAGGACCACCGCTCCCGAGCTACGCTGTCTCCCGAGACACCACCCACCTGGACGTTCCTGTGCTGCATGAGGAGTGCACCTGCTCGCACCTGTTGTACATTCCTGTACATTCATGCCTGTCTGCCTGGTGCCTTTATTAAAACCAACCTAAAACGCTCCATTCTCTCCCTTCCTGTGTTCTGCTATTGGGCTCCGCCACTGCTGCCCTAACAGAACACTGCGACCAAATGACGAGTCCAGCACCACAGGATTCCGGAGAATTGAGAGAGTTTCGGACCATCATCAACGGACACGCCACTCTGGTAAAACAACACTCTCGCTCACTAGAGGAGACCACTGCCCAACTCCGCGCTCTCACACTCGGCTCTGCGGAGAGAGACAAACAATGTAACCGTTTTGATGCATACATCACAGCCCAGCCTACCCCACCTGTCGCGCCCCGTACAGGGAGCCCCATGTCCCCGCACCAGAACGCTACGACGGGGACGTCTCTAAATGTCGTGCCTTTATTTTTCAATGTTCACTAGTATTCGGACAACAGCCACACACCTTCCAAAGTGATAAATCTAAAATCGCTTACCTGTCGGGTCTGCTCAAGGGTCCAGCGTTAGAATGGGCAACCGCTCTCCACTTCAGTCAGTCCTCCCTCTGCAATTCCTTCTCCGCATACATCGCCGACATGCAAAAGGTCTTCGACCACCCTCCCTGGGGCTCGGATAGTTCTTCTGGCTTGTTCGCCATCCGTCAGGGAAACCGCAACGTGAGCGAATATTCCATTGAATTCCGTATCCTAGCAGCGGGCTCCGGGTGGAATGACATTCCATTAAGAGGGGCATTCCGTCAAGGCCTCAGCGGCGCTCTAAAAGACGAGTTGGCGTCAAAGTGTCATGGAGAGGGACCCTGTCGGCCACCCGCCCCCTGCGGACAGGTGTCCCCCAGGACTCGGTCCTAGGACCCCTTCTCTTCTCCCTCTACACTAAATCACTGGGTAACATTATCACATCTCATGGCTTCTCGTATCATTGTTATGCCGATGATACTCAACTCTTCCTCTCCTTCCTTCCTTAGATATCCACGTCGCTGAGTGGATCTCGGCCTGTATGTCCGACATCTCCGCCTGGATGACGACCAACCACCTCAAACTGAACCTAAGCAAAACAGAATTGCTCCACTTGCTGGCCAAATCCTCCCCCCTGACCGACCTTTCCATCACAGTCGAGAATGCAGCTGTGACCGCGTCCCCGACCGCCAAGAACCTTGGTGTTGTCCTCGACGACCAGTTGAACTTCTCTGCTCACATCGCAGTGACAACCAGAACCTGCAGATTCCCCCTGAGCAACGTCAGAAGGATCCGCCCCTTCCTGACAAAAGAAGCCACCCAACTCCTCATCCAATCAACAGTCATCTCCCGCCTTGACTACTGCAACGCACTGCTCGCTGGCCTCCCGGCCACTGCCACCAAGCCTCTTCAACTCATTCAGAACGCAGCGGCGCGCCTGATCTCAAACTTACCGAAGTCGGCCCATATCACCCCACTTCTTAGGGACCTGCACTGGCTCCCCATTGCTGCACGTATCCGTCCCAATATCCGGTCCCAATATGCAATTCAGTGCCACGCTGTGTTGGAATGGCCAGTCGCTTCCCCTGTCCACGCTGGTTGATTCAGGTGCTGACGAAAACCTCATTGACGCTGGCGTCGTGTCCCGCTTTCGCATTGCTACCGACACGTTGCCTATCCCCTGTGATGCCCACGGTCTAAATGGGAGACTACTCTCATGGATAACTCGCCACACCAGGCCACTCCACCTGCTGCTCTCAGGGAATCACAACCAGGTTATTCGTTTTCACGTCACTAGTTCCCCCCATAATCCTATTGTACTCGGCATGCCCTGGTTGAAGTTACACAACCCAGTGATAAACTGGCCAACTGGTTCGGTCGTTAGCTGGAGCGCTCACTGCCACGCTACCTGCCTACAGTCTGCTCGGCCACCACTGGAGGTCGCAACTTGAACAGCACAAGTATATTAAAAGACAATATATTTTCAACGTTAAGCCAAGAGAGGCGGGCATGCATACAGCTCACATTAGACCTTAGTGAGCAGCCCAGTACCCAGACAGCCTTTAAGACACCGCTCGGTCACTTCGAGTACAAGGTAATGCCCTTTGGGTTGACCAACGCTCCTGCTGTCTTCCAGGCCCTTGTCAATGACGTTCTCCGTGATGTTCTTAACCGCTCTGTTTTTGTTTATTTGGATGACATTCAAATGTTTTCCTGCTCTATGGAAGAGCACGTCCAGCATGTCCGCCGGGTCCTCCAACGCCTGCTGGAGAACAAGTTGTTCGTCAAGTGTGAGTTCCACGTCTCCTCCATTGGGTTCCTCAGCTACATAATAGAGGGCAGCCAGATCCGGGCAGACCCAGAGAAAATCAAGGCAGTGTCGGACTGGCCCAGACCCACCAACGTCAAGCAGCTCCAACGCTTTGTGGGATTTCATCAGGGACTACAACCGGGTCGCAGCACCCCTCACCCAACTCACTTCGCCCTCCGTGCCCTTCGTCTGGTCCGCTAAGGTGGACTCCGCCTTCTCCGAGCTGCGTAGGTGCTTCACCTCCGTACCCATCCTCGTCCAGCTGGACACGTCCCGCCAGTTCGTGGTGGAGGTGGACGCCTCGAGTACCGGGGTGGGGGCGGTCCTCCCCCAGCGCTCCGCTCTCGACCAGAGACTACACCCCTGCACCTTTTTCTTTCGCCACCTGACCCCGGCTGAGGTCAACTATGATATTGGGAACCTGGAGCTCCTGGCAGTCAAGCTGGCCTTGGAGGAATGGAGGCACTGGCTGGAGGGTTCAGAGATCCCCTTCCTGGTCTGGACGGACCATAAGAACCTCGCCTACATCCAGACAGCCAAGCACCTGAACTCCCGCCAGGCCCGCTGGGTGCTGTTCTTTGGCCGGTTCAATTTCACCTTGACCTACAGGCCAGGCTCCAAGAACATTAAGCCGGACGCCCTGTCCCGGCAGTTTGTCCCCGAAGGGGGTCCCACACACTCTGACACCATCCTCCCCTCCTCCTGCTTAGTGGCTTCTGCCACCTGGGAGATCCAGTCCGTCATCCAAGAGGCCCAGCGCGCCCAGCCTGATCCAGGTAACGGCCCACCTAACCGGCTTTTTGTCCCCGACCTTGTCCGCTCCCAGGTGCTCCAGTGGATCCACGCCTCCCGCTTCGCCTGTCATCCTGGGGTCGACCGTACCCTGTCCCTGCTGAAGCGGCACTTCTGGTGGGTCTCCATGAGGGAAGACACCCGCACCTTCGTCCTTGCCTGCACCGTCTGTGCTCATGGGAAGGCTTCCCACCGACCGCCTGCCGGGCTCCTCCATCCGCTGCTTATTCCTGGCCGGCCCTGGTCACATGTTGCCCTGGACTTCGTCACCGGTCTGCCTCCCTCACATGGTAACACAGTCATTCTCACCATTGTCGATCGGTTCTCGAAGGCCGTTCACTTTGTCACTCTCCCCAAACTTCCCTCTGCTTCAGAGACTGCGCCTTCCGCCTCCACGGGATCCTGGTGGACATCGTCTCCGACAGAGGGCCTCAGTTCATCTCCCAGGTCTGGAAGGCCTTCTGCCGAGCCCTGGGGGCCACGGTCAGCCTCTCCTCCGGATACCACCCACAGACCAATGGCCAGTCGGAGCGGGCCAACCAGGACCTGGGGTCTGCCCTCCGCTGCGTCACAACCCGGGACCCCTCTGGCTGGAGCGCCTTCCTGCCATGGATAGAGTACGCCCACAACTCCTTGTCCTCCGCGGCCACAGGTCAGTCTCCCTTCGAGTCTTCTCTGGGCTACCAGCCTCCACTGTTCCCTACCCTGGAGGAGGAGATCTCAGTCCCCTCAGTACAGGCGCACCTTCACCGCTGCAGGAGGATATGGGAGGACACCAGGGCCGCGCTGCTCCGCTCCACTGACCGGAATCGCCGCTTTGCCGACCACCACTGGACCCCGGCCCCCGACTATCAACCAGGTCAGATGGTTTGGTTCTCGTCTCGAGACCTTCCTCTAAAATCAGTTTCCCGGAAACACACCCCCCGTTTTGTTGGTCCCTACGAAATTCTGTCTGTCATTAACCCCTCAGTCGTCAGACTCCAGCTTCCCTCCCATATGCGCATTCATCCCTCTTTCCATGTGTCCCAGTTGAAGCCGGTGGCCTCCAGTCCTCTGTCCCCTCCAGCTCCGGAACCTCCCCCTCCGCCGATCATTGACGACCATCCTGCCTACACTGTCCGGCAGTTACTGGACGTGCGTCGTCGCGGTCGCGGCTTCCAGTACCTGGTGGACTGGGAGGGCTACGGCCTGGAGAAGCGCAGCTGGGTCTCCCGCCAGATGATCCTGTGTCCTGACCTCGTCCGGGACTTCCATCGGGGCCAACCGTGGCAAGCCTGGAGGGTCGCCAGGAGGCGCCCGTAGAGGAGGGGGTCCTGTCATTCCGCTGTCTCCCGAGACACAACTCACCTGGACGTTCCTGTGCTGCACGAGGAGTGCACCTGCTCACACCTGTTGTACATTCCTGTACATTCATGCCTGTCTGCCTGGTGCCTTTATTAAAACCAACCTAAAACGCTCCATTCTCTCTCTTCCTGTGTTCTGCTATTGGGCTCCGCCACTGCTGCCCTAACAGCGGGACGCCACTAAGGGGCATGAATGAGTGAGTTAGTGACATTAGCTGCGGTTACGTGGACAATATTTCCCTAACCCATTTGAAATAGTTCAGATTGGACATTTCAAATCAACCGTTTACATGGACGCTAAGCTGAACCGTGTTTATAAAGTATGTAATAAAAATATTACTTGTTAGACATAATACCTACTTAGCCCCTCTTGCACTTGTCACCTATTCTGCTGCTTACTGTATGTAAAGCCACGCTAGCCAGGGACCAGCAACTTTCAACCACGATCTGTGTACTAATAGCATAGTGACAATGCCCCCAAAATGTTGAGATACCCCTACCGGAGGTAGAACAAAACATAAGAATGTTTTTCCTCATCTCTAAGGTCTCCCATATATTAAATGGATTCTTGTATAAAAATATTTTACTGCAAAACTTGTTAAATTGATAGATATTGTTATACACCCCCAAAGGAAAAAATAACCAAAATATAGCCTGGCCGTATGTTAGGAATCCAGGTAAGAATGTTGAGTTCAAGTATGGCATGGAAGAATGGAGACGGAGAGGGTGCTGCTGTTCTCGAATATGTGTTCTTTTTATTATCAGAAACACTTTGAGCGATAACAATACTTTACCAGGTAAAGAAGGAAGTAGCAATAAGGAAGGATACTTAGAAGAGAACTTAACAACAAAAGAGAACAGGGCGGTGAGAGATCCGGCTTCTCGACCTAAAGCAAGGATAACTATAAAGCATGATAACAGGCGAGATATCTGACTTCTGCCCGTGGACAGCTGTTCCCAGTAACACTGCTGAAGAACCGACAGGGAGAGAGGGGCAAGGTATTACTATAAAGGCCTCAGTACAGCCAGCAGACCCAATCAGCACCAGTGACATAATTACAGGCAGGTGACAACAATCAAGGTAATTACTGAGACAGCACGTGACGACAATCAGATAATACAGAGACAGATAGAGAATTCCAAGATGGCGGCTGGGCCTCCAATCCTGAATAGGGAGAGAAGCCCAGACGTTACACCGTATGGGAGTTGAGACATATAAACTCATGTAGATTAATAATACAAGCTCCAAGAGCTTTCAAACTTGACATGCTACCAGTCAGACAGATGCTTAACATAATAGAAAAACCTGGATGTGAATATCTTTATGCATGTAAAAAATATATATCTATGCAGAATGTTCTCATTTACTTTGTAGTAGGAGGCTCTGCTCTAAAGGAAGTCGGTGATTTCAAATACCTGGGCTCGTGGGTCAACTCGTCCGAGCAAGACCTTAAAGTGAGGAAGGCGCTTGTGTGGAGGGCTCTGAACGGCATGACCAGTGTGTGGAAATCCAACCTCCCCCGTCAAATCAAGCTCAACTTCTTTCATGCAACAGTTGAGTCTGTCCTTTTGTATGGCAGTTGGTTTTGATAGTCTATCAGTGAGCTGGATGCAATCCTACCTTGAGGGGAGGGAACAGATGGTGGAGGTAAACGGTACCCTATCCCCCCCCCTCACAGTGAGCTGTGGTGTTCCACAAGGAAGCATACTAGGACCGCTACTGTTCCTAATTTATGCAAATGACATGTCGTCAGCTTGTGACTGCAACGTGTTCCTGTTTGCGGACGACTCAGCCCTGCTGGTCTCTGACAAGAACAAGTTACAGGTTGAAAAAACCCTCAGCTCGGAACTAGGCAGAATCTGCATATGGCTCGCTGATAACAAACTATCATTACACATGGGCAAAACAGAGTCCATTCTCTTCGGTTCAAATAACAAACTCAGCAAGACCGACGACTTCTCAGTTACAGTGGGTGACAATATTGTCACAAGAAAAGATGAAATTACCTACCTGGGTTCCATCCTAGAGGCTAATCTCTCATGTGACAAAATGGCATCCAATGTAATAAAAAAAGTCAACCAACGAACTCGATTCTTGTACCGGATCTCCTCTCTGGTAAACAAGAATACCCTGAAGACTCTGGCAGGAGCACTCATTCAGGGGTACTACGACTATGCTTGCACCTCATGGTACCAAAGCACCTCAAAGGCGCTAAAAACAAAATTACAAACATCTCAAAACAAACTGGTCAGACTACTGCTTGACCTTACTCCTAGAACCCACCTCACCCCTGCCCACTTTGACAACCTAGGATGGCTTAGAGTAGACGACAGAGTACAGCAACTTGCAATGGGCCTGGTCTACAAGATACACTACACGACCAAGGTACCCATGTACATGTCAAAATACTTCCCAAAGGTCAGTGAATACCACGATCACAACACCAGAGGGAGCTCCACAAATCATGTTAAACCCAGATTCGGCTCAAATAAGGGACTAAACACGTTTCGCAATTATGCCACATCAATGTGGAACGCCCTACCCAAAGCTGTAAAGGAATGTGGATCACTACCCACTTTCAAAACCTCTCTCAAGGGACACCTACGGGAGACTGCAATTCAACACTGGCCCCTGTAAATATCCTAACCCAACCCCCTCCAATGTACAGTCATTTACCTAGTATGGTTTTGTCAATAGTCCAATGTACAATTTTGTTTGTTTGTACAGTGCCCCCCCCCCCCCCCCCCTCAATGTACAGTTTTGCTTGTATATACAGTGTGCCCCCCCCCCCCCAACCACCTCCAATGTAGATTACCCAGTATGGTTGTCAATATCCCAGTGTACCCAACCCCCCCCACCCAACCTCCTCCAATGTACAGTTTCTACGTCAAATGTATATACTCCCTTTTCCTGACTCCTTCTGTATCACAAACAGTACTGTATTTGCAAATCTGGTATGTCATAAATGTATAGATGTAGCAGTACTGACTATCTGTATGTCATGTATGTCATATATGTCCTGATGAATTGAAAATGGGGGACCCTGATGTAAACAAGACGAAAGTCTTTCTCTGGTCTGCATCCCCTTAACAATTGTGTGTATTGAGCTGTACTGTATTGTACCCATTCTGCAATCTGTTAATAAAGTTTTCAATCAATCAATCAATCAATCAGTGAATGCTGGACCTTGAAGCCCACCCTGCAGAAGTCCTTGGATGGGTGCTACACCAGAATGATGCGTGTGGTGCTCAACATCAATAGGGATGAGCATGTCACTAATGCAAACTTGTATGGGGGGGTGCTAAGGGTGAGCGAGAAAGTGGCAGTCAGGAGAATGAGGCTGGCAGGTCACTGCCAGAGACATCATGAGATGCCAACCAGCAAACTTGTGCTGTGGGAACCAACACACAGGCATCGATCATGAGGACGTCCCACATTAACCTACGTGGACGTACTCAGGAGAGATGCGGGAACAGAATGCACCGGCGAGCTAGCCAAATGCATGGAGGATCGGGATGACTGGAAGCACCGATGGAGGGCCCGTCCGAGGACGACCTAGATAGATAGCTCTGCCAAGACTTGTCATAGAAACACAGATGAGGGCTTTTTCGGAAAGGTGTGGTTGTGCTGAATCCAACAATACCACATGTGTAAATATAGCATGCATGGTCAGGGAGTTGCATCAGTAAATGTATGAGGTGTCCTAAATGAAAGAAAATTAAACATTGACATAATGAAGTCTTCAGTTCAAAGCCCATTATCAGTGGTGAGAAGCATGTTGACAAATTCAATGTTACTGCAAAGTAAAGTCACTTGAGGTAATGTTCTGGTCTATAATGTTAATATATTTATGATACATTTAATAAATTATACATTTTATATGATACATTTCATGATACTTCATATGGAAACAAAGATCCAATTGAATCAGGTTGAAATAGAAATAGAACACCTTTATTTCAATCTACTGCGTTCTGAGCCCCCTGCTGTATTCACTGTACACATATGACTGTGTGGCCAGGTTCAGCTCCAACTCCATAGTGAAGTTTGCGGACGACACAGTGGTGGTGGGGCTGATCTCTAACAATGACGAGAAGGCCTATCGGGAGGAGGTTGATGAACTGGCATGCTGGTGCCAGGACAACAGCCTACTCCTGAACATTGGTAAAACCAAAGAGCTGATCGTGGATTTTAGGAGAATACAGCAGGGGACACACACGCCACTGCGGATAAATGGGGCTATCATGGACAGGGTGAGCAGTTTCAAGTACCTGGGAGTCCACATCACAGAGGACATGACATGGTCAACACACATAGATGCTGTGGTGAAAAAGGCGAAACAGCGCCTCTATCACCTGAGACAGTTAAGGAAGTTCAGGTGCAAATCCATAGCCTGCAGAATAATGAAAGACCCCCACCACCCCAACAACAGCCTGTTCAAGCTGCTGCGATCAGGCAAGCGCCTACGTACACACGCTACTAGCACAGAGAGACTCTGGCTCAGCTTCTTCCCCCAGGCCATCAGAACACTGAACTCTCCACTCACAAGTACACATGAACCCACACACACACACACACACACACACACACACACACACACACACACACACACACACACACACACACACACACACACACACACACACACACACACACACACACACACACACACACACACACACACACACACACACACACACACACACTTTATTTATAGCATTTTCAGCTTTTTTGGTCAACGCAGGACCGACAGTGGCCAGGCAGGGCCGATAGAGGAGAGAGGGTGAAACGGGAGGAGAAGAGGGGAAGACATGCGGCACATGGCCACCGGGTCGGGGAATCGAGACTCAGCGCGCTATGTGGTGTGCTACTGGAGCGCCCCGGAAAAGTCACTTTAAAGGAATGAAGAATATAAAAGTCACTTTAAGGAAAGAACAGATGTGGTTCTTGTATAGTTTAGATATAGTAAGTAAAACATAATGACGGAGTTAAAACTGTATATTGTATAGTAGTGTACAATAAGTGCCTTGTTGACTGCAATCGGCCTATCGGCCGATAAGCTCAAATATGCCGATGGCAGTAGCCGATAAGTTCAGTCGCGTCCTGCCAACGGCACCGCCCCCAGTCCCCCACACACACACACAAGCTACTGCATCAAAGTTACTACTAAATATTCAACATTCTCTTTTGAGACTCCGCTTCAGACTCTTATCATTTGGCACTAAAAGCTAAACATTGTCACCGATATGGCTGTCCGCAACATGTCATTAATTGTGTACGCGAGGTGGTCGCTCAGTGACTACGTTAACATGAGCTAGGTTAGCTAGCATGAGCTACCGGGAGACGGAAGACTAACGTTACTGGTGAAAATGTGATTTACGTTGGAATACTCCTTTGCCATCTTGCTGTACTTTGCTTGCAGGTCTGCAGCCATTATTGCTGGATTATGAATAGCCCCAACTTTAGCCAATGTAACGTTATGGCTAAACCTTTAACGTTAGTTAACGCTAGCTTTTGGTTAGCTGTTCAATGCTATTAATAACACAACCAAGCGAACCCATCACAGCTCCCCGTCAACACCCCTCTCTCGGGAAGATGGCATTTAAGAAAGTATCTGCTGTTAAAATGACACAAACATTCGTTTTGTGGCATTAACGTTATATAGTTAGTGTTACACGTTCAATAACATCAGCATATTATTTACCCAAAGATAGCAAGTAAGCAAGGCATTACTCCGTTCATAGTTCAGTTCCATTCCGTTGCTCATTCCGTACCCAACTACCCATTCTGCAATCTGTTAATAACGTTTTCAACCAGACAAATGTATAGAAAGGCTTTGTTTTATTATAACATTTGTTGCAGTAAAATCATTGTGTCTCGTTTGTTCATCTTGTGGAGCGCTGGTCGGCGGGCAGCTAACGTATTAGCTTGTTGTGGTTCTCGCAAGCAGATCAATGGCGGCATGCCCGGAAGTAGAAAATGAATAAACGCTTGCCGATTGGTGGTAAGAACAGCAGGAGGTGGGTGCTAGCGGTGTGACGTAATTGGCCGAATCGACTGTCAATCAAAATGGTTCTATTGCATTGGTTGAGAGCGCTGGTTGAGAGAATAGTATCCATCTGCAGGCCGCCAGACGATACTGGGAGAGGGATAGTGCTACATGGCATGGTGGAATTAATACCATAAACATATTTCTTGATGTTTCCTTTTTTTAAGTAAGTAAAGAGGCCTACAAATACAAACATACACACACAAATATACAGTAGTTTCATTAAAAAAAAACTACAAAAAAATATTAAAAAAAATTACAAATACTTATTTTTTGCCACAAGTATCGGTATCGGTATCGGCCGATTGTGTTAGTTGAACAATCGGTATCGGTATCGGTGGCCAATTTTCATATCAGTGCATCCCTAGCTGTGACTGAGTGAGTTAAAAGAAATGGCCAATTTTAGACTGTCTGAAAGCCTAGAGGAGGCTTTTCCTGTGGCAAGAAAGTATGCCCTCCTCCTGTATGGCCAAAAGAAAATGGAGAATGGACGTCCTTGCACCAACCTGGATGAGCAGAGGTACACACTAGCATCTACCACAGATTCATCAGCTGCAAATCTACCCCCAACAGAAGATGCCTTCCAGCAACATGTGTTGAGAGCCTTGTACCAAACAGCAGTGTGGTGTCACAGCCATCTGGCCAAGCCTCTTCTCTGGAACCCAGTTGGTAGAGGGTGGAGGCTCAGAGAAGATGGGACCATTGAACCTGTGATGTTCCAGAAAGCACCTAAGCCCTAAGGAAGTTCGAGACATCACCCACCTGTACTGTAAAGATGGAAACTGCAATGATGTAAGCAAATGCAAATGTCTTTCAGTGGGCTTGACTTGCACTGAATTTTGCTCTTGCTCTTTCACTGACTGCCCAAATATGATCCATTTTGTCACTGATGATAATGCGGATGAGTGACAGTGATGTGTTGCTGGAATCAAGAATCAAGAGGTTTATTTGTCACATACATACCAGGGCATACAGTGAAATGTGGGTGGTCATGCCCGCATCGATTGTGCAATAATACAATAATAAAATAGACATAGAAAAAAAACAGGTAAGACATAAGATGTGCATGATAAAAATAGACATACTAAATTCCTGAGAAGGCACTGGTTCCTATGTACACTACTATACAATATAAAATTTTAACTCCGTCATTATGTATTACTTACTATATCTAAACTATACTATACAAGAACCACATCTGTTCTTTCCTTGTGTGTGTGTGTGTGTGTGTGTGTGTGTGTGTGTGTGTGTGTGTGTGTGTGTGTGTGTGTGTGTGTGTGTGTGTGTGTGTGTGTGTGTGTGTGTGTGTGTGTGTGTGTGTGTGTGTGTGTGTGTGTGCGTGCGTGTGTGTGTGTGTGTGTGTGTGTGTGTGTGTGTGTGTGTGTGTGTGTGTGTGCGCTCATGTGTACTTGTGAGTGGAGAGTTCAGTGTTCAGTGTTCAGTGTTCTGATGGCCTGGGGGAAGAAGCTGAGCCGGAGTCTCTGTTCTCGCAGCGTGTGTATGTAGGCACTTGCCTGACCGCAGCAGCTTGAACAGGCTGTTGTTGGGGTGGTGGGGGTCTTTTCATGCAGGCTCTGGATTTGTACCTCCTGTTATATAAGTCCTGCAGGGGTGGTAGTGCAATACCTGTAGTACGCTCGGCTGAGCGCACCACTCTCTGGAGGGCCTTCCTGTACTGTGCCGTGCTGTTTCCAAACCAGGCAGTGATGTTTCCAGTCAGAATGCTCTCTACAGCCCCGGAATAGAAGGAGTGGAGTATCTTCCCCGATACTCTGCACTTCCTTAACTGTCTCAGAATCCTTCACCACAGAATCTATGTGTGTTGACCATGTCAGGTCCTCTGTGATGTGGACTCCCAGGTACTTGAAACTGCTCACCCTGTCCACAATAGCCCCATTTATCCGCAGTGACGTGTGTGTCCCCTGCTTGAACGTGCTGTATCCAACCAACTTACTGCTTATCTCTTACAGAATGACCTCCTAGACCCTAATCAGTCTGGCTTCCGGACTGGCCACTCCACAGAAACGGCCCTCATTGCGGTCACAGAGGCACTTCACTTAGCAAAAGCGAAGGGCCTCTCCTCTGTCTTGATTCTCCTAGATCTATCTGCAGCCTTCGACACAGTCAACCATCAGCTCCTCCTTGCGGCCCTCGCAGGAATGGGAGTGGTTGGCTCTGCGTTGACATGGCTGACATCATACTGTACCTCAATGACCGCTCCTACCAAGTGTCATGGAGAGGGACCCTGTCGGCCACCCGCCCCCTGCGGACAGGTGTCCCCAGGGCTCGGTCCTAGGAGCCCTTCTCTTCTCCCTCTACACTAAATCACTGGGTAACATTATCATGGCTTCTCGTATCATTGCTATGCCGATGATACTCAACTCTTCCTCTCCTTCCCTCCCTCAGATATCCACGTCTCTGAGTGGATCTCGGCCTGTCTGTCCGACATCTCCGCCTGGATGACGACCAACCACTTCAAACTGAACCTAAGCAAAACAGAACTGCTCCACCTGCCGGCCAAATCCTCCCCCCTGACCGACCTTTCCATCACAGTCGAGAATGCAGCTGTGACCGCGACCCCGACCGCCAAGAACCTTGGTGTTGTCCTCGACGACCAGTTGAACTTCTCTGCTCACATCGCAGCGACAACCAGAACCTGCAGATTCCTCCTGAGCAACGTCAGAAGGATCCGCCCCTTCCTGACAAAAGAAGCCACCCAACTCCTCGTCCAATCAACAGTCATCTCCCGCCTCGACTACTGCAACGCACTGCTCGCTGGCCTCCCGGCCACTGCCACCAAGCCTCTTCAACTCATTCAGAACGCAGTGGCCCGCCTGATCTCAAACCTACCGAAGTCGGCCCATGTCACCCCACTTCTTAGGGACCTGCACTGGCTCCCCATTGCTGCACGAATCCGCTTCAAGGCCCTCGACCTAGCATACCGTGCAGCAAAGGGAACCGCTCCCGCCTACCTCCGGTCAATGGTCTCTAACTACACACCCTCAAGACCCCTACGCTCTGCATCTTCTGGCTGCCTCAGACCTACTCCTATCCAAGCTCCGGGAGGGTCATCAAAGAGAAGTCGCCTATTCTCAGTCCTTGCCCCACAATGGTGGAATGAACTACCCACCCCAGTTAGGACAGCCGAAACCCGTCAATCTTTCGCCGTCGACTAAAGACGCACTTCTTCAACCATTATCTGAAATAATAATAATTAAAAAATAATAATAATAAAAAAAAGAATCTAACCCTAACTAACCTTACCGTCATGCGCTTGTCTTAATAAACTAACCTACACTGTAACACGCAACACTTTGATGAACATTGTTACTCAGCTGATAGAGTTGTACCCTTCCTGATGACTTGTCGTACAGAACTTGTAAGTCGCTTTGGATAAAAGCGTCAGCTAAATGTAAATGTATTCACCTAAAATCCACGATCAGCTCTTTGGTTTTACCAATGTTCTCAGGAGTAGGCTGTTATCCCGGCACCAGCGTGCCAGTTCATCAACCTCCTCCCGATAGGCCTTCTTGTCATTGTTAGAGATCAGCCCCACCACCACTGTGTCGTCCGCAAACTTCACTATGGAGTTAGAGCTGAACCTGGCCACACAGTCATGTGTGTACAGTGAATACAGCAGGGGGCTAAGAACGCAGTAGATTGAAATAAAGGTGTTCTATTTCTATTTCTACCTGATTCAATTGGATCTTTGTTTCCATATGAAGTGTCATAAAATGTATCATATGAAATGTATAATGTATTAAATGTATCATAAATATATTAACATATACGTCTACGTCTACGAACATTGTACATATGTCTAAACTGAACACTGTGACCTCTTTTTTTACTTCTAATTTTTACTATTTTTACTATGTTTTTATTTCATACTTATCTTGTCATGCACAGTCTCTGGAGCGCAACAGTAAGAAGCATTTTGTACAAAAGTATTCTGTACTTCTGTATGACAACTATTAAAGAAACTTGAAACTTGAAACTTGATTATAGACCAGAACATTACCTCAAGTCACTTTACTTTGCAGTAACATTGAATTTGTCAACATGCTTCTCACCACTGATAATGGGCTTTGGACTGAAGACTTCATTATGTCAATGTTTAATTTTCTTTCATTTAGGACACCTCATACATTTACTGATGTAACTCCCTGACCATGCATGCTATATTTACACATGTGGTATTGCTGGATTCAGCACAACCACACCTTTCCGAAAAAGCCCTCACATGTGTTTCTATGACAATCCATGGCTCATTTCCCATACGGCCAGGCTATATTTTGGTTATTTTTTCCTTTGCGGGTGTATAACAATATCTATCAATTTAACAAGTTTTGCAGTAAAATATTTGTATACAAGAATCCACTGGAAACATCACTGCCTGGTATTGAAACAGCATGGCACAGGACAAGAAGGCCCTACAGAGAGTGGTGCGCTCAGCTGAGCGTACTACAGGTATTGCACTACCACCCCTGCAGGTCTTATATAACAAGAGGTGCAAATCCAGAGCCTGCAGAATAATGAAAGACCCTCACCACCCGAACAACAGCCTGTTCAAGCTGCTGCGGTCAGGCAAACGCCTGCGAACACCAGCAACTAGACAGAGAGACTTCGGCTCAGCTTCTTCCCCCAGGCCATCAGAGTCTTGAACACTGAACTCTCCACACACAAGCACACATGAGCACACACACAACACACACACTGTATACACTCACACACTTGCAGTCACTTTAGCATGAACACACACACACACACATGCTGCACACGCTCACACTCAATGGTCACTTTACACAATGAAAGGTGGTTCTTGATTGATTGAAATCTTGGGTGGGTGGGGGACACTGTACATTGGAATATTGACAAAGCCATAATTGGTAATTTACTGTACATTGGAGGGGGTTGGGTTAGGACATTTCCAGGGGCCAGTTTCGAATTGCAGTCTCCCGTAGGTGTTCTTTGAGAGTGTTTTTGAAAGTGGGTAGTGATTCACATTCCTTTACAGCTTTGGGTAGGGCGTTCCACATTGATCTGGCATAATTGCGAAACGTGTTTAGTCCCTTGTTTGAGCCGAATCTGGGTTTAACATGATTTGTGGAGCTCCCTCTGGTGTTGTGATCGTGGTATTCACTGACCTTTGGGAAGTATTTTGACATGTACATGGGTACCTTGGTTGTGTAGTGTATCTTGTAGACCAGGCCCATTGCAAGTTGCTGTACTCTGTCGTCTACTCTAAGCCATCCTAGGTTGTCAAAGTGGGCAGGGGTGAGGTGGGTTCTAGGAGTCAGGTCAAGCAGTAGTCTGACCAGTTTGTTTTGAGATGTTTGTAATTTAGTTTTTAGTGCCTTTGAGGTGCTTTGGTACCATGAGGTGCAAGCATAGTCATAGTACCCTTGAATGAGTGCTCCTGCCAGAGTCTTCAGGGTATTCTTGTTTACCAGAGAGGAGATCCGGTACAAGAATCGAGTTTGTTGGTTGACTTTTTTTATTACATTGGATACCATTTTGTCACAGGAAAGATTAGCCTCTAGGATGGAACCCAGGTAGGTAATTTCATCTTTCCTTGTGACAATATTGTCACCCACTGTAAACAGATGGATAGCAAGCTAGCATAAGGACACATAGTATAACTGTAGATTGTATAGTAGTGTACATAAGACCCAGTGCCTCATCCGTAGCTAACAGTGTATCGCAGGACCTTAGCATGTCTTACCATGCTTTTTGTAAACTTTATGTACATATACCTGTTATGTCTTATTCTATTACTTGTATTATTGCACAAATGTCCTATTCTCATCCTATTCTTATTATTGTATTATTGCACAATCGTTGCGGGCAAGACCCCCCGCATTTCACTGTATGCTTGTATGCCGTGACAAATAAAACTCTTGACTTGACTTGACTTGATTTCATATATGGGAGACCTTAGAGATGAGGAAAAACATGCTTGTGTTTTGTTCTACCTCCGGTAGGGGTATCTCAAAAACTAAAGCCCTTTTTGACAGTTTGTCACAGCACTATAATGTCCAAGTCAGAGAGAAAACACTAAATGGTCAAAACGGACTATTTTTACATCTTCATTTGCATAACTTGATAGAAGAACAAGTTGGACATTCACTACATGGACTGACCATCAACGTGTTCAATGATCGTTTTAACTAATGCTAAGCTTCCAATAAAGACAGCCTTGGAAAAGTTTGGTTTTTGAATTTCCCCAGAAACTCCTTCATTACCCCCACGAGGGGCAAACCTGGGCAGAAATAATGTATTTATTCCAACCACAGAGAAACTATCAGAGCAAGCGTCTACATGGCTATTAGGCACTAATGTTTTCCTATTGAACGGATTATCAAAGGTTTGCACCACCCCTCTCAACCTGATTGAACATTCCGATTGGGCCGGTGTAGGTACTGGATATGTTCGGCCTGGCAGGTCAGCTTGGGGTCCGTTCTTCAGTTGAATTTTATAGCAAACATCAGATGTTCATAATAAAAGGTGTTGCCTTTTATTATTATAATCTGCTGACAGGAATAGATTACTATCAAGACACCATCATACACAAGATATAACATTAGAACATGGACACGGAAACATGCTGTCACCGGCAAGCCAGCCTATTCATTCATCATGTTAGCACATGTTATGAATTCGTTGGCAGCAGTTCATCAATGAATTGTTTTACCCAAAAGCAGTTGCAAGCGCTTGGAGAACAAAGTGACACCAAGGCAGGTTCACAGGTTGCTCTGAAGTTTATTGGGTACATGGCAGATATTTATACATTGGTCGTCACGTACACACCAAGCCATAAACCACCACAAAGGAACTTTAAGGCAGACAGCGTTTCAACAAGATTGACTCTTTAAGACAGGAGCGACTCTGGGCTTCTTCTAGGTGTTATCCACAATGCACTCTTGACCCTGTATGCATAGGTGTTGGTACAAAGGCAGGAAACCACTAAGAGTTTGTGGAACAAGATGTTTAAGGTCATACGTCAAACTCAACTGAAGTGCATGTGTACAGCACAAAGGCTGTAAAGGTGCATTACACAGGATTATAGTACAATTCCTAACAACTCGCTAGCTAACGTTAGCAAGCCAGTCAATTCTTTCATCATGTTAGCACGCCAGCTAGTTCAGTCACACAATGACAGATTTGACGCTATCGCCGTGTGAGGTCACACACAGCCAATGATCTAAACGTCTGACGGTTGCTATACTCGGGCCCCAAGCCAGACTGAATGTCTCCGGTACCTACTCCAGATTAATAGTGGAATATTAGCTATTGCCAGTCATAACCCTCTTACTGTCTTTTACTATTATGTACTATGCTACTATGTCTATACTAATATCTACTATGTACTATGCTACTATGCCTATACTACTACCTATTATGCTAATATGTCTATATGCACTCAGAGTGAAGAACTTCAATTTGGCACCACTAGATGAACAATACCACTTACCCTTCGCCACCAGAGGTGTACCCTTCCTGCTGACTTGTTGTACACAATGTGTAAGTAAATTTGGATAAACGCGTCAAGCTAAATGACTAAATGTAAATGCATCTAAAAACTGTTGGAAACTTCAAGGACCCTTTTAGATTGAGTTAGATTAAGATTAAGTACAAGATAAGGAATATCCTTCACAATTAGCATTTGGGCAGGGCATTTTCATGTTTGTCACAACTTATTTTGATGGTTTTTGTCCTGAGAAATATATCAGCCAATGACGTACAAATTCTGCAAACATCCAATATTGAAGTGAAGTAAATGTATACAGACGTAAGATGTAAGACATTTATATTTAGCTCAAAATAGGCATTTAACCCGTTGGTTGTACTTTCTTAAACATAACCTTTACCCCCCAGTACCATATCTAACCCTAACCTTAACCTCTCGGTTAACCTTAACCACCCTGGAGAATATGCCAGGCTTCCTGGCATATTTCAGTGCCAAAACATCAAAATAGGACCAATAAAAATAACATAGTACAACATGTTTACTGGGTACTGGACACAAGAAACTAGTAGCAGCAACAGACCGCATGTCAATTTGTGTGAATGTGAACGTTGCATTCAATAAACAATATAATTCATAACCAAACCTAATAATCTCTGACTGAAACAAACGGGGCAATGAACACAGAAGGAGCTGTGCACCCCCCTGCGTTCCGACCAGAGGACTGTGATTAAGTCTCAGGAGCATTTGGCTGGAACTGGAGGGGTCAATGTTCATGTAACAGACATGGGGGAGTTCAAAGGGTCAGGGCTACCCACTTCGTTCAGAGGGAAGTCTCAGGGGGGGTTACGTCACTGGCTGGGCTGGGACTGCCAGTGGCTTATTTTGAATTCACAAGTTCATACATACATAGTGGACTGCGTGCCTTTCAAAATGGCAAAAGTCAAAGCGGTCCAACATAAATATAACAATAGTAATACAGAATAATGAATTGAAAGCTTTGGTGGGGATGTCCAGATGGCTCCCCACACTAAGGTGAATACCACATAATTGCACTGTTTATAGGTTGGAATCTATAATCTAGGTTGAATGTCATCCCCCGTCTCTCTCCCACTTATTTCATTCAATATGTAGTAAAGCTGAAATGCCTATAAAATATTATAATAAAACAAACAAACATTTAACAGATATTCTCAGTGATTTATGACACACTTTCCATTTCCCTAATAACTATGATACCGTATGCAGCATAGTCATTGTAGTGGAGCTGCCCTCTTCTGCTTGCTTACCCTTTGGAAATTCTCTTTTCCCGTCACGCCTTGGGAGCAGCCAGAGGGACTCTCTCGATTGTTTGAGAAATTGACACAAGACCGTCGTTTCCCACCCTTGAACGCGTGGTTCCCTGGTAGCGGAGGCCCGGAGGAGGAACAGGATGAGGGGCCGAGAGAGAGAGAAAGCGAGAGAGAGAGAGAGAGAGAGAGAGAGAGAGAGAGAGAGAGAGAGAGAGAGAGAGAGAGAGAGAGAGAGAGAGAGAGAGAGAGAGAGAGAGAGAGAGAGAGAGAGAGAGAGGGGGGGGGGGGGGGGATATTCACTATGTAACCCATAAAAGGGTCCCTCCTGTTAGTCAGGTCCCAGACAGGAGCTGGGGCTCCCCCTTCCAGAACCTGAGTCATGGTATCCAGTGTTGGAGAACCAGACAGTTGAGATGTTCCCATGTCATATTTTCTATTGTATTTGGCGCTGGGGTCGGAGGACTCCTTCCTTCCCTGTGTTGGCTGGGGGAGACGGACCGTACTCAGCGTGTCCCTGCTGCTGTCTCCATTGCTTTTCGCCGTCAGCCTGCCCATCCACACTCAAGCAGAGATAACATTTGATTTAGAATATTTCGATTTTTTTTTAGATAGCACCTCATTCAGTTGATCACCTCACTCAGCCACTCTGCCTCTAGTGGTGGCTTACAGGCACTGCACTTTGTGTAAGATAAATGTCATGGTGAAGGCTTCATGTCATTTAATTTAAATTTGTTTTACTTATATGTGTTATTTAATTAATTGGAGACTAATTGATTTGTCGCCTATTCCGGCAACTGCATGGCAAATGCATACAAGCGTTAAGGAGCTGCTCAGTTTGCAATGTCCTCTTGAGGTAAAAAAAAAAATACGATATCCTGTTGACCCTATAATTTGACTAAGGTGACAGGGCGAGTGCGGTTTAATGGCTCAAATAACTTCCCTGTGTAACGAGCTCCACCGGAGAGCTTTATTTAGCTCGTAGAGGTGACATCAGTCACAGGGGTGTGAAAGGTATTTCAAATCCCTCATGCCAACACCCTGATATTTCTGATGTCGTCAGGGGTGACATTCATTTGAATCCAGCCCTTGCAGAGTTGGCCGCAGATACCTTGGCATATCTGAGTTATGGTGTGGAATCCTGGACCTTGACGTGGCGACCGCGCGCAGAAACAATCGGACTGATGACGTCCTCTTCTTCAAGCTCCACATGACTTCACCTCAGTATTTAGTCGGTGACTCCATACGGATGAACATAAGGTCAGTCACCTATTATATAGCACAACAAAAAAAAGATTCCTCTCACACACAGTTGCTAAGTATCATGTGCGACTATGACTGCCATTGGGCAGTGCCAATAAGCAATGGTCTGTTGCCCAGATTCTCCCAGTGACAGAATAGCGGCACCTGGCATATCACAGTTGCGTGCGTGTGCCAAACACACTTTCCTCTCATTAACCGTTGATGAATGGCAATACATTGTGTTTATTGACATAATGAATAAGGGATTTATTATTTCTTGTCAAACAGGAAATGTCGTTTGAACACTTCATATCCAGGGCAGTTATTTAAACAACAAAGACACGGCAGCAGGATGTGGCAAGAAAAGGGGAACACAGGGAGAAGAATGGGGGGCACAGGAAGTGGGACACTTTATTAGGAAGCGTCTGATGGGGGGGGGGGGGACAACACCCTGTGTGCATTTTCACAGAAGCTTCACCTCGGGGTCATAGCGTGAGGTGACCACTTAAAGGCAGTAGTAGTACTGTACTTAAAGCACTTCCACGACTGCTAAACTAATGGGAAGTGTACTCTCCCTCTGGTATGTGGTTCAGTCTTGGCAAGATCATCTCAGACCATGCAGAGGATATCCAGCCACTGGATAGGGATCGCTTAGGAAGGACACACTTGCACCCTGTCTGTGAACTCCACCATCCAGGCCCCCGACACTACTGTGTGTCTTCGCTGCGAATACATGTGCAATGTTATGGGGGAAGATCTATGCGTGATCATGATTGATTTAGTGCTGAGAACGTCTCGATGAGTGTTTTGAGCAAACATCTGTATTCTGTAATAAAATGCTTGTGTGAAAGTTATACTTTGAGCGAGTGTTTGCCAATAGGGTTGGTTAGCGCCACAATTTGTCAGGACTAATCATATAACTGAGATACTTCCTTTCAAAACAACATTCAAGGGAACCACAGACAGACATATAAATGTCTCTTAAGGGGCGAGGACGGTTACCGGATGTCTGAAAGGCCTGCCTCTCTCTCTCTCTCTCTCTTTCTCTCTCTCTCTCGGCGGCGGGAGTTTAATTTCTCGTTTGTTTAAAAAATGCTCCAAGCTTCCACGTGGTGACTGGGGATAACTGTGTTTTTGGAGGGCAGTCACGGTTCCGTCCGTGTGGCGGGATATCTGCAGTATAGCGAAGGCTTCGAGGTTTCCGTCTGTGTGGTGGGATATCTGCAGTAGCGAAGGCTTCAAGGTTTCCATCCGCGTGGCGGGATATCTGCAGTAGCGAAGGCTTCGAGGTTTCCGTCCGCGTGGCGGGATATCTGCAGTAGTGGAGGCTTCGAGGTTTCCGTCCGTGTGGCGGGATATCTGCAGTAGTGGAGGCTTCGAGGTTTCCGTCCACGTGGCGGGATATCTGCAGTAGTGGAGGCTTCGAGGTTTCCGTCCGTGTGGCGGGATATCTGCAGTAGCGAAGGCTTCGAGGTTTCCGTCCACGTGGCGGGATATCTGCAGTAGTGGAGGCTTCGAGGTTTCCTTCTCAGCGGATGAACGAGGAGGGAAAAGGGGAGGGGCCGCCTAGTTTGTGTCTCCGCTGACATCAGCCAATGACCCGAGGGCCGTTGAGAAGACACCAAAACATGCACTTAGGCGAACTGCTCCCTCCCCCATTCCCACATCCCATCCCAGGGCCCTTTATGTTGTCCACACAATGGAAATCCAAACACACAAGAAAGATTTTTCCATGCAAATGTGAAATCCATACAGGAAAAAGAAAAATATGCAGTTCGAGAGTCACCACGCGACCCAAAGAAAACAACGCTGTGTAAAGTGATCGGAGCTGCCAGGCCAGTCAGCCTACTGCCTTTCAATTAGGCTGCGAACAGTATATCAACTTGACAAATATGGAGGGATGTGACCTCTTGATTTGAGTTGAACCCAGCCTTACCTCTAAATCATAGTCACATTGTGCTAGCACAGACAATAATTCCGTAATACCTCAGCCCTAATAAAAATAGTTAGGTCATCTGACTTCCAGTAGTTCCGAAAAGTAGGTTATAGCGGACAAAATGTTGTTTTCCAGCAGTGACGAGTCAATGATAACGTTTGAAAGTTTTTAAACAAGGTAAATATACATTTGTTGGTAAAAAATTAATAATAATAATAAATCAACATTATGGGTAAACAGTGTATTTCCTCACTGCATTCTCTTTTTGGAGGACATGCTCATAAGAAAGGTGGAACACACACAATCCCAGCTGGAGTGAATTGGACATTGGGGAAGGTACGCTATCTGCAATGATATTCAACCACAGGGTGGGTCAGTGTTTGGATTAGCTCCACTCCTATCAGCTCTTAGATAATATGTCCTTGTTGTGTGGTATCAAAACAAGGTTTCTCCTCTACCATGTGAACGATCGAAATGACATTTCACACAAAAACCACCCGACCAGATTCAAGCGGCAAACCTCGCCGCGTCCCGCGGTTTCTGTTGGTCAGATTCATTGCATTTGTCGTGTCGTGGTCTGCGTTATTTCACTTCACTTCTTGATGTTTTTTCATTTTTTTTTCATTCGTCGTTTTTTTTTAAAGTAAACACTTTGTGACAGATAGCATCTGGAGCGGAGTCCCTGTGGGCACGGGACAGGCTGTGGGAAAGTATATAAAAGTGCCACTGAAATGACCGCTCATCAGATGGGGACTCTACAGTAATTATTGCTGTCTCTGCACCCCCTCCCTGTCCTCTTAGATGCACTGTCGTCTGATACACGTCGATGATGCTCTCGATAATGACTCTGTCTGCTGGTGCGCAAGCTACAGTGGTTAGTTTGTCATTGGTAACATCTGCGTAATACTCGGCTGCCTGGCTCTCGGAGCAGGGTTGATGTGGTGACAAGGTTAAAGGGGAAATGCCATCAAGAACTCACATTATGTTCTTCCTGTGCCCTGAAGCAGTTCAGTTGGTATTTGTGAACACGCACCACTCTCTCCTAAGTCAGAGAGAGAAAACCCTCCGATCTGTGATGTAACTGGGTTGTAAAATCGGGGGCTGCTCCATAGACAATGAATGGGACTCGTTATGAGGCCATGTATGAGGCCCTACGCTCTACATCTTCTGGCCGCCGCAGACCCACTCCCATCCGAGCTATACTCATCTGTCTTTACTACTATGCACTCAAGGCTGTATAGCGCCCAAGTTCAACACTGTTTGACAAACAATGTTACTTAGCTGCCAGAGTTGTACCTTTCCTGCTGACTTGTTGTACAGAACTTGTAAGTCGCTTTGGATAAAAGCGTCAGCTAACGTTAAATTACTTTAAATTATCATTAAAACCTCAGTTGGGTGTAGCAAACATTTGTATGGCCTCGTAAAGTCAGAGAGAGGCCCATTCATTGTCTGTGGAACAGCCCCGGATGTTGCATCCCAGTTACAGTTGCCGTCGGCTACATCACCGACTGGACGCTTCTCTCTTCCATTTATGGCTTTAGGAGAGAGTGGCGTGTGTTCAGAAATATTGGCTGACCTGCCCACAGGAAGACCGTGCGTGAATTCTGAAAACGTGTGGCTTTCCCCTTTAATATGACGCTCCCAGGTCTCTTGGCAATGCCCGTAACTGCATGCATTTCTCAGCCTCCCAGTGCTGTAGATGTAGACAGATAAGCACACATGTCGCCTGGAAACAGATGACTGTCAGATTGGTGAGATGAACAGTCTTGGCCTTCTTTTTTTTTTTGAATTTGCGGGTTTTGTCAAATATTTTCCAAGGGTAGAATGTAGTCCATGAGAAGAGATGACTTCCACATGCAGTTTTCATATAATTAATTTGTGGATATATAACAGGGATGTGGCTGTTGTTAGCTTAATTGGTCAACAAAATCCTATGACTATTTGTCAACTAAGAATTGCTTTAGTTGAGGACAGCGCTCATATATAATAGTCTCATTAAGCCTAACCTTACTATGGTAAATTATGAACTATTAGGCCCATTATGAATAATAATAATAATAATAATAATAATAATAATAATAATAATAATAATAATAATAATAATAATAATAATAATAATAATAATAATAATAATAATAATAATAATAATAATAATAATAATAATAATAATAATAATAATAATAATAATAATAATAATAATAATAATAAAAGAGATTCATTATAGATATGCAGACCAATGAGGTCATTCTACAACACAGACTATGTCCATAGACATCTCAGCTTGTCAGTTTATTTATCAGATTTAAATGCTGTCTAATAATATATGTTGTTCTTCACTCTGAGCGAAATACATATTCCATACTTGAAAAATACAATAATCATGCGCCATTAACATTCAAGGTTTCAGATTTGGCATGGCTCAAGCTGGAGCCACACTTTTCCGTGAGAGTGCACAGTCAACGCGAGAGGCTAAAGGAAATAGCACAGAACCTCTGAGGACAGATATAGATGTCGTCGGCTTTTAAAGCTCTACTGTACATTTTTGAGGGCTGATCCTCTAAGTGAGCAGCGGTGTATGTATTTAGGTGTCCCTACTGTAGACTTGATTGGCACCACTGTAGACTTAAAGGGACCAATCGGCAGGGGCATACTTGACAAATTGTAACCTGGCAGAGTTGGTTTCCCCCCTCACCATACCAAACACGTAACACTTGTGAATGAGTCACAGAACCACACGCCGTATCTGCCAAAGACATTTACACCATGTGCTTTTGCCACTTATGGTAACTCCAGATATCCAATATGCCAGGAAAACTGATTTCACACATATTTGAAAAATCTGCCTGATTCGATGAATACGCAATTATACACTTGTTGAATGACTGCACACGGATATATAATCCTTTTATTTATTTCTTAATCAACCAACTAAAACTCCTGTCATGCCCAATCCACATAACTAATAGGAGCTGACAAGTGCTCTGCTGACATCTCCATGCATGATGTTAAGAGTATCTTCCACAAAGCCTTGTCTTTTTTATCTCCTACCAGCGTAGCCACACACTGTTTCCATTCAGCTGCTATATATAAATATACATATCTAGGAATATACAGTGGATGTGAAATGGACCAGAGGAATCCCGGGGAGAAAAACAAGCCAATTTCTCCACCAACGAAACGGGAGAGATTTAAGAATGTGGCCTCGGACTTGGCACAAATACGGCAGACAGTCACGAACCCAATGTGGGCAATAAACAAGAAGTCACGCAAATGTACACTTCACATGCACAGTTGGTGATTCACTTACCCGGTTTGGTCGAGGTCTTATTCCCTTTAGCATTCAGTCACATATGGCATAATTTTTTATCGCAGGGAAGCACAGACAATAAACATACACTGGAAACTGAATGCAGTTTATTGATGTAATATGCACAAATTACAGGGAGAATCCAAACAAACCCCTCTCAATGCCAACTTCATTTGCACTTGAGACAATGGAAAACCTTTCCGTCTCCCCTCCCTAGCAGTCAGAACACACTACTCCCTGCTTGCGTCAGCCCTGCTCCCCTATTAAAACAATATACGACAGACTTTGCGCTAGGGCCATTAATGACTAAAGGAGTTAATAATGAGTCATGTCCTCTGGCCACATCTCAAAGGGCTGAATAGAGGCTTCAAACAGTGAGATGCTTCCACAGCATAGCCTACTACATACTCGGGTTGACCGCCTCCGTTGCCAAGACTCCGTTAACACCAGGGCCCAGCTCTTTCCTCTTAATGGGAGCATATCATTAAACAGTTACTAAATACTTCCCTTTTGCCAACCAGCCAGGAAAGGGCTTGTCAGAGATAACAGAGTTCCATACAGTATGGGAGAAGGCCAGCAACAGTAGGGTTGCTAAGGGACACTAGGGGAGGCGGTGGCGGTCATACTATACCGTCGGATGACCAGGGCAGGAAGAGCTCAGCTGGGACACATGCCGACTTTCATTTTGTGGAAGTGAGGTGAAACACCTGCCCCATACTGTAATGGGAAAGTGTGAATTGTTTTAGTGTCAGAAACTCTTACAACAGAAAGAACAGAAACGGCTGTCTCTTGTTATTTAAAGGAACATGCCGACACTATGGGAAACACGCTTACCCTCTTCTCCAGAGAAGAGGGTAAGCGTAAGAAGAAGAAGAAGAAGAAGAAGAAGAAGAAGAAGAAGAAGAAGAAGAAGAAGAAGAAGAAGAAGAAGAAGAAGAAGAAGAAGAAGAAGAAGAAGAAGAAGAAGAAGAAGAAGAAGAAGAGAAGAAGAAGAAGAAGAAGATATATACCAATTTCCCTCTGTTGCATTCACTATAAAGCTTAAAACTCTGGGAGAGGTGTTTTTGGTAAACAGCTAGGCTAGCTGGTCTGGATCTGCTTCCATTCATTTGTGCTAAGTTAGGCTAGTTTGCAGCCAGATAGCTTTCTACTGAACGCACAGAGAGGACATTGGTATCTATCTTCTTCTCTGAATCTGGAGAAGACAGTGAGTGCATTTGATGTTGGCCTGATCCTTTAAAATAACTTTCCTTTTAGTTGATACGAATTTCAGCTTTTGTAAATGGGTTTACTTTTTAATTCACCAAGACATGGGCCTCAGCGTCGGTGGTGGCAAATATAGGGTAATAAAGTTTGCAAGACACATGTGCAGTAGTGTAATTGTGTATATTATAAACGGGAGAATTTCCGAATTGATACTGTAAATATAAGCATAGTAAGGCACAATGTAAACTTGTGTCATGTATTGACATTTGCAGTTAAAACAAGCATTCTATATCCCCAAGTTTTGTTTATGACTTTACTCAAATCAGACATAGTTATGTGACTGCCTGGATTACATTTCTAAGAGCGAGGCTGTTGACAATAAAACTGTCACTTACTCCTCATGAATTACTGGACTGAGTGAAATATAGCCCCTAAAACCATAAGTGATTGCATAAAAGTAAAAATACTATTCTTTGGAAGTGAAATAAGAAAAACAAAGACAATGGATGGGTATATTTCATGAAGCGCATAGATCTTCTTTCATCACTTTAATTGGGTTCCATTTCACGTAATTTTTTTTTTAATTTACGAGTATACTTTACTCATTACCTTGAGTTACGGCCATATCTGCGAGCGCATTAGAGTCTTGTCGCAGCATATTGGCCATTTTGAGTTATCCCGACCGCATCCCGGAATCATGTCAAAGACTCGTGTCGTGTTTATGGTAGAATTACGTTGGCTCCTGGCCCCCCGGGGGTCCAAAGAATGTGTTACCTTCCCCGTCCCGAAACAAAGGAAGAAAGGGAGAGTGACCTGACCCGGCTCCGGAGTGAGAAATCACTCCCAGGTCACATGTGTTTCTGTTCATCCTCTCTACCTTGAGGTTTTTTAAGATGAAGCAGAGAGCACGCAACGGCGCAGCAGACCTCGCTAAAGGCCACCGCTCCAGATGCCTTTCATCTGTTTTTAGAAGCACATTTTCTGCAATGATTTCTGTACTGACAGAAGGGTCTGTGTATGATCATAGGACGCTGTTGCTTGAGGGATATAGATCAGGCATGTGTATTATTTATTCCAAAATCTGGAAGGTATTTCATGGAAGTATTCTCTGCTGGTTGTGGGGCGCAACATCTCACAGAGTTATTGACAAGCACTCTGTGGCTGGCCAAATGTTTCCTCTAAGTTGAGTCTGTCTGTGGTTTTTATAGTCAGCCCCATGTGTGTGTGTGTGTGTGTGAGTTGCAAAATAGCAATTGTCCCATTTATCTCATAGTCGAAATGGTGCAATTCTCTCCAGATAAGTCCACTGGGGGTGAATGGATATGTAAAACTCATTGGGTCAGTAGTTGACAGTAGACAGTACCACCCGCCCCACAGAGATCAAATGAGAGCCATTATGTGTTGATTCTCTTCAAGCGCTTGGTGATAAGAGTCGCATAGTGAGGCTCTCCAGACCAGCGCTGCTGTCCCTGCACAGATAAATGGCTTCCTCTTCTGAAACGTCCCTTTCTCCTCATTTGGATAAGCGGCTTCATCTGCGAAACCGATTCCCTCAATAATGTTTGCTGAAACTACTACAGAGGACAGCTGTTGTTTGCCCCCCCCCCCCCCCCCCCCCCCCCCTAATCGGTCCGTGCTATAATATAGGACCACTATATAGATACCCTGCAGTGCCAGGATGAACACCAGAAGTGCCAAAGTTACCTGTTCACCAGCCAGCAAACAGACTTGGAACGACGTCCGTCATTCCAATGGTTGGTTAGCCTGTATCATACAGTAACATAAGCAGAGCACACTCCCCTTGATGGAAAAAGCAGGTTCACATATCTCCAATGTTCTCATTATATCTGATTATAATCTTGTGTTGGAGCCACAAGCTCTGACATTGAATCCCCAAAAGAGGGTTCTTCAAAGTGTCATGGCTTTGTACACGAAATAGTGTTTTATGTCAAAATAATAAAGGGAATGTACATCTGCACATTCATATGTTTGAAATAAATGTAGCCTATCAAAGAGGGGACTGTGTATAATTGTCAGGCTTTGCAGCAGACACAGGAAAATAAATGGCCATGGCATCATTTCAGACTGAAGACAGAACTTCATACCTATTGAAAGCAGATGATAATGGAATGTCTGAAATTGCTAAGAATCTATCAACGTTTTCCAGGCTCACTCCTTTGAGACGTGCTCTCATTAACTCTCTAGATCTGTACATGTAACATTTGTGATGTGATGTGAAGAGGTACAGCACAGGGCATGTTGTAAGTCACCCTCAACGGCCCTTCAGTACATCACTGACCCGCAAATTGTCTGCTTTCTAGTTGCGTCCCTGGAAGGGACTCTATGAACGCAGTGGCTAGTTCTAACGGAAGCCGAACTAGGATGGAGAAGTAAGACAACTCCTTCCCTCCACTAGTCTGAAGGTCCACCTTGGGCAAGTGTTAGTACCCTCTCTAGCCTCCCTAACTAGGGATACAGGGTGCTGCACTGTGTGTGTGCGTAGGGATACGCAAATGCTAAGGGAGAGAACCCTGAAAGAAAACCACACTGCCTTGTGTGTGTGTGTGTGTGTAGGAATACACAAAGGCTAGGTTACCTGTAAGGAAGGGCATCCGAAGTATAAAAACTAGCTACAAACCAAAAATGATGACTCCAGTGGCGTGGAGTCATTGCCCGTCCAACCTCACTGTAGTGGGAAAATAGGGACGTAAAAAAACGAAGATGATGATGATGATGATGATGATGATGATGAACGCGCTGGGCCAAAAGTTGAAGGCGGCAAACTGGTGCTAGATTGTTTTATTGGGGGTCATCATCAGTGTTTGGCCAAGCTGCAAAGCCACAAGACGTCATCATTTTAACCTTAAAGGTGCTATAAAAAAATAAAAATTGCAGTCATAATAATAAAAACATCCCCAACCCTAACTCTAACCTTGACCACTTGTGATCTAGCATCTACTATCCAATTTGAGTTGAAGATGGCCAATGAGACGCAGGCAACGTATGTTTGTTGTCGTGCTTCAAAAGAACCATGGTGGAAGGCAGAGACAGAGCTTCAAGGACTTTGTCTAGTTGTGTTTTAGTTCCTATAAAAGTGCTGAGGAGAAGTTAATCGAAGATGACTACTCTGTCTGCAGAACATGCAGAAGGAAAATCTCAACGGGGCAACACTTCAACTTGTTGTCATTTTGCAACAACAACTGACATTACTTTATAATGAATGCCAGTTAACTTCAGTTCAAACGCATGATGTGGGGAGAAATGTCATGGCATTGTCTTGTCTAACGTGCTAATAGCTTGTCAATAATGTAAGTGGAGCTTTCAGTGGTAGCAACTCTTGTAAACACACTATACGTGTGTTGTCATGCCGTTGTGTATGCGTTGTGTGTCTTCAGACTTCAGACGTTATGTAGATAATCACCCACCCAACAATATATTTAGTATATATATAGTATAATATATTTAGTTGAACTAGTTGTAAAAGTGTTCCAACAGGAGAAACACTATTGCTATATCCATATTCTGAAGACGTATATGTGTTTATGTCAATTGTGCATGAGCTCACTGCAAATATATGTGTGTGTGTGTGTGTGTGTGTGAGTGAGAGAGATAATAATAAATGTAACAACAATAACAATAATAATAATAATAATAATAATAATTCATAGTATTCTCATGATGTATTTAGCTATACAATAAATTGCAATATCACAGCTCATTGACCATGTCATTATTATTATTATTATTATTATTATTATTATTATTATTATTATTATTATTATTATTATTATTATTATTATTATTATTGTTATTGTTATTATTATTATTATTATTATTATTATTATTATTATTATTATTATTATTATTATTATTATTATTATTATTATTATTATTATTATTAACTCATTGGATGCCACGTATTATCCTCATCCTGTAGTAGCTATCGCCACCGCTGTAAACGGTGGGAGTCGCTCACCTTGTTTGCAGGGCTATAACTATTTAAATATTATAGCTATATATGCAATACTATGGCCCATTTGACATTGAGTATCTATCATTCAAGATGTGAAAAGGGAATATTTTTTCCATCCATACATTCTCGTTTTATACCGTGGTGAATATAAGTATGGTTTTAGAGTGGTCTGGGGTAATTCCTGGGAGGCTAGTAATAGCCTGTGACGCATATTATACTTAATCCATTGGCATTTCGTCCCTATACACGCTACAATAAAAAATTCAAATGCATATGATCGGTATATTATGTTCCATCATGCATGCATGAAAGGGGGGGGGGGTCGTTTCTGATTAATTGATTGTCAATAACGGCATTCGTTAGTACAACAGCATACGCTGATCAAGGCGATGGCAATGAAAAAATGCACAACCAAGCTGAAATTGACGTTAAATAAAAGAATATTCCAATTATTTGATTGCCATCTGCTAGATCGTATGTCCATTTGGCCCACGCCATAACCCCCCACAGCATAATGAATCCGGCGTCCCAAAAGCGATCGGGTGAAGATCTTGATCCACGTCAGACCAGGCTGCAGAAACAAATTAGTGGGGGGGCATAAAATGTTCTCGGGGGGGCACAATGGTTTTTCAACACAGGTTCCCTTTTATACGTTTCAGCTGGGACAGTAGCGCTGTGGCTTGCTTGGCGCTGCCCACGGTGCTGAACTAAACAGCAGAGATGCAATTGAAAAATCTAATTTCTCTCTATCTTAAGAACTTTCACTTATACAAAAACAGACTGAACGGATATATATATAACAGACCTGCTGGGGCAGCGGACTGAGAGCAGGGGACACAAACAGGCTGGATAAGATGGTCAAGAAGGCCAGTAGCATGGTTGGGGTGGAGCTGGACTCTAGCGAGGGTGGCGGAGAGGAGGAACCTTGCTAAGCTCCAGCCCTTGCTAACCCCTCCCACCCACTATACACAGACTTGGCTGACAGGAGGAGCATGTTATAGGCTCACACTACCTAAATGCAGCACTGAACGGCACAGGAAAAAACAGCACTGTGCATTATTACACCTACTGTAGACTTCAGTATAATTTTACTGTATTTATTTACTGTATCTTTTATTCTATTTCATTTTATTATATTCTTAGGCCATTTGTTTTGTTATTCTTATTTGTGACTTGTTCTGTCTAAATGTTTAATGTTGAGTGATTTGCAGTGTCAAATTTCCCTCAGGATAATACATTTATATTCTATTCTATTCTATTCTATATCTTTGAAAAGTCTCCATTTATTCAATACTTCTGAATTCACTGACAAACTGAACTGAACTGACAAAATAAGGTGCATAAAAAAGCAAACAAAATTCCTCTACTCACCATCATAAGTAGAGAGGCAAGTGGTGTTTGGGGACAGAGTGAAATCTTCTTAAAACACTGCCCCTCCACTCATTCCTGAACTTTTTTGTTAAGTCCTTCTCAAATGCCAACTGAATTAAATTGGCCTTAGTTGCGTCGATGAAGTTAAGGCGATGTTCTGTAAAGACGTTCTTGAGGGTAGAAAACGAATTCTCACAGAGTGCCGTGCTAGCTTCAGTAGTGTTGTTGTTGACATCAGTGCCCACTAGGGCTGTCCCCGACTAAGGATTTATATAGTTGACTTTGATTGACAAAAAAGAAAAAAAAACCTGACCACAGCTGACTCAGTGGGCGGGCCCGGCCCCCTAATGCCCGCCCATGGCGCCGGGACTGATCCACGTTACAAGAAAACTCCGCCCGGATGACTTTCAATGATGCACAGAGCCATGTCAGAAAGGAAGTGCGACATCGGCCGCATACCACCAGGCAGCGGTATCGGACCTTTGCGATCTCAGACACATTGCCACACAGTACCACAGCCTTCCAGGATGATTTATGAATGGAAATAGCAAATAAAATAAACACTGATCATAATAACGAGTATACTCATTGTTGGCGTCCAACGATTGGCGGGCTATAACGAGTATACTTGTCAATGGCGGGGAATGAGTTAATAATAATAATAATAATAATAATAACAATAACAATAACAATAACAATAATAATAATAATAATAATAATCACCACCTACTGTTTGATTACAATCACCTTTTGTTTGTGACCAAGATGTCCTGCAATCGAATACTATATTTGCCCTTTGGTATTTGTTTTTTAGTATACAGTAATATCTGATAATATAAAAAAAGTATCATTTTGTTCATTATAATCGTGATATGACATTTTCATACAGTTTCACCTCTACTTTTAGTCATAATGCAACATGAATGAAGTTGATTCATTCTAATGTATTGGTTCAAATGCTATCTCGTAAAAAACTAAAAACAACTCTCAATGAATTTGCCGTGGCAGATCCACTGTAAATAATGAAGGTCATCTATTTCCTGTGCTTCAATAGGCACGGTAGATTATGAGAGGCAGCTGAAATGTGGAGCGAACATCAACGTGCTTGCAGAGATTGCTGACTTGTGGTGTTGGCGCTCAAGGCTAATCACATCCACCTCTGGATGCTGTGATCTGAACATACTGTGTAGGATAACACTGGTAATGTAGCGATTCAGGACCATAATCAGGAAATTACAACTGACACAACACAAAAGTAGTTGTAATTTCACAGCAAGGTTGAACAACCATTGAGCAACCCCTATGGAGGCCATAATCAACGGTGAATGAATTTGCTTCATGGGAGAGTCATCTTGAAGACGGTGGCTTTGGAATAACGTATGTTAAATATCAAAACACTATCTACAAAGTCACAGCAGGGGCCATCTATGGAGCAGGCCTAGATTTTGCATCCCAGTTACATCAGTGATTGGATGCTTCTCTATATGATATGTAGCTTTAGAAAAGAGTGTGCATGTTCACAAATCCTGACAGAACTGTCCTGGGGCAAAGGAAGTGTGACTTTTTTGTGAAATGGGTCCCCTTTATTGATGTTTTTTAATGTTTATTTTCATGTGAGTTTGAACACATGTTAGCCAGCCAGTGGTCGTTCATTTAACACCATGTTTTTATACATTTGTGTGGTGATCTGCTGTATTGTTGTTGTTGTTGTTGTTGTTGTTGTTGTTGTTGTTGTTGTTGTTGTTGTTGTTGTTGTTGTTGTTGTTGTTGTTGTTGTTTGTAAGACAAAAAGTTACATTTAGCGTGATAACATTGATCTGGGACACTGGAAAGAGACATATCTATGTTTCCCGACAACGTCGGGTCTAGTTTAAACAGCGTGGCCTTGCTGTTGGCAACAAAAACCATGTCCCACTATATCAAAAGCTTTTCATTAAATAAAGAAAAAGAAATTCCTGACACTATCACTGAACTTAAAGCCTCACTTAAATTTAAAGCCTCACTTTAAACACACACTTTGAAAAGTTTAATTTAGTGAGGATAAAGTTTTTCCATTATAAATCAAGTGGCGTCAAACTTACAAAGCAACATGAGGTCTCCTGCTGTTTTCAATATACTGTACAGTTGTCTGGACTAACTGAAAGACAAAACCACATATGGTTGCATTCAAACCAAGTGCTAGACCCATTTCAGCTATATATATTGTTTTTGCATAGAATAATTCCTGTTTAGACCCAGTTGAGGAGCGATTCCTACCATTTGAGCTATATTTCTTGTGTGTCGAATAACCCCAGTTTAAACCCAGTTGAGGAGTGATTCATATTTCTTTTTTGATCCACTTTTTCTCCTTATTTTCTATTTTTCTCCCATCCCAATTTCGCTGTTTCCAATTCTCCCCTCCCCTGTCTTGAACGTTGCTCGCATATGCCCCCCACAGGTCGGTCGTAGGGAGGATAGAAGCCTTGCATCACGTCCCCTCCGGTACACAAGGAGGCATCCTGTCACATCTTTTCACCTGCCAGCGCGGACTCTCATTGGCGAGGTCGAGGTGTAACGTGTGGGAGGCTCACACTACCCCCGCCATTTCCTGTCTCTGCTGTGCAGGCGTCCCCCAACCAACCTGTAGGAGTCGGTGTCCACAACGTCCAGATTACCACCCATCGACTTCCACCCACTAATTCTGCCAATTGAATTAGTATGACGGCTGGCCCAAGCCAGAGGCAACGCAGACAGCCGGAGCCGAACCTGGTGTCTCTTGCGTTGGTGACAAGTGCAATGTCCACTGCGCCACCCAGCCGCCCTTAAGGCAACATACTTTTAATCTCAACACAATTTTCCATGTGTTTTTGAAATTGAATAAAAACAAAATGGTATATTATGCAACACCATGTCAGCAGAATGTGAAGGAGACTTTAACACACAGCACTCCAATGCATATGATTGTAAGAAGTGCAGGTCTTATTGTTATTAGGATTACTATAAATATTTGACTATATACATAATTCATAGAAATCCAGTGCTATTTCTCTCTCTTACTCTGTCACTCTCTCTCTCTCTCTCTCTCTCTCTCTCTCTCTCTCTCTCTCTCTCTCTCTCTCTCTCTCTCTCTCTCTCTCTCTCTCTCTCTCTCTCTCTCTCTCTCTCTCTCTCTTTCCCCCTCTCCTCTGGAGTATTCACAGGCTGATTAGTGGGGAACTGTCAAAGGAATGTGCTACCTCACAGGTGCAAAAGACGTCTGGGTGAAAGACAAACATAGGAGGTGCACAAAGACAGCCTCACATTCATTATTGATGTAGTAGCTCCAGGCGTTTGCATGGATATGACATCACAGACTGGAGTGATGTAATAATCATCATCTATGAGTTCTAGTAGCTCCAGGCTTTTACATGGATATGACACCACAGAATGCATTGATGTAATAATCAGTCATCAATGGATTCTAGAAGTTCAGGTTTTTACATGGATATGCCATCACAGACTGAAGTGAGGGTAATAGTCATCATTGTTATTATATCTCCATGTTTTCAATGTTGTAGCTCCAGGCATAACATGGATGTGATGTCACAGACTGGAGAGCATTTAGATGGACGTTACATCACAGACTGGAATGATGTAATACTCATCATCAATGTAGCACAGTAGCTCCAGGCTTTACATGGATATGATGTCACAGACATCAGGAGTTTGGGTTATCTATTCTCTAGTGTTGCAACATAGTTGCGCATGTTCACAAATATAAGTATATAAGGTTTAAATGTGACAAAATGAGACAAGATTTTGACAAATATCTAGTGGAACTCAATGATTGTGATGTATTCTGTTTGTGGTTTTGGGAGCTGCACTCAAGTTTTCAAAACTTTTTATGACCACTTTCTATAAGGTGTTGTTGAACCACGTCCACGGTGTCCTACTCAATCAACCTACCAGGCCAGTCTGTTATTATTTCATCATTTATCTTTTGTTGTTGACAAAACTCAGCATGAGAATTAGCTCTACTTATTCTATAAACCTATGCATTTAAAATGTTTCCCCCCAGTACATCTCTAAATTACATCAGTATTGTGTATTCGGTTTGTAGGTGAACTACTGTATAATTTACCTACCTCGTTTAACAACCAGAGAAAGTATTGTAGTTTAAATCTACATACATGAAAATTATTATTTCTTTCAGTGAATGTCTGTTTGCTTGTACGTGATGCCTTTACAATCATTCCATTGGCGAAACAAGACAATGCCTTAATTTTGGGTGAAGGAATGATTGTTGTGTAAACAATGGCTCGTTGCTGCCCTCTAGTGGTGAGAAAATTATGATTGAAGCTTCAAATACAAAATAGTGATGCCAGATTATATAAAATATTTTTTTGTCATTAGTTTGTTTAGTCTCTCCATTCCTGAAAATAATCAACAGGATTCCTCCATGCTGGGGGGGAATGGTAGCCTGAAAACTGGTTTTGCATAAAATAGGTAAAAAATAGAGTTGCATAGCAAACGCCCAACATTTATCTATGGGGGTAGATTTCTATCAAAAATAAACAAACGCAAAAGTAGAGTCCACAATCGTAAAAACGATCCACACACACACCTCTCAATGTGTGTTTCGTGAATCATAAGGACACGCTTGATCTGCTTAGATTTACGTACGGAATTCTAAAAGGCATGTTCGAGATTGATTTCGGCTCGCCTCGAAAGTAGACGAGAGTAGACGAGTGCAGCCGGGGGAGGAGTTAAAAAGGCGGACACTTCGGTTATATATCGTATAGCTTTACGCTCCGCTCTATTGGAACTATCCCTTTATCCACTCTAATAATGAATAACTTTCTCCACATGCACACACCTATTTACCTCCGCCTGGCCACACCCACATCCGCTCCTATATAAGCGGGGTCGTGGCCACACCATCAGCTCCTTCCCTACTTTCACCACCGAAAGGGTCTGTAATACACCACTTTAAGCTTAGTGCCAAAGTAGTTTGTTGAAGAGGAGCTGCGTTGACATTGTATCTTTGTGAGGATGGGATTTGGCGGAGCCCAATAGCAGAACACAGGAGGAGAGAGAATGGAGCGTTTTAGGGTGTTTTAATATACAGTAGTTTCCGCAAGCAGACAGTTTGACAAATGGAATGTGCGACAGACAGGTATAGGAATGTTCTTGGGGTTAGTACAGGTGCACTCCTTGTGCAGTATGGGAGAATGTTCTTGGGGTTAGTACAGGTGCATGCACTCCTTGTGCAGTACGGGAGAATGTTCTTGAGGTTGGGGCAGGTGCACTCCTTGTGCAGCACGAGGCAGGTAGACACAGGGCTGTGTCGTGGGTGAGAGCAGGAGCACTCCTTGTGCAGTTCCAGCACGGGATATCCAGGTAGGAGGTCCTGGGCACACGGAGAACAAAGGTTAGGTCAAGGAATGTAAACGAGTACAGGTTGCAAGGCTTAGGTTCAGTCTTCTTACTTGGAAGGTAGTTTAACACTCCCACGAGGATCCGCCAGCTGAAGTACCCTCTGGTTGATGAGGGGATGAGTGACAGCTGTGTTGAGTGAAGAGCTGGCAGCGTGTGAACCCGGGGAACGGATGCTGCCCATATAAGGAAGTGAGGCTTCCGTTGTGAGTGTGGGAGAGGATGAGGAGGAGTGAAGAACGTGTGTGGAGAATGTGGAGGGAGGATGAGGAGGAGTGAAGAAGGCTCTTGCTGTGATTATGACAATCTTTGTTTTCTCTCTCACTATTTTTCGAGAAAATAAAGCGATAATGTCTTCACCACCGGAGAGTCTAGAAGATGATCATTCTGACCTCCCCCGGCGCTTCGCATTGGGGTGCGCGCCGCTGAGCAATCCCCGCCGGCGTTGTCTCCGGCTCTGCAGCTGGATACTATGCCTCGGGAGGCGGTCGGCTGTGTGAGAGCTGACGGTCTCCCTGGGCGGGTGATGTTTTTGCGACGCGAGCCTCGGGTGTGTCAGTTGTGAGGGGACAACTGTGTGCAGCTTGCGAAGGTCGGCTCCAGGCTAGAATCCCTTCGTTGCCCCTTATAGCGGCGTGGAGGGGGTTCTAGTTTGATGCCCCACGATAACACAGTGCTCCTCCTCAGTGAAGTCATAGCTTATTTCCTGGGGCCGTGATTCAAAGTCTGCAATTCAATTCCCCGGGTCTCTGGAAAACGGATACCCTCTGCCACCGCGCTGGCCCCGTTTTTCAAGACGAAAACACCCGGCACGAGGTATGCGAGTTTGGTGTTTCATTATGAGAATATCTCCGAGCTCGAGTCGGCTGCAGCCCGCGTACCAACGGGGCTTACTGCCGAACACCGTTCTGTGAGAGGGACGTGTGTTGCCTTTTTCCCTTTTTTCTTTGGATAAAAAGAAGAAAAGACAGCGGCTGTCAGAAGTGTTGGCCTGTATCGCTATTTCTCACATTATACAGCTTCAGAGTAGCTGCTTAGCTTGCTACTGCGTTAGCTAGTGGCTATCGATAGCCGGTAGAAGCTAACTGTTAGCCAGTTAGTTGCTAGGCTAAGTCGTTAGCTGGCGGCTACGCTCGGCTGGAAACGTTAGCTTGATGCTATCAGTTAGCCTGGAGTTAGCTGTTAGCTTATGCTACAACCATTGGCGCTAGCCATGAGGAGGTAGCGGGCCCTGGCACTCTGACTACGGCGTCATCTCTGGCAGAAGATGTCGTCGGGCCTGCGCCATGACCGGCCGCAGGAGGGGGGCGTCGCGCCGGAGCGAGGCTCCAGCCGTCGCCGCTTCTGGCCCTGCCAGCGAGAGGCCTCATCAACGTGGTAGACCAACCTGTGTTTGCTGCCATTTCGTCCTGCATACGAAGTGCAGGTAAGATGTCCGTTGGACACTACCCCACTCTTCCTTCCTCCCTGTCCCGAATGTTTTGGTTAATAACGATGTCTTTGTTTAACAAAACATATGTTACTTCACTGCATTTTGAGATACGACGTGTGCTGTGTGAAAATTGTCTTGGTCGCTATCTTGTATAGCTTAGGTTCTAGCATTGGCCGAGGCTTATGTCTTTCTCTCTACCTAAAAACAGCGTTATTTTTTATGTGAGTAAAATGAACTGGGTTTTTTTGTTGTATAATGAGAAGTTGTGTGTGTGTTCATGTAACGTTTAGACAACGTGGCTGAGTCCACAACTGGCTAGGTGTTGACCTACAGCGCTGTACATAGTGGCATGTGATCAAGGGCCTGAGTCCCTCTCTTAGCTTGTTATTTTCTTTACTTAAGGGTAATGGTAAAAATAACGAGTGGCAAGTTTTCACACATAAGCAGAGCCGTGGATAAAACCTGTTTTCAAACGAGGTTATCGGCTGTGGCTGGCATGCATGATGTAAAGCTTTTACTCTACAGGTAAGTATGTGCTTCATCTGGCGCGCCATGCACCTGGTGTCACGGCTCTGTTTTTTCTTTTGGCGTCGTATCAGGGGTGAGGTGGTGAGGGGGTGGGTGAAATTATTCCCCCCCCCCCCCTCAAATATGATTTTGTTTACAAAACGTGTGTTGATTCACTATATTTTTGGTGATACGGTGTAATCCCTCAGCTACTGCTGGGGTTGTGCTCTTGCTTAGGGAGAGTGCAGTTTTCTCTGAAAATTGTTTGGTCGCTATTATGTATGACTTAGCAAGGCCTGTAGCTAGCACTTGGTCGAGGACTTATGTCTTCTCTCGTCATAAAAGACGGCGTTCCTCTTGCAGTAGTGAGAGTGAACTTTTGCCTTTTTTATTGTGAAAGAGGGTTGTGTGTATCATGTTTTCACGTTTAAGTAAACGTGGCATTGAGTCCACAACTGGGTTAGGTGTTAGCCTACAGAAGTTTACATGTATAGCTCTTGTACCAAGGCCTTTGGCCCCTCTCTTTGGTCTGTGTTTTTGCTTTACTTTAGGGTAAAGGTGTAAAAATTCAGGTGGCAAGTTTCGCACATGAGCCTGAAGCCGCGTATAAAGCCAGTTTTTTGCACAAACGAGGTTAACGTCTGTGGCTGGCGTGCAGAATGTGAAGCTGTTACCCTAACAGGTATAATGCACTTTCATGTAGCATTCTACGACTGGTGTCATGGCTCTGCTTTGTTGTTGCATCGTATCAGGGGTGAAGGGTCATAAGGGGTGGACTAATAAACCCCTCCCCCCTTTACTGATTGGCCGGGAGGTGGGACCTCCTTCCTGTCAGTCTCCCTGTCGGTTGAGGGGTCAGCACGTCACAGGGAGGGGGGGGGGGTAGGATGGGTGAGTCACGGGATTTCCCCCCGGCCATGGAATACGTCACTGGGCGCGTTTTTCCTATTGGCCATGAGACATCCGTGAGTTTTCAGGCTCTGTGCTGCAGACCGCTGTCATTGTCAAAGTTGGATGATGCGATGCATTCGAAAACTGCTCGTTTTCTGCTCTGCTCTCTATTAAAGTGTGTATTGGGCCGTCGGTCACTTGGCCCAATTATTATTACATGTATCTTTTTCAATTGTTACTCACGTAGATGTCTCTCTGGGGGAAATTCTGTCTTCCCCTCTTATGTAAAGAGCAGAATTGACAGGGTTTACCCTCAGACGCGTCATATGAGACCCGTGTCTGTGTCTTATAGGCCGGCTTCCTGCTGCTTGTCCCAGACAGCATGGAGGAAACGTTGTCTGGTGTTTCTTATTAGAATTCGCCATCGATATGTTTCGGGTTCTCAACGTGCATATAGCGCTGGCCCTGGGTGCTTTCCATGTGGAACCACTTTATGGCTGGCACGCCTTGGTTGCCCAATTCATAGAAACAGCGATTTCTATGCGGGCGGCTGGGAAGGAGATTTTATCTCTACCGAGCGCCAGTGCACTAGGTTAGACTCGACGACTCACGTGCATCTCCGGGGGGAGATAACGGAGTAGATCAAAACATTGGCGGAGGGGTCTCACGCCCATGAGGTGGGCCACCAGGAGCAGTGCATTCGCATACTGACCATCTTGGTGGCAGCCTCTGTGATGTTTTGGATCGACACGCATACCTACCCCCCTCTTAGGACGGCAGCGTGACTAGGATGCAGGACTGGTTCTGGTCGCGCCGGACCAGGTCAGTTAACCCGTTGTCCGCCGGGGCGCAGATCTGCTGTTCTGGTACCCTGAAGGACTTTGTGCTTTTCCGGGGGGAAAATGCCGGGTCGGACCGGGCGTCGCGGGGATTGATGTCGTGGATGTGTGTGTCGTATGTATGCCACCACGGATTGCCCTTAACAGTGACGTGCTTGGTCCATACTGTGTTGTACCTTGCGCTGTGTTAGGGGGCTTGGTCCCTCTCCATTTGTTTCACCCCTCCCTCCCTGCTAGGACGGGGCTGGGAGGGGACTGTCGGGGAGGTTGTTGTCAACTCCTCTAGGCATCCCTGTGTAGATCCCGGTCCGCCGGGCCCAGGTCCGAACTCATTCTCGTCGACCTGTTGGCCTGGGTTAACCCTTTGAAAACTGAAACACTTGTGCTGCTTGTATAGCCTGTGTATACATGCAGTTATGTTTCTAAGTTTTCTTTGTGGGTTAAGGGAACAACCGCGTCCTGTTAAACCAAACATAGGGGGGTGGTTGGTTCTCCGGTGTGTTGGTAGCAGAGTCGACTCTCGGGTTGAGGCCGGGCTTGACCCCGTCTGCCCGAGAGTATGCCCCTGCATCTTTCATGACATCTGCCAATTGTGTCAGCCTCTTCTTTGAACCTCGACCCCGCTGGATTGGGGGGTCGGGTTTGTGGAGGTTATGACATGGTGCACAGCATACCGAACACCCCTTCCACCGGGATACTGTTCTCACAGTAGACCCTTTAGGCGCCTGTCTAGTCCGCAGTGCTCCAGGCACAGGTCGAGTTCTGCTCTTGGGGCCTGTTGCCTGGATTGAGGGATCAACCTCCTTGGGGGTTGTCTCCCTGGCACGCCGACTGGCCCCGCAGTGTTGTGGGGGGGTAGCCTCTTGAAGAGTGCTTCAGAGCGGCGTGCCAAGGGGGGAAGGGCCTGCTCTTGATTTGGGCCCTGTCCGATACGCTGGCGATGTGGGGGGTGGTGTCACCATTGACTGTCTGGTGGGGTCCCGATGCTGCGGCCTCGTTGGCCTCACCAGGCCAAATTTTTTCAGTGGGTCCTAGCTCTCAGGTTGTCCTAGGGCTGGGACCTCCTCCGCGCTCCGCTGCTGCAGCCTTGCCACGGGGTTGGGTTCTTGACCTTTGACCCTGTGATGTTGGGGGCTGTGACGGGGGTGTTTTGCTTCCCATCCGTTCCCTGGTGGCATGTGAGATGCGCGCCTGAGTGGTCGCGGGTCCTTCTGAACGAAGGTAAGTCCCACGGTCTGCTCACCCTGTGCGTTTGAGGTGCTAAGCCGTCTTCGCACAGTCGGATCCGATTCCCTCCCATCCTCCACTAGGGAGGAGCAGGGGGCTCGGGTCCTCCCCGGTTCTGATGGTTGTAGGGGGCCTCAGCGGGTACATCTGTCGAGCTTTTCGCTCTGCTCAGCTCCTGTGTTCCAATAGAGCAGAGCGTAAAGCTATACGATCTATAACGTAAGGTTATCCTATAACCCTAGGTATATGAGTATAGCGAGCGCTCTGCTCTGACTCACTGAGGACCCCATGGTCTTTGCCTTCGGTGGTGAAAGACTTGGGAAGGAGCTGATGGTGTGGCCACGACCCCGCTTATATAAGAGCGGATGTGGGTGTGGCCAGGCGGAGGTAAATAGGTGTGTGCATGTGGAGAAAGTTATTCATTATTAGAGTGGATAAAGGCATAGTTCCAATAGAGCAGACCGTTCACTATATAACTAGGGTTATAGGATAACCTTACGATTTGAATACAGCCTAGTCTCGCACGGCAGATATCGCATTCACGTTACCACACAGACATACACACACCTGTCCAGCTCATTATAATGCGAGGGCCATGTGCAACATTTTATTTGATTCAAATGTATTGTCGCCACACAGCACACATATACCTATAGTGGAATAGACTGTATTAATATACCATATTTCATACCATCTTGTTGCGCGCTCCTGCCCACCACAGCGCACGCATGCACACACAACACACACACACACACAGCTGAATAATTCTGTTTTGCATCAATATATTACATTATATATATATATACTGTATATTGTGGAAAAACAGAACTATATACAGTATATATTGAGGCAAAACTGAATTATTCAGCAGACGCTTTATCATGTAAGATGTAATATAACCATATTATAATTTCGAGAGCGCACTGATAATGTTTGGCCAGCTAATTATCCTTTGGATTTTGTGTGGGGGGTATAATGAGAACAGGTAGAAAATGAAATACTATAACACTCATTCACACAAATTGATGTGAATCAAGTCTTAATTTATTATTATTATTATCATCTGGAGTCGCAAATCGATTTCCAGCTGTAGCGCGCACGACGCATGTGTGTATGTGTGTGTGTGTGTGTGTGTGCGGGATACAGTATCAGCTCAGCTGCTGCATCGTTAATGAACTATAGATTTATATGGAATTCATTAATCTATCTAGCGATTGGGTTAACTGAGAGCCAGACGGCTTAGTGAAGTACTGTACATATGCTCAGATTGCTCATTGAGTCATGACTATAAATCCAATAATAATAATAATAATAAATCTATCTGATAGATGGGTAGACGGGACCCGTAATGTATTGTACCCATTCTGCAATCGGTTAATAAAGTTTTCAACTTTTTCTGAGCCAATGGGCGCTTTGCGCAGACGTCGCAAGTCGTTTCCCATCATGCATTTGCGTCGAGCAGTCGCTGGAGAGGTACTGTGGCGCCTGGCTCTGAAGGCTGTGCGTGGCTCGCTCCCGTGAGATTTCCGTGGCTCGCCTAGTCAGATTTTGAGAGCAAGTCAGACAACATTCTAACCGTCATGCAACGTGCTTGGCAAAGCCGTAGTAAAAACGGCACAGATATGCGTCCGCCTCGCCAATCTCGAACACGCCTAAAAACACGCTTGATCTGCTTAGATTTACGTACGGAATTCTAAGGACACGCTTGATCAGCTTGGAGTTCCGTACGGAATTTTGAGACGATCCGCTGTTTTTCCTTGTGTGGATTCGTGTGTGAAGCTTCTTTTTCGGCACTACTGAACGCAGCCCGATGTGTGTTCGGCTCATGAGTGCTACAAGTGGCCAAAATCACACATTATCTTTAGCCCTAAGCATCAACATTCCATTATGAAAATGAATGCTCAAAGTAAATATAGTACCATTTTGAAGATAACAACTAAGGCTTTCAAATGATGTAAAATATCTGTATGATTATCATGATTATTATTATTAATATCTTTCATATTTGATACAGAAATTATTACAAAAATCTTGTCCGGCCACCACATTTCAACAAACAACTGCATTTTCAACCACTTTACTGACAAGCTAGCAGGTAACTTAGAGGGTATGGGATATATGGTGGAGAGCTTTGTGGGGTGAAGTGACAGCAACCACCCCAAGAAGATCCCCAAGAAGCGGTCCAATGTGTTCCTGAGGAAGGAGGGAAGGAAGGAAGAACTAGAACTTGTTTCCCACTTCAAATTCCTTGGGGTCATCTTGGACTCAAACCTGACCTTTAAGAAACACATAAAGAAAGTGAGGAACACCATCAACTTCAACATTTCCAACTTCAAACAAATACGGCCCTCCCTAACACTTGAAGCCGCAAAGACATACCTACACTGTATGGTCTTCTCTCACATTGAATATTGCCTTCTAAACTGGTCATTTACTGGGGCCACAGCCATGAAACCCATAGAACAACTCTACAACAGAGCATTGAAGGTATATGACAGGAAACAGTACTCATACCACCACTGTAAAATCCTGGATAAGCATCAAATTTTAAATTTTGAAAACCTCAGACGTTATAAAAGTTCCTGCTTTGTATATAAATGCCTGCACAGATTAGCCCCTCCCCCTCTCAAGGAGTTTATCCACGAGAAAAGGAACACTGGATTAGCCACTAGATCAAACACCAGAGGGGATTGTGAGGTCCATTTTAGAAAGACCGCCTTCAGCAAAAATTGTCTATCGATAAAGGGAAGTGGAACATGGAACAGCCTTCCGGTCCCCTTAAGGGAATGTCCCACCCTGTCCACCTTTAAGGGCCAACTCAGGAAATGGCTGTTAGACAGCCAAATATGCACTCATTAGGGATGTTAGTGATGTTGTACTGACTGAATGTCATGTTAGTGTGGTCATGTCAGTGATGTCAGTTTTTATGAATGAACGTTGTATGGTCCGTTTTGTGTTTGTTTTATGTTAGGACTACGGGTGGAAATTAGCCCTGTGCTATTCCCGGCATATTTACGTCCTTATCATGCTGTGATGTTATGCATACACATGTAAATGATGTTCATTAATTTGCATTGTCCTTAATAAACAAATCTTATCTTATCTAAGAGGCCCCCCCTGATTCCCATCACCATCCGAGGGGATGAGGTGGAGGTGGTGGAGTCATATAAGTTCCTTGGGGTACACCTGAACAATAAACTGGACTGGTCGGACAACACAGAGGCCCTCTAAAGGAAGGGACTGTCATAGTCACGGCGAGAGCCTTCTTCACTCCTCCTCCTCCTCCCCCACATTCACGGCGGAAGCCTCACTCACCCCTTATCCTCTCACACCCTTATATGGGCAGCATCCGTTCCCCTGATTCACACGCTGCCAGCTCGTCAATCAACACGGGTGTGACTCATCCCCTCATCAACGAGATGGTACTTCAACCTGCAGATCCTGCCCTACCCTCGTCGGAGTGTTAAACTAGCTACCTAGGTACGACGACGAACCTAAAGCCTTGCAACCCTGTCCTCGTTGATATACCTTGTCCTAATCTGCCCAGGACCACCGCTCCAGTACACCTCCAACCTGGACGTCCCGTGCTGCACAAGGAGTGCTCCTGCTCTTGCCTATTACAACACGTACCTGTTACCCCGCGCTGCACAAGGAGTGCACCTGCTTTCACCTATTGTATATCCCTGTACCTGTCGCCCCGTGCTGCACTAGGAGTGCACCAGCTCTCGTCTATCGTACATCCCTGTACCTGTTGTCCCGTGCTGCACAAGGAGTGCTCCTGCTCTCGCCTATTACAACATGTACCTGTACATTCCTGTATTTGCCTGTAAACTGTCTGCTTGGGGGAATAACGTTAAAACCACCCTAAAACGCTCCATTCTCTCTTCTCCTGTGTTCTGCTATTGGGCTCCGCCAAACCCCATCCTCACAGGGACAAAGCAGGCTGTTCTTCCTGAGGAGACTCAGGTCCTTCAATGTTTGCAATAAATGGTAAATGGCTGCTTTTTTATATAGCGCTTTTATCCAAAGCGCTTTACAATTTGTTACTCACATTTTTACCCATTCACTCACACATTCACTCACATTCACACACCGACGGCGGAGGCAATCTTGCAAGGTGCCAACCTGCTCATCGGGAGCAATTAGGGGTTAAGTGTCTTGCTCAAGGACACATTGACACGCTGCGGGAATCGAACCAGGAACCTCCGGATTGCCAGACGACTGCTCTACCTTCTGAGCCACCGTCGCTACCAATGTAGGTATTTATATACCCTGTTAAATACTTAGAAATAATTTCAGTTACTTTGTCCATCATATTTACTGTACTTACCCATCCAGCTTGCTGGTTCCTGGCACCTTGCTCCATTACAGCATGCTCCATTCGTTGACTTTGGGTTCTTAAAGATAATTTGGCCACTTGTAGCGCTCATGAGCCGAACACACATCGGGCCGTGTTCGGTAGCGCCGAAGAAGAAGCAGCTTCACACACGAATCCACACAAGGAAAAACAGCGAAATATTTGTCTCAAAATTCCGTACGTAACTCCAAGCTGATCAAGCGTGTCCTTAGAATTCCGTACGTAAATCTAAGCAGATCAAGCGTGTTTTTAGAATTCCGTACGTAAATCTAAGCAGATCAAGCGTGTCCTTATGATTTACGTGACACAAATTGAGAGGTGTGTGTGTGGATAGTTTTTACGATTGTGGATTCTACTTTTGCGTTTGTTTATTTTTTTTATATAAATCTACCCCCATATTTATCATGCTGTACCCTTGATCATTGGCTGTAAGTGGCTTCACAGTGATAGTCAAATCTGTAGCTGTGTCAAGCCAGCTAATTAAGATTAAATAAGACTTCCTGTGGAGAAATAAAAGCACCAGCCAAGCCAATTCATTCATCATGTTAACACACTAGCTAACGTTAGCAAGCTAGCAGAAAGCATAACGGTGGGGCCATTCAATGGACTAGTGTTGAAAACTAGCACTTGTGCTATAAACACACAAAACAACACATCTGGTCTGTCCACTGTGACTGGTCCAATGTAGCTGTGGTGTCCATTTTAAATAAAAGTTTTCATTCATTGTCTCTAGTTTATTTGCACCTGTGAACCCCTGTGCTAGTTTAACACAAACCCAAGTGATAGAGACAAGCATTGTTTATTTTCTATAACATAATTTCCATTCGTTCCACCATTTCACGTCAGCGAGTTCAGTCACTTGATGACAGATTTGATGCTATCCTGTCAAGCCAATGATCTTCAATACAGCATGATAAATGTTGGACATTTGCAATGCAACTTAACTGAAAAACGGACCCCAAACTGATCTGTGAAGTCGAACATATAGCCGGTACCTACACCGGCAATATTCTTTGAATATAAGGTTGTTGTATGCTGTACAGCTGTCTGAATTTATCTGTTGTAGGTTGTAGCACCGCCAGTGTCATGCATCCTAGTTCTGGTTGGTGCGGCTCATTTGCAACATATTACATTTGTAACCACCTTCGGAGCATAGGTTGATACATTTTTCCCTTTATTTATTTGCTTTTGTCTGAATGCCACTCTAATCTGCCATTCTAAATGTTTGCATTTAGAATAAAAATGTGGACAAATGGTTGGTTGATATTACAATAATAATAATAATAATAATAATAATAATAATAATAATAATAATAATAATAATAATAATAATAATAATAATAATAATAATAATAATAATAATAATAATAATAATAATAATATAAAGTCTGCATTGGTGTTGTCAGGGATATGAAAAGGATAGAAAGGTACAAGGAAGGAGGCACCTATACAACCCAGCTGGACTGAACATTCCCCAGTGGAAGAAGTAGAAATGACAAATTAAAGTGGAATTTAAAGGCATGGGCCTCCTCTGAAGCCTGCGCCGGATTGGCCAATACAGGTCCTGAATCAGATTAGTGTTTAATAGTATTTTGACAACTTCCATCATCATATGCGCTAACTATGTGAGTGTAATCAATGCATTTGCCAACAAGGAAGGACATAAATGCACCAACTGGTAAATCCGGTAAGTTTGAATAGAATTCTGTTTTATACATTATCTGATCACGTGCTTGGTATGAAATCAACATAAACATTTTGCCTGACAGAAATAGAGTTGATTTGCCATGGAAATGATTAGTATTTTTTGCTATGTTACAAATTCAATTGTAACATTGGACAGCGCCAACTTTCAGTTTCATTTCTCACGACTTGTTTTCTCCATTGAAAAATTTGAAGTGCTTTATGATAAGCGGACACTTGCAATAAATTTCTCTGAAAATATTTCTCTGAGCAAAGGAGTGAAAAACGGTACAATTATGGCGACTCTCCCCTATACTGTTTAGATCTGTTGATATCACGTTCCTCCTATTTCACCTTATCAATCTTGAGCTAATGCAGCGATGCAACTGTCTGGCAGAATGTCCTGGGTGTATCAGCCAGCCAGTGAGTGGCCAGGCTCACTGTCATGTCCTCAGCCTGTGGTCCCTGGATCTTCAGACGGGAAGATAAATGTGACTGCTTTGGGCAGCATCGTTATTAATGAAAGGTGACATCATTGCGTGGTCTGCTAAACAGCAATCAGGCCCCTCTCTCTGCAGTGCTCAATGCAATCCAGATGTCCATTTGATTAAAGGCTTAAACAAGATTGGAGAGAGTGAGAAGGGGGGGGGGGGGGTATACCATAGGTCAACCCCTGGATTCTAAAACAAAGAGTTTTATAAATTTCTTTTAAAACAAAAACACATGGCTGGAAATCCCCCCGTATGACTCCTCCCCTCACATCTCCATGCTGCAGGCCATCTCCAGGTTTCCAGCAGCAGCATTTGATAATCTGCATGGAAATTCCTATCTAATTGGGTCCACCATTCATTGTGCAACATTATATGTTGCAGCTCTAATAGTTGTGGGAAAATCAGGTACTTTTTCCAACCCTCATTAAACCTACTGATGTCCCTCCAGTTTATTTTTCCTGATTGTAAAAATTATTTTGCAATGGATTTTCAAAAAAATTGCAATGCAATTTGCAACTTTTTATGTGATTTTTTTGCGGTAAGATTGCTGGCAAAAATCTCAAGTCGAAGAAAGAAATAGCTAAAAGTTGTATTACATTTAAAAGATTATTAAATAAATCAATATTAACACATTCATTTTTATCAGATTAATTTTCAAATGTTAACAATGATTTACATTACCCTTTTTGACCCCAACCGCCTCCCATAGTTACTTTGACTTCCTCCTGGATGCTGGTGTGTTTACATTCCTGGATCACTCTGACGTGCGCCACAGGAAGAATAGTACCGTGAACAGATATCTCCTGGCCTGCATGTCTTATTTCAACAAAGTTTCCAAATTGACTTTTTTGGATCAAACCAAGTTGTACTGTATGCAGTAAGAATGGATTTTCCCAGCGGAACATTACAAGTTCTGCATCATAGTGGCTCTCGCTCGGCGTCACTCATGCACTGTCCTCGCACACGTGCACGCGCACTGAATAAAATTCCACAATGTACCTTTATCCCAGTATTCGTCTGACCACACCCCTCATTAGCTTACCTTCATAAGCAGGTGTGTGGCCATCTGCTCTCCTCCTTCTCGCTTTCACCACAAGGAGTGCCTTCGGTAGATCCCCACTTGACGTGTTGTTAGTTGAAAAGAGTTGAGACGTGTTTACATTGTGCTTAGTTTTTTCTTCTCTCATAACTATTCAAAAAGAAAAAGCTAAGTCATAATGTCTACCTCGGAGAGTAGACCCACTCTTCACCAGCGGTTCTCCATTCCCGCCTCTGTCGTGCGTGCTGGTGCGGGGCTGCTGCCACTTTCGTGGTTGCCAGCCCAGCCCAGGAGACAGCCGATGGATAGTTTGCCTCTCCGAGGAGCCGGTGCATTGGTGCCGTCGCCCCGGCGGTGGCCTGATCTCGACTCTGGTTCCAGGGAATCGTCCGTTGTTGAGCGGCCGGTTCTTTTGGTTCCGGAGGATTTGCGACGCAAGCTTTTCGCGTCTGCCCGTTCACGTCGCAAGATGGTGGCCTGCAGACGCGAACGGCCTGGGTTTGGGGAATTGCTGGAGACCAGCGAGGATGCGTCGGTCTCTGCATGCCCGATGGAAACTGAGGATTTCATGGAAGAGTCGGACGGATTCTTGTTTGAAGGCCCTGTGGAGGCGAGTATCCCTCCCGTCCAGGAAACACCGGAGGGGGGAGAAATGTCTCCTTGGGGCGCCTTGTTCGAGGATGTCGGGGAACCACCTCGGCCTCTTCGGCAGGATGCCCTGCTATCAGCCACATCAGACTGTGGCTCCTCAACCGGTCGAAGCCTGCTGCATGTGAGGGATGCGGGTTCGGTGGAGGAAAGTCAGCAGGGGGAACTGCAGGCTTTGTTTCCCGAGCTCATGGCGGTAGCTGCCGCTGCAAACGGCGTGCCGCTGCCGCAGCCATTGCCTGCTCCTGCCCCCGATCAGGGGCGGACCTAGCCCATTTGGCGCCCTAGGCAAGATTCACCACTTTTTCACCCATTTTTCCCCTCAATGGGGGCCTATGTTCGTCGGGGCCAGGCGGTGTCTCACATCATGGGACTTACTCCCGCCTACGTACCAGTTACGCGGGTGTCGGGGTTGGTCGAAGGTATGAGAGAGGGCGTGCCACGGCTTGATAGGCCGATGGCCGCTCTCCTCTGTCCGGATGTGGTGTGGGAGCCATTATGCAAGCCGGTTCTCCATGGAAGATCGGCTAGGCGATTGGCATATTGGGGTGACCAGTCATTTATCGCTGGTACACAGTCGCTGGCTGCGGCTTCTAACATCACGCAGCTGGCTAGATTTGTATCGGGGATAATGACGGGCGGCACGGGTCTGACCGAGGTAAAATGCGATCAGATCACCCAGGCGGCAGGAGCTGTCCTGCATCTTACCTAGGTGCAGGCCATAGCCTCGGGGAAGATGCGCGCCCTGGCCACCCTGACCCAGCGCCACCTTTGGCTGCAGCAGGCTCGAGTGCCAGAGAAGAAGAGAGCCCCTCTTCTGACGGCCAACCTCTCCGATGCTGGATTATTCGGGAAGGCCCTGCAGCTGATGACCTCAACGTGCAGAGAGATGGCAGAGGAGCGGTCCGTGCTCCAGCCCCATTTTCCGCCTCCCGTTCTTGCCGGTGGAGTCAGAAGGCTTCCACGACGTCGAGCTCCGTGCCTACCACTGCCTCCGCCGCCACTGCTGGCCCCTCCAAGAAGGCCAGGAGGAGAGACGGCGATTCTGCTGCCGCCGGCCCATCCACGACCGGAGGAGACGGTAGGGAACGACGTGACCAGCAGCCGATCCACTACCGTCCCTCCGGGGCTTCTCGGGGTGGCAAAACTCGAGCGCCTCGAGGCGGCAGACGCCGCTAAAGTGACTTTTCCTCCTGTGGTCCCATCTACACCCTCCCCGGCCCCCTCATGATTTTGTGCTGTAAAAATAAATAAAAAGTTCCCTAAAAAGGGGACTATATTATTGGCCAAACAAACTGTGTGTTTCTTCAACAATACATATGATGGGGTTGCAAAATGTGAATCTGCATTATTACATTGAGAGATGAGTCATGTTGTGTTACGAGATTAAGCAAGGTCTGCAAGCATACACTCAGTCATAGAAAGGTTCTATTAGCCTGACGCTCCACATGCAGGTAGAAGCTGGTGGTATGTTCCGTTGCTTGAGCAAAGTAATGTTGATCCACGACACTGTTGTGTTAGTTGCAGTAATACTCGTACACACACGTTCCACGGCCTGGCCGTTACTCTCTGTCAGTGTTTTTGCTATGTACGACATAGAAAGCGGGTGTAGGATTCACACACACACGACTTGTTTTGTTATAAATCCTGTTCACAGTCTGTGAGTAGCGGGCATTGTATTAGCTTTTGCTATACATTGGCATTCTACCGAAGGTCTCAAAATGCTACAGTTGTTTTTGGTGTGTAGGGAAAAAAGGGTTTGTGTGAGGGGGTGCCGAATAAACCCCTCCTTCCCACTTGATTGGTTTAGGAGATTTTTTCTCATTCTGCTGAGCCAGTCAGGGCCGAGCCGTTCAACGTCTTGGCAGGGGGGGGGGGGGTTGTCCTGAAACGGCTCCTATTACAAACAGGAGTCGTGTACAGGGTTTCCCCCCGACATAGCATATACGTTGCTATGGCGACGGCTTCCGTGAGTTAAGATCTTTACGTAAGGTTTGTGGTGTTAAAGTGTCGGGTTAGAGCGTAGGGCTTGCGGGTCTGCTGCGCTCGATTTTATGTGTAAACTTGAGTCGGTTGGTCACGTGACTCACAGTTGACATGTATTTTTCATTACTACGACTCATGTGGGAAGGCTTCTGGGAAAGTTCGGTCTATACTCTCTGACTAAAGGAGTGACTGGATGTAAAAATGTTACTCCCAGCTGTGCAGTTTGGGTTTATACTGTTGATGCTTCTTCTTTATTATTATAAAGAGTTGGAGTTGGTTCCCCTCTTGTCGTTCCCCTGGGTGCCTTGGGGATTCAATGAAAGGTCTAAATTGTGAGGATTGGTTCGTTCCCCGCCACACGCTCCTTTAAGGTACTGTGTTGATTGGTGCATTCCCCGCCACACGCTTCTGGAGCAAGTACCAATTCCAGCACGCACCTGTCATAGTTTGTGATTAGCGCCCCAGAGGCTTCTTATACTGGGACCTTCTTTCAATCGATGTCGGGTCGTTTTGAATACTACTGCTTCTGCCTGCTTTCCCCCCGTTGTTGTGCCTCGTCTACTTTCCCTCCAGGACATCTTTGGATTGCCGCTGGTGAATACCTTGTTCCTCCGTTTGGAGCTGCGCCTCGTTGCCCGCTTTACGCGTTTGCGCTTTGGTGAGTTGGAACCAAACCCTTTTTGGATTATCTGTTTTTGTGTGTTTGGATAACACTGAAGAGTATCGTTTTTGTTTGCACTGGACTCAGCTAAATTGTGTGTTTAAGATAAACACTGAAGAGTATCGTTTTTGTTTGCACTGGACTCAGCTAAATTGTGTGTTTTGGATAACACTGAAGAGTATCGTTTTTGTGTACTGGACTCAGCTAAATTGTGTGTTTTTGGATAAACACTGAAGAAGTACCATTTTGTTTTGTTCTGGACTCAGCTAAGGGAGGACGGAACTGCACTGCCTCTGTGTACTGTTGGACTGTTGTTGATCTCTCTCTCTCTCTCCGTTTCCACTTCGAGTTGAAGCTGGGAGTATCTGCAGAGCCGCAACGGCGTCAACGCCGATTCCCCACCTCTAACACCAAGAGGATCTGCAGAGCCGCAGATAACTCTGCCGAAGGCAGTCTCCTTTTTTGTTGTTCAGAATTGTTACTTGACTCTTTTTGACTCTGTAAATAAATACGCCCTAGTATTTGGCTAACTCTGAACTACCTGTCTGTGCCGTGCTGTTGAGGTCGGTTTCAAACCCTAACATTACGACCCGACCATGACGACCTCAGCCGACACAGACAGAGTCAGAACCGCGTTGGCGGTCCAGATTGAATTAACCAACGACCACAGCCTACAGTTAGGTGCGGCTGCGGCTGCTGTACAGGAGTCGGAGGTGGCAGTTCCCTCCGTACAGGAGCATCTCGACCGGTGCCGTCGGGTCTGGGAGATCGCCAGGACTGCGCTGCTCCGGTCATCGGAGCGCGCCAGTAGTGGGGCTGACCGGCGCCGGGTCCCTTCGCCGACGTACCACCCTGGGCAGAGGGTGTGGCTGTCCGCAAAGGACCTTCCGCTTCGGTCCTCGGCCAAGAAGCTTAACCCCCGGTTCGTCGGTCCTTTTGAGGTTCTGAAGGTGCTCAGTCCGGCGGCGGTGAGTCTTAAGCTTCCTGCGTCCATGCGCATTCACCCCGTTTTCCATGTGTCCCGGGTTAAGCCTGTCTCTCTCAGTCCCCTGATGCCTCCTGCTTCGGACCCGCCTCCTCCCGAGATGGTGGACGGACACCCCCAGTGGCAGGTCCGCCGGTTGATGGGCGTTCGACGGCGGGGTCGGGGGTTCCAGTACCTGGTGGACTGGGAGGGATACGGCCCGGAGGAACAGAGCTGGGTCTCCCGCCAGCTCATCATGGACCCCGGCCTGATCACCGACTTCCATCGTGCCCATCCGGACGAGCCGGGTCGGGCTGGTCGCCGGGTGGCTCCCGTGGAGGGGGGGGTACTGTGAGGATTGGTTCGTTCCCCGCCACACGCTCCTTTAAGGTACTGTGTTGATTGGTGCATTCCCCGCCACACGCTTCTGGAGCAAGTACCAATTCCAGCATGCACCTGTCATAGTTTGTGATTAGCGCCCCAGAGGCTTCTTATACTGGGACCTTCTTTCAATCGATGTCGGGTCGTTTTGAATACTACTGCTTCTGCCTGCTTTCCCCCCGTTGTTGTGCCTCGTCTACTTTCCCTCCAGGACATCTTTGGATTGCCGCTGGTGAATACCTTGTTCCTCCGTTTGGAGCTGCGCCTCGTTGCCCGCTTTACGCGTTTGCGCTTTGGTGAGTTGGAACCAAACCCTTTTTGGATTATCTGTTTTTGTGTGTTTGGATAACACTGAAGAGTATCGTTTTTGTTTGCATTGGACTCAGCTAAATTGTGTGTTTTGGATAACACTGAAGAGTATCGTTTTTGTTTGTACTGGACTCAGCTAAATTGTGTGTTTTTGGATAAACACTGAAGAAGTACCATTTTGTTTTGTTCTGGACTCAGCTAAGGGAGGACGGAACTGCACTGCCTCTGTGTACTGTTGGACTGTTGTTGATCTCTCTCTCTCTCCGTTTCCACTTCGAGTTGAAGCTGGGAGTATCTGCAGAGCCGCAACGGCATCAACGCCGATTCCCCACCTCTAACACCAAGAGGATCTGCAGAGCCGCAGATAACTCTGCCGAAGGCAGTCTCCTTTTTTGTTGTTCAGAATTGTTACTTGACTAGCCTATTTATTGATGTGGATATACCCGACGCACACATAGTGCTAGCTCGGGATGTTCTGTTGGACATTAAGCAACTGACTGGCGCGCCTTGGTTGCTTGGGGTTAAAACAGCGTTTTTATAAAGCAACTGGGATGGGGTTTTTTCCTCTTCCGACGACCTGTGTGGTTGTCGACGGATTCTCGTTCATATCGGGGGATGATGACAGAATGGATCTGAACATACGTAGAAGGGTCTCACGCCCTGGGGGTGGGCCGCCGGGCGCGGTTCGCACCGAACGTCTGGGTGGCGCCTTCTTTTCATGTTTAAGATCAACACGCATGTCTGCCCCTTCTCCTGGAGTTGGCATGTCGGCGTGGTTAGGGCACGGGACTGGTTCTGGTCACGCTGGTCCGGATCAGTTGCACCCGTTGTCCGCCGGGGATGCAGATCTGCTGTTCTGGTACCCTGAGGGACTTGGGCTTTTTTCAGGGGGAAAAATGCCAGGTCGGTCCGGGTGTCACAGGGTTAAGCGCTATGGAGCCCTTGTTGGGTACATTGTATTCTACACAGTCGTAATGGCTTACGGCCGTGCCAACCTGTACACGCCCGATCTCGTTAGATCTCGGCCGCCACGCAGGTTGGTCTTGGTTAGTACTTGGTTGGGTGACCTCCTGGGAATACCAAGTACGGGGTGCTTGGGGCTGGTTCTCCATTTCTTTCGCTCTTCTCTTACGCGTGGCGAAGAGGGGCCTGTTGGGGTGGTCTTTGACCTCCTCGGGGGACCCTGTGCTCCCCGTATCGCCGGGCCCAGTCCGAAGTAATGTTTTCGTTGACCCGTAGGCCCGGGATAACCCTGTTGGAAACTGAAACACGGGTACTGCGGTGGTGCCGCAGGTACGTTTTGGAGTTTTTTTTCCTGAGGGGTTATGGGACCGACCACCGCATAGGGTAATGACTGGGTGGTTGGTTCTCTGGTGTGTCGGTGCAGTGTCAACTCCCGGGTTGCCCGGTTGAGTGTGCCCCTGCACGTTCGTGACGTCTGCCAATTGTGTCAGCCTTTGCTTTGAGGGAGGTTTGTCATGGTGACGACAACGCCAGCATACGCCCCTTCCGCCGGGGCGGCTGTGTTCAGCTGACCCCTCTGGCACCTGTCTCGTCCGCAGTCTCCAGGCTCGGGTTAACGGCCTGTTGCCTGGTTTTTTTCCCCGGTGCGCTGCCTGCTTCCGTGGTAAGCCTTGTTATTACGGCCGTGCTGACTGCCTGTACTGCAGGGTAAGTGTGTCAGGCAGTGTACTATTGGGGGGACAGGGCCCGCTCGGCTGAGGGGCCTTTGTCCGAATACGCTGGCGATGTGGGGGGCGGGGTCACTAAGTGCCCACCTGGGGTCTTGATGCTGGCATCATGGACTTCTCCGGGCCCCCGTTCCAGGGGGTCCAGTCCCTTTGGTGGGTCTGGGCCTTCCTTCGCGCTCCGCTGCTACGGCCTTGCCACGGGGTTGGGTTTGCCCTTGACCCTGTGATTCTGGGGGCAGTAACGAGGTTGTTCCCTCCGTTCGTTCCCGGGTGGCATGCGGGTTGTGCGTGTGTGTAGTCGTGGGGTCAGGCCACGGTCTGCTCACCCTGTGCGTTGAGTTGCTTGAGTGCCTCTTCGCACGGTCGGGTCCGTCGCCCTTCCGGGAACCTCCAATAGGGGGGGTGTCCTCCATTAGGGGGGGTCGGGGGGGCTCGGCCCTCCCTGTTCTGATGGTTGTGGGGGGCCTTCAGCGGGGTGTATTTGTCGGCCGATGGCTCTCGCTCGGCCTCCCTTGTGCATGAGTGACGCCGAGCGAGAGCCACTATGATGCAGAACGTTAGGTTATGAATATAACCAAGTTCTGTTAATAGTGGTGACGCTCGGCGTCCGACGCCGCTGCAGCCCTTGATCTCACCTTGTGGTGAAAGCTTGGGAAGGAGGAGAGCAGATGGCCACACACCTGCTTATGAAGGTAAGCTAATGAGGGGTGTGGTCAGACGAATATTGGGATAAAGGTACATTGTGGAATTTTATTCAGTGCGCGTGCACGTGTGCGATGACAGTGCATGAGTGACGCCGAGCGTCACCACTATTAACAGAACTTGGTTATATTCATAACCTAACGTTAATGTTAACGTTTCACAGGTTGAGCTATATAATAATAATAATAATAATAATGACTTGGATTTATATAGCACTCTTCACTGACCCAGAGCGCTTCACAGAGTCCATTATTCGTTCATACACAGTCATCCCGGTGGTGGTAAGCTACAATTGCAGCCAGAGCTGAGGCAGACTCACGGAAGCGTGGCGAATAATCAACGCCTACGGCCCCTCCGACCACCACCAACATTCATTCACATGCATACACATTCATACGAGGCAAGTAGGTTAAGTGTCTTGCCCAAGGACACAACGGCAGTGGGATGGACATGGGCTTGAGCGGGATTCGAACCACCAACCCTTGGATCATTGGACAACCCGCTCTACCCCTGAGCCACGCCGCCCCACAATATGCAATATATGCTTTCTAATTATGCTAACATTAAATAGCAGTGTTGATAATAGTGTTGATCTGCCAACAAAGATATTGTTTCATAAGAGAAATAAAATGGATCACCATTCAATGTTATTAGCTGACTGCTGTCACCATTTTGTTTTTATCACAGCCCCTACAGACGCAGCAATGTTACGCATATATATGACTCTGGATTTGGACATTTAATGTGGAGAAATCGCAGAAATTTGCATAATTGCAAGCACCCAAAAACATAGACCACCGACCACCGCAACACTTCCGGTATTCTGAAATCATGGGAGAGAGAGCGGGGGGAGAAAATTAATGAATGTAGATGAGAGTGTGCGCAGATTGCCCACGGAGTCTCTCTGGATTGTCCAGAGATAGGTTTATCAATCTGCGCCTGCGTGCGTGCGTAGTTCGGGAATAGGTGCCGATCGACTTGGAATTGGTCGCTGTGTTCAGGAGACTCAGGCGTATAAAACTCTATTAGATAATGTCTCCAGCACCCCCACATCCTTAGCTACAACCACTTAATGTCAAGCTCTCATCCACATTCATTAATTTTATCCCCCCGCTCTCTCCTCCATGAGCTCAATGTAACGCGGAAGTGCAGTGGCATAGTTTGGTTGAAGACTGCATTTCCCATGAACACCCCGGCTTGATCTTGGCTAGCGCCTGAGATAATGTATACATATTCGTGGCTATATAAAATTAATAACTAATATGACAATTGTCAAACGAGTAACGTTAACAGCTTTGGTTGCTCAGTAATAGTAATTATGTTGAGAAAGATAAAGTTATCAACATTCCCTAGTAATGTTATGTCTTCATAATCATTGCCAACAGCAAGATATGTAGCTCGGTAGCAAGGTAGTGGCCAACATAACACATTACGTTTGCCAGTTGTATTACAGGAATGTCCACTGTGACATATTACACTCCTGTCAAGGAGAAAGAAAGCCAATTCAGGATCAGTTTTGAATAATCTTAACGTTATTTCACGCAACTCTCTCCATCTGCTGAATGACCGATCAAGGTTTACTTACGTTTTTGTCCATGCTCTAGAACGATAGGTTATGTAGATAACCTAGTTATATTAGTATTGGCTGAGCGTCCCGCTCTGAGCCTTATGAGATACCCCTTATCTCCTATGATACCTACTGTATCTCCCACAAACAAATACATGCACCCCACCTGTATGGGGCCCCGCCCCCATGGTGGCACCGCCCATATAACCGTGACTCTGGTCACCAAACACTCTTCCTCGCCAAATCCCGTCCCAGGAAAAGATCCCTCAAGAGGGAACTCAGGGCCGCGCAGAGCGGGACGCTCAGCCAATACTAATATAACTAGGTTATCTACATAACCTATCGTTATATATCGTATTTGCTTCGCGTCCCGCTCTGAGCCTTATGAGATATGGGGAAGAGCGGACGCGAGGCCCGACAAATGTACCCCCTGAGGACCCGTAAGCCCACATCAAGGGGTGCGGGGAGCCCTGTCACCCCATCCTACCTAATGAAGGAGGGGCGCAGTCAACTCCACCTGAATGCGAACAAGAGGGAACTAGAACCCCTTGAACACACCGTACAGACGGAACCACGTGTGACCCAACACACTGTGGCCCATACCCATACACTCCTGCTACCCGACCAAAGGACGGGAAGCAGGAAAGGCCACAGACCCCAGAACCGCCTGGGAAACAGAACCCCCGGTCATGTCCATGAGGTAAAACCTTACAAAGGGGCCCGGGGAGGACCATGAAGCTGCAGCACAGATGTCCCCCACCGAGGCCCCACCCAGGAGAGCGGCAGAAGCAGCCACCCCACGAGTGGAGTGCGCCCTGACGCCCCCAGGAGGATCCTGCCCAGCCAACGTGTAGCAGAGGGTAATGCCCTCGCACAACCAATGGGACAGGCGCTGCTCCGACAGTGCCTTACCAGCACGAGCCCCACCGTAACAGACAAAGCTGGTCGGTAACCCTGAAGTCCTGAGTACGGCTGAGGTAAATCCCCAAGCACGGACTTGACATGACAGGTGAAGGCCCGCATCTAACTCACTAGTGTGAGGAGGAGGACGAAACGCCTGAACCACAATATCCCGGGAGCGGAAGGAACTCCGGATATTCTTAGGCACGAAAGCAGGATTAGGTCGCAGAGTGACACCGCAATCGGTCCGAAAAGACAGGCACTCTGGACGTACCGAGAGAGCACAGAGCTCACCTACGCGTTTAGCGGAAGTGACAGCCAGTAGGAACGCGGTCTTGAAGGACAGCTGTCAACGGGGCCAAGGACAACCGGCCGAGGACCAATTGAAGATCCCAAGTTGGAGCCAAGGAGCGTTGCACCGGCTTAACGCGTCGAGCGCCAAGCAGGAAACGCTTCACAAGAGGGTGGCTGAACAAGACATCCCCTCAAACCCCTCATGATAGGAGGATATAGCTGCTGCATATACCCTCACCGTCGAAGCCGACAGTCTATCAAGGAGAGACTGGAGGTAACTAAGGACAGCATCCAGGGGGCAGGAGACTGAGTCCCGGCCCCCCGCCTTACACCACACTTGGAACATACGTCATCTGCCCGCGTAAGCGCGACAGTGGAGGGAGCATGCGCATTCCAGATGGTAACACCATCAGGATCAAGAACCCGCGCCCCTCAACGTACCCGTCCCAACAACTGACCTAACAGATGTATGGGGAAGAATCCCTGGCGGCACGGCATCGGTCCCAGACCTGCCTGGCCATGTCCAGACGTAATCCTCACCCGTCAGGATGAGGACCACCCCGCGACAGTACCTCTGCACCCACATTCTCCCTGCCGGGGATGTGGGGAGCCCTCAGGCCGCGCAGATGGAGGACGGTTTGCCAGCTGCACCCTACTGCGTTGGCCCGACGCGTCACCAGCGAGGGAGGCGTCGGTGAAAACGCGACGTGAGACAGCGCCGTAACCGTCCTAGGACGGAACCTCCCGAGCGTGTTGACAACACGCTCTGAGATGGATGCCCATAGCCCTCCAACCGTTGACTGGGAAGAGGAGTACTCTACATCCAGTCTACAGCAACCCCAGGCTGGTAGAGACCTGCCTGGTACGAGACCTGACGATCCACCTTGACCGCGAAGGACCAGAACGTCATCAGGGCAGAACACTCCATAACCCCGGACGACGCAGAGGCCCCAGTGCGGCCTCCACGCACTTGGTGAAGATGCGGGGAGCCAGAGAAAACCGAACGGCAGCCTCTGGTACTCATACGCTAACCCTGCAAAGGAAGCGTAGGTAAGCCCTATGATGGAAGATCGGGGACGATCCAAAAAATGCTGAACCTTCCCATGGGACAGGTCCAGCCTGGGTCTTACACCCCTCCCTCCCGACTTCTCGGGCAGAGAACACCGGGAGGAGAATGCCACGACGATGGCTTGCTTCGCCCACAGAGATTGGATCTCGTTGACCAGAGCTGTCACTGCTGGAGACCCTGACAATAGGGTCTGTACCAAACCTGAAAATGGGTGGGGTTGTGTAAACACAAGTCCCCGCCTCAGCGTTCTCTCCATCCACCTCGACATATGGTACTGCCGTAGTCATATGTGACGACACTCCCAACGCACCCGCCGTCACGTGGCGCAGGTCCGCCAGGAACTGTAGATAGTTGGCCCGGTCCCCCCGCTGTGCGTAGCCAAACCTGGAACCGTGCGAGGACCGCGTTCCGTGTCGGAACACCTGACCCTGACACCACCCACGAGGCAATCGCACCCAAGGGGAAACCCCGACAGAAAGGGCCGGTCTGATACGGGGGGCTTCCGATGAAAAAAGCCCCCCCACTGAACACCCCTCCAGAACATGCTGAAGGAGTTGTTCTGCAGCCGGACATGCAAGGTGTAAGGCCCCCATGGGTTCCTACACACCGTAGCCCTGCAGTGATATTACTACCACCCCAAATCATGTGAGCTGCGACCACTTGCCAATATTTCAGGAGTGGGAGGCACCAACATGATACCTGGCCTGGCGAAGGCGAGGCCGGGGAAGCCCGCACTGTGTGCCTCAAAAGGTTTCGAGCCCCCCTGCTGACAACACTTAAGTTGACAGACGTAACACCAGGCTCAACCAACACAGTTCAAGGTGTGGGAGCCGCTTGACAGCACAACATTCTCACGGACAGACCCAGGCTCAGCCATAAACTGGGTGTCAGCCCCTGTCCCCATGAGAAGCGAAAAGGGGGGCCGCCCGCGCATCAACGAAGGCACGCGGCCCGCAGCCAAAGGAAACAATCAGAGCCCACTTCTTCCGCTGGTGTTGGGGAAGGGAGTGATCGGAGAGCGGGCTGCTCGCGGCAGGACGGTGACGGCTTGTTTGTTCAAGCCGAACCCATCCTACATGGCCGATCCCTCGGCCGCCAAGGCTGTCGGCCTTGTGGACACCTGTCGAATCAACGCCCAGGATACCTCTGGCGGGGGAAAAACATGGCCGCCTGTCGAGGGCCCCGTCATCGCCGCTGACGAGGCCGTGCTCTCTCTTCTTCTGGCTGCACGGTGTGAGGCGGTGTAGGGCCTAGGACAATACCGCCCGCGCTCCAGCAGAAGACCAAAATCCCCTGCGGAGAGGGGAACCCTGAGCGGTTATAGCTTGCGGCTGGGTCAAAGCTAATAACGTCAACAACCTCGCGCGATGTGTCGACGTCGGCTGGCCCTCAAGGCCCCTCCACCAGACACAATTTTTTTAATAGAAAAAAACAGCCACTTGCCAGGCCGACCCACCCATGGTGTCGGCCGGGCGGGACATTGTTTCAATATGTCAAAAACAAAGGACTAACACGGAGCACCAGTGGTGATTGCAAACAGCAACCTCCACTGTGGTGTGCACCATGAAAGGGTTAAATGAATAAAAGAGCTAAACCACAAAATACTGTAGAATGAGCAAACCCATACACACAAAGTTAAGGGGAGACGGACCAGAGCGAACTAGTCCCGCCTTCATTCAAAATATTCACAACAGGACACCAGCCCTAGTTTAGCCCATTTACCAAAAAAGGTAAACAAAGCCCCCCCCGCACTACTCCCCCAGTATACCGATTGACCGTCAGTATGAATGGTTGAGAGGAGAGAAAACTGTAGCAAGACAGACCTTCTCATAGCAGAGTGACAAAACGAAACAGTAGCCCACTACACAGGGCCGCCTCAGGGGGTGGGGGGCCTCGCGTCTAAATACGCACAGGGCCTCACATTTCTCCCAGGCGGCCCTGCCCTTATACTACTGCAGCCTAGCGTGAGGCGATGTGGGACCCAGAACAACAATTGCCTGAGCACAGACACGCAACATGTTTACCATGTCGGCTGGACCCATAGCCCCACTACCCGACGCCAACCCAGATGGGAACACCGTTCAACAAACCCCGCCGGAACACAAGGTAACATACCTGGCTAGGCAACCTAGCCACGGCCTACCCTGTTGTCAACCCATTTACCCGAAAAAAGGTAAATAGGACTCAGCAAAAAAAACCACAACAGCTACCGACTGACCTTCATTGATGAACCGGGCAAGAGGAGGGAGAGTGACAACATCTCACGGCGGAGACATTAGAACAGCGTAGCAATTAGCAGTAGTAATAGCATGCGGCATTAGCGATAGCATGTAGCATAGCATTAGATGTTTTAGTAGCACGCCCATGACAGCTTGGAAACCGTTCCCTGCAGTGAACGTTCACCAAACCATCCTGCCCCCGGCGCCAACACACAACATGGTTGTGTAACAAAACAAACCAGCATTACTAACACTAATACCCATGCCTGAAGACACAGGGCCTACCTGAGTACAAGCTGGCCCGACAGCCAGTCTTGTACAGCTGAACCTCGATGTGCTGTCATCAAACGAGGAACATCAACATAGGCCCGTCGTGTCGCCGAAAACATGCGTCGAAGATGCCAGGGGCCAGCAACCTCCGGTAAGCTTTCAACATTATGACTCTGATCCTTTTCATCCTGCTAGTTATCGTATGGTGCACGCATCCATTACGCTGGGACGAAAATAGAGGAAGAGTGTTTGGTGACCAGAGTCACGGTTATATGGGCGGTGCCACCATGGGGGCGGGGCCCCATACAGGTGGGGTGCATGTATTTGTTCATGGGAGATACAGTAGGTATCATAGGAGATAAGGGGTATCTCATAAGGCTCAGAGCGGGACGCAAAGCAAATACGATATATAACTATAATTTATCACTGTCCCTTTTAGCTTTTCCTCCCCCAGTATCAGCCATAACAACAAAATATTACGTAAAAAGTTAAAAACCTTAATTCTGGGCATCCTCGTGGCTCACTACGCTATGACACATTCCATGTAATCGCAATGTCCATGGGCTTGAATCCAACCCAAGTCCTTTGTTGCATGTCATCCTTCTTCACTCTCCCCGATTTCCTGTCACTCTCAAATAAAGCAGAAATGCCTAAAAATATCTTAAAAACAAATAAATAAATTCTAACGTTAGTTACTCACTCTGCAAAAAGTTCAAAAGTGAAGAAATACACCTTCCAACAACTCCAAAATGGTCTTATTTACATGTTATATCTTGTGTATTTACCTTGTGTTCTGTCTCTCCCGTCTGCCCCAGGCTATTTGACCAGACTCAGATTCCAGAACCTGTAGTTCCTCAATTCTGGTTCAAATAGATATGGTTCTGCATCTCTGTCTGTCCACAAGAAATCATTCTCATCCTCTCCTACAAAGGCAGCCATGTTTAGCAGTCATTATTCTGTAAGTTAGCAAATCACATTGGTTTTGTTGATCGAAGTTACTACCAGGGCTTTTAAGATGCTGCACGCAATCACTGCGCCTAATGGTTGTTTGTCAAGAAAATTGCTCCCACAGTGTATCTGCTTGGATTTTTTTTTAATTTCTACACATGGTAAATACACAAGATACAACGTGTAAATAAGACAGAGTTGTTGGAAGGCGTACACTTTTAACAGGGCTAGAATAGGGGCTGAAACCTGCTTCCAGTTCTTGTGCTAAGCTAGGCTAGCATGCGACCAGATCTTTCTCTGTAGCCTACTGGATGAAATTGCTACCTATCTTCTTGTTTGACTCTGGGGAAGATGGCAAATAGCTTAATTTCCTGAAATGTTCCTTAAAAATTACATTGGTCCTCTACAGTCCTTAACATCGCAATGAAAAAATCTCTCAAAATTAAGACTACATTTCCCATTAACCCGTTGTTTCCCGTCACAATTAAAGAGGATGTTGCTATAAAATCCTTTGCCTTCTGGTTCTGAGGCACAAGGAAATATGCTGACATGAAATTGTATTTCTGCGGTTTGACAAACTTAACCGTTAACAAGCGGGCAGAAAAGGCCATTTGAGGACTGCATACAAATTTACTTTTAGTGCTAATGAAATAGAGTAACATAGGTCTGAACTTTTCTGTAACTTAGTTAGTAGTCCAGAAGTAGTATTTCCAAAAAAACACCCTGGGTCCATAGCCTGAAGTCTTGTGTAGTACATGTCCAAATTTCATAAAGATCCATTCAGAATTGAGTGATTAGAAGCAGTTTTGGTAAAAAGTGAGAAAAAAAAACAGCTCAGAAAAGCGATTTTCTCATAGCCTTCAATGCATTCGACGGAGAATTCTCTTCCTGTTTTCACTTGTGACTTTTCACCTAGATAATAATATCCACGCCCGAGGCGCTAGAGGTCGCCAAAGTGGCGCGTCGCACCAGTGGGCAAATTGTCTGTTGCGCTCTAGGGTCCCCCAATTCGTGTTCTCTCTTTCTTTTTTAAATGTAGCCAAGAGTAAAGACCCTAACCCTAGCAAAACAGCAGTCAAAGTGTATATTTTCAGCACTATGTTTGTTTGCCGATGTTTTAATTTCTTTTGAAAATAAGAGTTTCTCTGAATAATGTGAACTCTGTGCATTGCATCGGAAAAAGTTGAGTAGTCACACGAGGAAATTACTAAATCCAGATTTAACACTGCCATTTGAAAGAGTAGATTTGGTCCTATCCATAGATGTATGACTTGGCCGTAATAAGGTAATTTATAGGCCTGATATTCTATATTATATATTCAAATGCATTATAATTCAAATTGCGTCCGGATGGCAGAATTTAGATTTTTTTGTACACCTGATCTCAAGAAGGTGCTGAATGAGCTCAGTGAGCGAAATCTGATCACCCACAATGTTAGCATGGTGTTATTCACTGTCAAATATGCAAAGAAAAATAATAATTTATATTCTCCTTTGTTTCATTACGATTTACTCAAGCATAGCAACAGACACAATGTTTCTGACACTGGGAATACATTCCTGAGGTCCATAGATGTTTGAATTGACCATATAGAAGTGGAGCAATCTTCCATATACTTGGGCATGTATTTTTAGGCGGATTTTCTTAAAATAGGGCTTTACAGGTTAAAGCAATGCAGCAGATTTTCAACCAAATTGTGCCACACAATACTACAGTACCAAACTCCGAGATACAAAACTCTGAAATTAGTTTGTGTGTTTTAGATGGAAAGCCTATTTGGCCATATTAATAGGGCTGCAACAATTAGTCGATTATGAAAAATCGTCGACGAGATATTGTTGCGTCGATTAGTCATTAAAAAAAAATATTATAATTTTTTATTTTTTATTTTTTTGCACTACCTATCTTTGTGAAAGTGGCTTCTCAGCTCTGGTCCAGCCAGCTGAAGACTTCTTAGCTTAACATAACAGACCGACAGTAAGTTTGGGGGAACTAATGGGATAACTGGGGATGTTGTTTGGTCCTGACAAGAGTCTCAAAGCAACTCTGAGGTCATGCTCAATGTCCAATCTGTTCCTCTGCTCTGTCTTCAGCTGGACCAGAGCTGAGAAGCTACTTTCACAAAGATAGGTAGTGAAAAAAAAAAAAAATTATATATATATATTTTTTAATATAATTGTTTTTCGATTAGTCGACTAATCGAAAAAAGAATCGACAGATTAGTCGACTACCAAAATAGTCATTAGTTGCAGCCCTAGGCCATAATATACTGACATCAGGACTGTACTAAAGTTTCAACTAAACCCCCAGTTGTATCTTTCAGAATTGCAAAGTGTATGGAGGCGCAAAGGGAAATTGAATGTGAAGTGACTTTAACTGCACACGCACTGATGTCAGCAGAAAATTAATATTATTGTTTTGATACAATATATCTACCTCATTTGCTCTCGAAATAACAATATTCCCAACTGGATGTCTGATTTATATATCGGGGAGGCCTTGAAAGCCTCAAAGTGGCACATGCAGTCATTCTGGCAAAGTCGCTCTTGTCCCCTCCGCTCTGAAGGGGGTTTATATGGGTAAAAAAAAAAAGCCCACCTGTCAGAGATGAGGATGAATGAAGTCTACACAGTTTCCCCCCCCATCTCTCCCCTGCTAGTGCTTGACCTGTTAGTGTATGGCCACAAAACAAGCCAGGCGGTTTTGGACTTACTGCAACCTGAACTGCCACATAAAATGACTCACCTGACACAGACTGGGCGTGACCGTCCTCGCCTCACATTTTCCCCCCACCAGCTTCTTAACGAGAGCCAAGCCGAGGTTAAAAACCCCGAAGTGCAAAACCCACCCAGTGCTTTTCTCTCTCTCTCCCGTTGTTTTCTTTAGCGGACGTGTTGCTGATGCAGGACGGATACCCGGGGATGAAACATAAGAGTCCATGACTCGCTTTGTTTACGCCTGTCCCGTGTTTAACAAGTCACCCAAGCCCCGCTCTGAGGTACAGTATACCGTCTCCGCACAGATATATATATATATTTTTACATGACGTGTAAAAGAAAAACCCGACCGTCACGAGGGGCTGTTTCCTTCTGTTTTGACGGCATGGGACGAGGTGAAACACCATCCAGCGGGGGTTTCGACCTGTTTCAAGGCAACACTCTGGGGGAACTCCCTCTCGTCTGTGTCAGGCTGTTCCTCCAGGGCCAAGCGTTACACAGGCTCCAACAGAGGGGGAAATCATCACTCACTGTCTGCGCTGCTATGACGCTATCTGTTGGTGTAAGCTTGACGGGTGCCACACATGTAGGCCGTAGGTCCCAGTAGGGCGGAGGGCCGGGCTAGGACCCAGGGGCAGCGGCGAAGCGGGCATACGTGGCACAGGGAGAGGTGGTGGTGGTGGTGCAGCGGGAGGTGAAGGGTGACGTCAAAAGAACACAACTGGGAACAAACAGCAACACAGGGAGTGTGTGAGGCCTGTCCGTCAAGCTGCTTGTGTATTTGCTTAAGCAATTAATTATTGTTGTTTATTTCTCGTCTGACTCAACGGTGGGAAGAATTTCAATTTCTTTCCCCACTTAAAAAGTAAAAATAGGACTTTATTTAGAGGGGATTGCCACCCATACACGTTTGTGATTCCTGTGCCCCAGGATGGTTAAGTCGATCTTTTGTGAACATGCACCACTCTCTCCTAAAGGGAGAACCCCATTGTGATGTCACCTGGATGTAAAATCCAAAGGAGGTTTAAATGAAAAAAATTTAATGTATTTTTGGTATTACAATGGGTTAAAAAAGTCCCATAGAGCTTATGTTCCATCTATATATAAAATTCTTCCAGAATGTATATGAATATACACCACATTTTTTTTATCCACTTTTTCTCCTTCTTTTTCTGTTTTTTTCTCCCATCCCAATTTAGTCGTGCCAATTCCCCCCTCCCCTGTCTTGGTCGTTGCTCGCATGTGCCCCCCACTGGTCGGTCGTAGGGATGGTTGAAGAATCTATAGCATGTCCCCTCCGATACATGCAGAGTCAGCCAGCCACTTATTTTCACCTGCCAGCGCGGACTCTCATTGGCGAGGTGTAACGTGTGGGAGGCTCACACTACCCTCGACATCTCCTGTCCTTGCTGTGCAGGCGCCCTGACCGACCTGTAGGAGTCGCTGTTTACAACGACCAGATTACCACCCATCGACTCCCCTCCCGCTGACTCTGCCAATTGAGTCAGTATGACGCCCGGCCCAAGCCGGAGGCAACGCTAACAGCCGGATTTGATACCGGTGTCTCACGCGTTGGTGACACGCGCTTAGACCGCTGCGCCACCCAGCCGCCAGTATATACCACATTTGTGTTGAAACTAAACCGGATTGGGGCCTTAAGGATGAACTCATCTCTTGTTTCTTGGGCACAGTATTGAATGTTTACTTAATACTTGGACATACAGAAAACACATTTGCATACTGAAGTTCGCTGTCATTATGCCCCCTTACCAATGCTAACATGAACTCTCCGTGCTCAGTCATCACTCACTCGTGCCAATGGTGTTGCAAAACAACAGACCCAAATATTTTAGAACGCGTTTTTTTTATGAGGTTTCGGTCTTTGGACCATGTGGGTGCTGCCGTGCAGCGATCGCCACTTCAATCTTGCTATAAAGTATGTCTAACGCCCACATCAGAGGGGTGGCACACCCTTAATGATGATCACTCACTGACTTAACGACAGACATATGGTTTCCATGTTAATTGGCCACAAAGCCACCCAAGAAACTTCAAAATAGTATGTCAACACGTGCGATTACCTAGTGGTCATTATGCACAAATTGAAATTGGAACTGAAATTGTGAACTGCTTGAGGTTTTGCCCGAATAACAAACTCAAGTAGAGGGGATTTTGACCATAATGAGGTTAGGGATAGTTAAGAGTAGACTTGACTGATAACTTGATTGATAATTTACAATAATGATGATGATGATAATAATAATAATGAATTAAATTGATTGATATGTGCAACAGAGGGCTGTAGTGGAACTATAATGGACACAGCAATGGTATATGTCACTGGGTGTATGTCCTTCATAGATTTGTTCTTTTATTTTTATATAAGAAATGCTTTAATAATTTAAATTAATTTTGCCCTTTAAAATGAATTCCAATAATTCATCTGGTCGATGTGTATGAGGGAACTTTCTCAACCCTTTTGTTTAGACTGATATTTTCAACATATCGTCTTCTCAGCCTGGGACTGATTCAGTCAAGGCAGAATGTGGAAGTGGTGAGGATGGCTTTTTATAATGTAGCCTAAACCAGCAAAGACAGGACCGTTGCCAAGCAGGACACGTTCATTTCACTGCCCTAATCAATCACACTCAGAAAGGTGTCTAAACAGAAGACATACATACCGGTATATTACTACAAAGTTCCCAACTGACCCCACAGCACTAGTACCACTATAGTGTTTGAAAAGTATACAAAAAAATAAATAAATATGGGAAATTGCAAATGAGTGCAAATTTACCATGATAAATATTTAAACAGCGGCGATGATTTCACAAAGATTGCAATGTCAACTGCCTCGTTTAAAGCGGCAAAACACAACAAATGTCTCTCTTCCCTGTTTAGACGTTTTTCAAATACACATCTTATCAGGACGGACTTCTCCTTTCTAAACACAGACCCCCCCCCCCTTCACAGGCCCAAAGAGACATTAGACCAAGCCAGTGTCTCTGGTCACCGGATGTCTTCCCCCTCTGTTTGAAGTTTATCTAACTTCCATATGTGTTTTCCCCCAGCAGAGTAGATAATGGTTCTGTCTACTTACCATCCCACCCACTGCTCATGTTATTTATTATAAAGTGACACCTTGCCGTTCCAAGGGAAACTATACAGCAATAAACATGATTTATGGAAACAAAACGTGTGACACGGCAGAAGAGAAATAAAAATCACATCATCGCCGTCTTCATCATAATCATCGTCGTCACTGATGGCGAACTAGAAACACAGATAGCCGACTGCCGATGTTTCATAATTAAGCTTGGAATTAGATCAATAAAGTATTGTGTACAGGTGTGTTGTGTTTGCATTTCACAGGGTTGATCTATAATAATAAACATTTACATTTAGCAATTTAACTTTTATCCTAAATTATCCAAAGCGACTTACAAGTTCCGTACAACAAGTCAGCAGGAAGGGGACAACTCTGGTAGTAACATTGTTCATCAAACAGTGTTGAACGTGGTTGCTACTTGAGTGCATATTTGAGTAGACATATTAGCATAGTTTTTTCTTTCTTCAAAATATTGCAATGTAATCTGTGTAAAGCAATAACAGCCTGCTCAAATGTCATAAATATTTATCCTTCTGCTTCCAGAAGTAGAAGCTTTGTGGTTATTGGTAAGTGTCTGGTATATGTGGCCATACAGTAAAAAGAGAGCCATAAAAAGTTAACCAAATGTTTGCAGACCCTCATGATGTAAATGGTAAATGGCTGCATTTATATAGCGCTTTTATCCAAAGCGCTTTACAATTTGTTTGTTACAATGATGTTTTGGAAAATACCTGGAAATAGTGTATTCTGAAGTTCAAGCTGAAATGGCAATGAAAAGGTGCAGCATGCAATGTTTACAAAACCTAAGCACAAGAGCCTGGAAAATCCAACTGGAGTGGTAAATTTCCTTTTTGGATTGTGTCGATCTTTGAATGTATTTAGATATGCACTCCAGCTTGCTTTGAAGCCTGGTAGCGGACATATGGCTTTCCCTTTCCCTCCCTACGATTTACTTTGGGAGCAGAGCCTTTAATAGTGGACAGGAAAAACAAGCACGGAAACTGTGGGAACCAGATGCGGTAAGTGTTTTGAATCGATCACAAATGATACAATCACAGTAACCACGGGTCTGCCTCATGATGGATTGTATTGGATTCAACCAATTACTGTAGCATTGGGGGGAAAACCTAATTTGTCTAATTTATCATGTAATTTCTCATCCCTACAGGATAGATCAGAAGCCGTTCCGAGAGAACGAGCTGCATCACATTAACACGTTGCAGGCACTCAAAGTGAAGTAATGGCAACATCTGTGCCAATCGTGGTTTACAGAGACAAAATTGCCGGGACAAGCCCTTGTCACATTTCATCAGCATAGGTGCTAACACCATGCAGCGTGATTCACACCCCAAGTCAGCAATAACAATGCTATGTCATCATCAGACACAGAGGATGAAGTGGACTCCCTAGACTCAAAGGTCAAAGCCCTATTACACACTGGTATTTCATTGATGCCAATGGATCCGTCACCATTATGTGAAAGTCTGTATGAGCAATCTGCTAACTTTTGCCAATCCATAATAGGTGTTAAGCCTTCTGAACAATATTTTGATGCCGTCATCTGCATACAGTAGACGAGGTCCAAAAAGGGCTCAAACCCCTGGCCCCTTTCCCCTGCCACTGACCATGTTCACATGGTGGCCATTTTGCTCTTATGTCATGCTCAGGTTGGGATCCTTTTCCACCCTTTCCCCTATGCAAAATGGCCACTGTGTAAATATGGTCAATACAAAACGTTACCTCTTAGAATGTGTTTATTGATGTATTATTTGCTGTTGTTTACGGATATCGATTTGTAGTTTACTGTACTTTTTATTTAAAATGCGGCAGGATATATCCATCAGAAAAGAGGTCACTTTATTAAATTATTATACTTTTCTCATTGAATTTTTTTTAAACACTTTAGGTGCAGGAATATGCTGGTCAAGCCCCTGCCCTCAGAAAATGCTGGTGCTGTGCTCCTGTTAGGCCGTCTATGTGGGATAACGGTTACGGCTCTGCCCACATTAGGAAGGACTCTAACAACAAATTAGAACCCAGTGGATGTCAACATTCCTGTGAAGTTTGTGTCATTCTTTTTTCATAATCACATTTCAAGCTTTAGTCAGATTAAGCATGTACAATACAAGCTTACCCCATGTGTGGTCTTCCACCCCCCAAACCCCCCACCACCTAAATCCTATTATTCCACATTTTGATTACAGGATAATACCTGTGGGATATTGTATCATTATTGTTATTAATGTTATTAATATACAACAGATTTGACATTTGAAGCACATGCTTTGTATGTGTGCTGCCAATGATTAAGCCTAGTGTTTGGAAAGTTTGATATAGTGAATATAGTTGTTAATGCATTTTGACTGATAGAGTTTAAGCACTTTCTTTTAATACTACACATTCCTCACAGGCTTTCGTGGAATTATTAGCCTTTGGTCAAGTGTCAGGGGTTCCCAACCTTTTTTGGAAAGTTATACCCTGTATTTTCAGGTCAGAAGATTCCTGTGACCCAGGAATTTAAAAAGACATTATGCTTGTGTTACATGTTTGTGCCCTGATCAGGTGTTCCTAGTGTGATGTGTTATGTCTAGCTGTAGTTCCCTGTCCTGGTCTTGTAGTCCTTATCGTTTCCCTCCCAGGTGTACCCATTTGTAATCGACCCAGGTGTGTCTCTTCTCGTCATTCCCTCATGTATAACTGTTCTGTCTTCCCCTGTGTCTGATGCTGATCCTGTCTGTGCAGTGCTGTGTTTTTGTTTGTCATTATTTTATATTTCTTTCTGATCACAAACCATGGTAATTATTAATTAAATATCTTTTGTTGGTTACTTTGGCTACCGTCTCCTTATTATGTTACATTGACCAGACAACGAGCCATTCCTTCAGTCAATGGTAACGTAATAGCTTGCGTTTACTGTGTGAGAGAACACATAGACAACTTTTCATTCCTGAGAGGGATGGATGTCAAAGCTGCTTGTGAGATCAGTCATTTTTTTATCTTCAATTTCAAAGTAACAATCAAAGATATTACAGTCATTTTAATTTGATTTGAGGGACCCAAGGTTTGGAAAGCTAGCATTAGCTTGACTCTCATCTGATAACGCATCTCGATTTTGCACTTTACCTAAATGGTGACTAAAAGGCACTAAATTCTTAAAGGTTTCACAATAATGAATTGCGTGTTCCTAAGAGCACCATGTGTTACACTGTGAAATCTTAATGGACTTGACCAGGGGCGTCCATTTGGTATGGCAAGGTATGGCACTCGCCATACCTTGGCAAATAAAAATGTAAAAAAAAAAAAAAAAAAAAAAACTTTTTTTTTACAATTTTACAATTTTTTATGTTGATTTAGAATTCGAATGTCAACATTATGAACGAAGCTTCGAACTATTCGGTACAGCCCTAGCATGTTTTGATATTGTCAATTATCTCACTTTTACTAGGTGACTTTTACTGTGACTAACTGAAATATGCCCAAAAAAAAGGAAAATGGACATAGGGACGTTTTTTTATCAAAGGGCAGCAGAGACAAGTGATACAGGGACACAGGTAAGGTCTGGCTTAGTGATTATAATAGTGCAGTTCAGCATTCAGTAACCCATACTTTTTGTGAATGTGTTTTTGATACTACATTCTGTTGAACACACACCTCAAAACCATACCTAAGGAAAATTGGCTCAATTGCAAGAAAAGTAATAGACAGTTATGATATTACATTCTGCATAATTCGTATGCAAAATATTGTGGTTCCCTGCTTTAGTCTGTTGACACATTTCTATACTAAAAATGCTTGTGTAGTCCTGTGTCATACCGAAATGTCATATAACTGAATTGTATAGAAACAACTCACCAAAAGTGACTATTGCACAACTGATTTGACAAAAAATATCTACCAGGGGGGGGAAACCCCCCCTTCACCCCCCCCCCCCCCCTCCTCGCCATACCTTGCCTTTTACTGAAAGGACGCCACTGGACTTGACTCCTGTCATTTTATGTGTAGCGGGTGAATAACCGTGTTCTCAGTGCTAAATCAAGCTGTGTCTAATGAGGAGGAAGTGGGTGCAAGAAGAGGCAGGGAGGTCCGAGGAAAAGTCAGCCACCGAAGGTGTGAAAGATGAGGACAGATGTTGTGTTGTCTCCCCACGGTGAGGTCACCTTGATGACTTTGACCTCATAAGCACGAGTCAGCACGGGTCCTGCAGCCAGCAGGTCATAAATATATGCCTGGGATTGGAAGGCAGACATTACCAGCATAGCACTGTATGACCTAATGATCTGGCATGCTATAGGCAGTGTAGTGTGTTGTTTTGGTGGGCCTGTACTACTATTCATTCACACTGCACTGGCATTGCTGAAAAAATTATTTACTGCTGAATAGTAACATAAGCGGGTGTTGTACCATGCATTAAGAGTCAGGCAATAATGGATGCACGTCCAAAAGTATTGACCAGCTACTGGATGCAAAGCATAAAAAGGAAAAGAAAATACCTGTATATTGGATTAATGTTCCCTTTGTGGTTTATTCTATACAACATTGCAGCCGAACATGGCAGTTGCAGACGTGGGAGGTACTGTAGAGTGACAAAACGGAAGAAACTGGATGATAGACTACTGTTTCTTTTTCTCCAGGTAGACCATAGACTATGGTAGCTCAAGGTCCAGATGTGTCAGAACAAAGCTATCCATGACAAAAGCCTCCAGCTTTTTAGTGGATGAATACATTTAGCTAAAGTCCAGGTGTTATGTCAGTCAAATGTCCTTGACCCAAAACTGACAAAAGTAGCAGTGAAATGACAAAGAGGCTAATGGAGGTCTTTAGAGACTCATTACTCTAATTAGTGACTTGGTCTGACCATGACTCCTGAGTCTGTATTTAGTTAACCATGAAGCAACCAATGTCAGAGAGAGAGAGAAAAGCTCTAGCTGGGTCTGGGGGAAAAAGAAACAGTGACACACTGCCCACCATTGGTAAGAATGCATCATTACAATGCAATCACCACTACTACACCCTTTATCCATCACCTATTTCCCTACAGGGGTTTGGTGCGGGGTTCTGCTTTGTGTGAGCTCTGTTGTCATTAGGAGTACAAAGGTGTTTGGGGACCACGGAATCTGATGACGTTCTCGACCGTTCTCGTGTTCTTCCTCCCCCTGTTGTTCTGCAAAAATTACCGTATCGGCGGTGATCACGTCCCCAAACAGGTCAGGCAATTCAAGTTGCGAAGCCGCATGGAGGATTTATTAGAACCAGATGGGCTACGCTCCCTTACAAGCTTGGGCTGAGTCGAAAAACACTGGGCTGGCTTCTCCCAGGCGCTGCTCTGGAGGAACGGAGAGAGAGAGAGAGAGAGAGAGAGAGAGAGAGAGAGAGAGAGGCTGGTCCACCCATTTCCTTTCCTTGCCCTTCCCAGGCATTTCAGAGAGAAGCCAAGCCAAAAAAAATCAGACCTGCAGTGGCTTTTTTGGACAGGCCAGGACTCGACCAGTGTGGTAATTACGGATGGCAAGAGGGAAGGTGTGTGGTGGAGTGGGGGGTGGTGGGGGGCTGCTGCCAGGCGGAATCATCCTATGCCAAAGGCTTTAAAAGACCCACAAGGGAACTGAAAGAAAATAAACAAACAGATTGCTGAAAAGTTGAAAAGCAGAGTGGTGCTTTTATTCCTGACATTCCCTTGACATTGATTTCAAAGCAGAAGAATGAGTAGTTTGTGGTGGCGGTCGTTGAAGCTCATTGAGCTCAGTGTGACACGATAGGAGAGAATTCAGACCAGCTGGGTCGGGATCTGAGGGAACGTGGAAGAAGATGTGCCGTCACTGTCGATGCGACGCGCGGATAGAATGTTAGCAGATCCACAATCTCCCCTCCACGGCTAGCAGGGTCCTATCTCCAACACCATCCTTCCATGGCTATTTCACACTCCGTTTCGAATTCCTTCAATTATTGCCAGCGGCAATTTACACTTGTCCTTACAACTCATTCAGTTCTGGCCAGCCACCTGTTTTTCATTGGCTAGACATACTTCTGGTATCCCTCCACATCTCTTTGCCGAGGCAGGCTCTCTGGTCATATGTCTATGACCGGGCCTGGAAGGCATTCAGAACAGAGAGTGGTTTTCAATAAGCCTTCTCTTACACTGTGCAGGACCTAAAAGACATTATACTTATCTGCTTTATGTTGGAAACCATAGAGCTTATACATGTATCCATTATGTTTATGGGTCTATGCATGAATGATGTTATGATAATACGAGGGGTTAACAGAAGTTATATCCAATGGCTGCTTCTATCAAGATGATATATAATGTATTGATTTGTCTTGTTTTTCTTTTGTTTGAAACAATTGCGCTTGCAGGCCAAACTCTTCAAAACTACTTTAGAGCACATGGATAGATATATCCTACAGAGACTCATTAAATGGAAGAATAATTGCAACGCATGCTGTACGTTACAATTTATTCAACATATTGGCGGATAGCCTTATTCCTGTGGCAGTGCTTATGATTGGGTGGACAAAAAGTGAAATGGTTATAATTAGGTGTAAAATAGCTGGAGTGAGCTTTGGGACATCAAGGCTCAGTTTCCCCATTCTCCCTCACTGCTTCCCTTTTTTGTAAAGCTTTTGACATGTCCACATGAATCACAAACAATATTATGTGTTACCGAGGATGAATCTGCTAGATGATTCATACTCTCCGGTTTGGGCCTTGCCAAACTTTATTTGCTCATTAAGGGCCTCACTTATGATCCTTCACAGGGACCCAAAATGTTTCAAAGACCTTTCCAAACAGGTGGAGAAACTTATGAGTATGGGTGGATTTCCTGAGAAGAAGCATAAAGTTAGTGCAGAGAGTTGGAAAAGTTATTAGGGAGGATCTGGCATTTTCTCCTGCTTGCAGTAAAGCAGTGGAATAATATAATGTTACACAATTTTGTTTTGGGTGGCCTTGCATACCCCCCCCTCTAGAAAATAAAAACAGCCGCTGTTCAGGGAATGAACATAATTCATTGGTCCAGGAGGGGTTTTTCCTTGCAGCTGCCTCTTTTTTTGCCATGACAAGTACATGTCCCAGAAGGAGCTTGCTAGAGAGACATTGGCCAGAAACGCTGTTGATTTACTCCTTCAGTTGTTCAAAAATTAGAGTTTTAGTTTTGTTGTTGTTGTGTTGCTAAGACGCAGATTGAGGAAACAGGTGAGGATCACGGCCAAACCTAGCAAAACAACTTATTTCTAAGCTACCGTTCCTTGATGTGAATGACGGTGATGTCTGCAGCTGCACTGTTTTGATGAACAGTATGAGAAGATAACGATGGGACAGGTGGTAAATCAGCTGGGAACCTCAGGATGAAATGTTAAATGGTTTATTTCTCATTTTAATGTATTTCCTTGACAGCGTAGTATGGTATAGTATACTACTCCACTACTTAGTCAATGTACGGTCTAGTCAAGCCCACCGAGTCTTTAATACTCCGATGAGATCAGACATGTTAGATTTACATGCCTTTTAAGTACACTCCAGTGTGCTACAGACCTTTTTCAAATTTGGCAACGTAAACATTCTAAATGGGGCCAAGTGAATTTCCCAGTGCAGTGTTTGCTAATGCAATACCTGACAGTAAATACACTTGGGCCCAAGCTGTTCCCTAGCAACGCAATTCCATTGAAGAAGGTCTACAGTGCCGTGCTCAGAACCAGCCAATGGCCAGGCAGTAAAACCAAGCCATTACAAGTTGCCTCTGATATTCATTTGGAAGGATGTTCATCAACTAAGATATAAAAATAAATACATTTAAATTTAAAGAGTGAATTAATAATGACCTGTAGTGTCAATCGCTGGAGAAGTCATCACACAACTCATCAAATGTGACTTTAAAGCTGCAATAACTATTTTCCTAATGGTATTTTTTACATTTTCAAAACGTCTTATGACCACGCGCAACACCATCAGAAGGTATCGTCGAGTCATGGTATCGTACTTGATCAACCCTCTGCTACCAGCAGCCAGTCTGTGGTTATTCCATCATTTGTTTCCCTTTGTTGACAAAACCTGCCCCTCACTTGAGCTCAGTTTGTTATTTTTCGTATAGCTTTGCGCTCTGCTCTATTGGAACTGTCCCTTTAATCATATGCTATCATGAAAACTTTCAACCACATGCACGCTCCTCACCTGCCTGGCCACGCCCACATCCGCTCACACATAAGCGGGGCCATGGCCATACTACCAGCTCCTTCCCTACTTTCACCACTGTGAAGTCCGTGTATAGCACCTCTTCAAGATCAGTGCTTTGAAGTAGTTCGTTTAGTTATAGGAGCTGTGTTGGCATCGTCTTTTGTTTTGTGAAACGGCTGTTTTCTAGTAAGAATCCCCGGAAGGCAGCCGGCCCGGACTCTGTCTCCCCCTCTGCCCTGAAGCACTGTGCTGACCAGCTCGCACCGGTGTTTACCACCATTTTTAATGCATCGCTGGAGCTGTGTCACGTCCCAGCATGCTTCAAGGCCTCAACCATCATCCCCGTCCCCAAGAAGGCCAAGGTCACGGGCCTTAATGACTACAGACCTGTCGCCCTGACCTCTGTGGTCATGAAGGTCCTGGAGCGCTTTTTCCTGGCCCACCTGAAGCTCATTACTGATCCTGTGCTGGACCCGCTGCAGTTCGCGTACAGAGCCAACAGATCCACAGAGGATGCTGTGAACATGGCTCTGCACTACACGCTGGAACATCTGGACTACGCGGGCAACTATGTCAGGATATTGTATGTGGACTTCAGCTCGGCCTTTAACACCATCCTTCCACCCATCCTGGAGCACCAGCTATCCCTGCTGCAGGTACCGGCCTCCACTCGCAGGTGGATTACGGACTTCCTGTCCAACAGGTCTCAGCGGGTGAGGCTGGGGAAGAGCATTTCCAGCTTTAGGTCCACCAGCACCGGTTCCCCGCAGGGCTGCGTCCTGTCCCCACTACTGTTCTCCCTGTACACCAACAGCTGTGCCTCTCTACACCCCTCGGTCAAACTCCTGAAATTCGCTGACGACACCAGTCTGGTGGGTCTCATCTCCAGGGGGGACGAGTCGGCCTATAGGAGGGAGATCGAGAGGCTGCAGAGCTGGTGCAGCTGCAACAACCTGGAGCTCAATGCTCTAAAGACAGTGGAGATGGTAGTGGACTTCAGGAAGAAAGCAGCCCTGCCCCCTCCCATCATACTGGGAGGCACTCAGGTTCACGATTCCTCGGCATGACCATCTCCCGGGATTTGAAGTGGGAGCTCAACATCACGGGCCTGCTCAAGAAGGCCCAGGGGAGGATGTTCTTCCTCCGGCAGTTAAACAAATATAAACTGCCGAGGACCATGATGGCCCAATTCTACACGGCCATCATTGAGTCCATCCTTACCCACTCCATCATCTCCTGGTTCCCCGCTGCAGTGGCAAAAGATCTCGCCAAGCTGCAGCGGGTGATTCGCTCCGCGGAGAGGGTGATCGGCTCTCCCCTGCCCTCCCTCAGGTCCCTGCACGACTCCAGGGCGCTGAAGAGAGCGAGGAAGATCATGGCCGACCCATCCCACCCCGGTCACAGCCTCTTCACCCTGCTCCCCTCTGGGAGAAGGCTGAGGATCCCAAAGGCTGTGAAAGCTCGTCAGAGACTGAGCTTCTTCCCCTCAGCCGCCAGGCTCATCAATGCCTCAGGTCCCCCCCCCCCCCCTCCCCCCCTCTGCCCCCAAGTGACACTGGCACAATGACACTGACTGCACTGCACTAGTCCGTACTGGAACTCTGCACTCTTCACTTTATATATATATATGTATTTTATTGATTAATCCTCCAATGCACTGTTTCGTTTTTTGTCATGTGTCTGTGTTGGTGTTGTTTACTGTGAAAAAAGAAAAGAAAATACATACACTGTATTGCTGCAACAATTACCAATGTGTTTTTACACAAATGGCTCAATAAAGGAATCTGAATCTGAATTTGAATCTGAATCTCTCTCACTAATTTACGGGAGAAAGAAAGGATAATGTCGTCACCACCGGAGAGTCTAGAGGATTATTCTGACCTCCACCGGCACTTCACATTTGGGCTTCCTCGGGGCGTAGTGGGGCTTGCCTGCTCCACGGTTGTGGCAGGCAGGTGAGCCTCAGAGGCGCCCGGAGGGGAGTGCGCGTCGCTGGGCAGTTCCCCCGCCAGCGTTGCTGGTAGTATGGCTATGGCCCCGCTTATGTGTTAGCGGATGTGGGCATGGCCAGACAGGTGAGGAGCGTGCATGTGGTTGAAAGTTTTCATGATAGCATATGATTAAAGGGACAGTTCCAATAGAGCAGAGCACTTGCTATACTCATTTAAATAGGGTTATAGGATAACCTTCGTTATGTTTGTACTGTAGGTGAAGTATTTACCTAGAGTACCGTGTTTAACCTCTTAAGCCCTATTTTCTGAAAATCGGCCTAAAAATACATACCTAAGTAAATGGATTGCTCCACTTCTACAAGGTCCATTTGCATGTTCTTGGTATCTAGGGACATCTAGGATCTCAGGGAATGTATTCCCAGTGTCAGAAATATTCTGTCTGTTACTAGGCTTGAGTAAATTGTGATGAACCAAAGGAGAATATACATTTTCTTTTTTCCCTTTACTTTTTCATCTTTGACGGTGAATAACACCATGCAAAAAATTACCAGACATGAAAAATTACCACTGAGCTCATTCAGCACCTTCTTGAGATCAAGTGTCCAAAAAACCTAAGCAAATGAATAAAGGGCAGATGATTAAACGGGAGATATTGTAGAGACAGTACTGAATTCTGCCATCCGGACACATGCAATTTGAATATAGAATATCAGGTCTATAAATGACATTATTATGGCCAAGTCGTACATCTATGGATCAGGCCAAATCTCCCCTTTCCAATGGCAGAGTTCAATCTGGATTTAGTATCACCAGGCATGATTCACAAACCGTGAATGAAATATACTGTAAGTACATTTTATAATGTAAATTTCTCCACCACTTTTCATCAGATTGCAACGCCGTTTCATGCTAGACGTTCACAGAAAGGTAGAGAAACTAACTGCATTCTGTTTTATGGCAATAACGTTCAGGTTTGTGGGATATGATCCTGAAAAATAAGAAATAAAAAAGTGTATCTAGAAGTCAGATGATTGACTGGCTGGTGTGAGCTAGGAAGTGCATTTTTATTTTTATTCTAAAGCCCATCGAAAGTCCTGGGTCTCCTCTCCTCATAGGACTACAAACTAAATGGTGGTGTCATTTCCTTGCGTCAATCCTCACCTTTTTCCAACTAGATTTCTACAACTAATATTTCACTAATAACACATACTTGCTGACATTTACAACCTGTCACTAACACAAGCTGTTGTGCCAACCTGCTTTAAGACCACCACCATCGTGCCCCTGCCAAAGAAAAACACTGTAACCTGTCTGAATGACTATCGTCCCATTGCACTCACCCCAATAGTGATGAAATGTTTCGAGAGGATAGTCATGTCACACATCAAGGAGACCATCCCAGACACACTGGACCCTCTGCAGTTTGCCTACCATCAGAACCGGTCCACTGAGGATGCAGTCAACACCATCATCCACACCACCCTCACCCACTTAGAGGGCAAGGACACATATGCCAGACTATTAAGATAAGATAAGATATTCCTTTATTGATCCCCTTGGGGAAATTCAGGCATCATAGCAGCATGGGGGGGGGGGGGGGGGGGTACAGGTAGTAAAAACAACACAAGCAGTGTAAACAAATAAGTCAATATAATTTACTATCTAACTAACTGAAATATACAGTATTCACAGTATCACATACGGTGCAGTATGCATAAGGTAGTGTTATAATTGACTATCTAACTAACTGAAAGAAATATAGAGTATTCACAGTATCACAGTATTCACATAAGGTGCAGTATGCATACGGTATAAGGTAGTGTTATTGGGTCTCATTCCCGAACGAATTTACGACCAACAATTTCCTCTTAGGCAGATTTCAGCCCATTTAAGACATATTAGGGCTGGTAGCGCTGAGGAGCTGAGGAGCACTCTTATGATTGATTGACTAATTGAAAATTGTATTAACTTGACAGACTGTGTTCTCATAGTGATTCCTTCATGTTAACGCTATAGGCCTCCTTGGAATTAATTACTTAATCATAATTAAAATAAATATGACAATATTTGTACGATAAGAAATGACGCATTTGATGTCGGAAAAATAAATAATATGGATTCATCTGATCACAGGGCAGCTGCTTAACCATATCTGAACCAGCTATTTTGGACAAATGTATAATTACTTTAATTACTCAGATATTCAAACACAATTATGCAATTATTGTGAAATGATTGAAAATAATAATTATTTAATGCCTTCTGTGGAATTTGTATTTATTATTTGTTACACATCTGTTTTAATGATTAATTATATACATTTGAAAGAATGCAGGTCAACATGCAATATATCCCATTGATTGGTATACAATGGGACAGACCTTTGTTTGATGGATTGATTGATTGAAAACTTTATTAACAGATTGCAGAATGGGTACAATACAGTACAGCTCAATTACATACAATTGTTAAGGGGATGCAGACCAGAGAAAGACTTTCGTCTAGTTTACATCAGGGTCCCCCATTTTCAATTCATCATAACATATGACACACACGACATACAGATTGTAGTCGACATACAGGACAGTACTGCTACATCTATACATTTATGACATACCAGATTTGCAAATACAGTACTGTTTGTGATACAAAAAGAGTCCAGAAAAGAGAGTATATACATTTGACGTAGAAACTGTTGGAGGAGGTTGGGTAGGTGGGGTGGGGTTGGGTAGGAGGGGTGGGTGGGGGACACTGTACAAGCAAAACTGTACATTGGAATATTGACAAAACCATACTTGGTCATTTACTGTACATGGAGGGGGTTGATATAGCTATAAACCTGCATTCCTTCGAATATATCATTAATCAATTAAACTTATATTGAAATACACTATATAGCCTATACACCAACACTGGAATGACAATGGATAAATAAATAAATAAGAACTAAAGCTAATCGCATGGCAAAAGACTGCATTAATATTCCATAACAAGTCTTCTGTGCGCCAGTATGGCCTACATGTCTAATGAACAGTATAGGCTTAATATATTCTAGTTTCATTAGGATTTAGTAGATACTATATACAGTATGCTCTGCCTCTGCCCTACGTACAGTATAAGTACAGACTGTACCTATACTGTACATAGGGCAGAGTATATAGTATCTACTAAATCCTAATGCAACAAGTCATTAATGGAATAATAAGCCTATACTGCGTTCATTCATTACACCGTAGGCATTAATGGCATAATAAGCCTATACTGCGTTCATTCATTACTGTAGGCTACATTATAATGCGCGCGCGTGCGCACGTGTGTGTGTGTATGTGTGTGTGTGTGTGAGTGCGCGCGGTGCGGCAGGTGTACCACGATACATTAATCTAATCTCATTTCGATGGGTCGCAAGACTCGCAAAGCGCTTCCGCATCCATTTCCACACAGCTACGTCATTACTTTGCCTTATAAGGAGCTCTGGAGGCGTTGTTTTGTATGCAAATGACCTGAACGGGAACACGCTTTTGAGTTTAAGACAGAATGCCATTCTCCAAGCAGATATCAGATCATATCATTTGTGCGACCGTTTCAGCCACTTAAGACATATTACCAGCACGTTGGGGACTCAGAGTGAACTTGTCATTGATTCTGTCTCAGTCGTTCCAAGATAAGTCTTCCAAAATAACTCTTTAAAAAAAATTCGGGAATGAGACCCATTGTCCTTTTTAGGTTCCTATTAGTTCTAGCGGCACGGTGGTGTAGTGGTTAACACTGTCGCCTCACAGCAAGAAGGTCCAGGGTTCGACTCCCGCTTGGGGACCAGGTTTCCGCGTTGCCAGGAACCCAGGTGGGGTATCTCCCAGGCCTTTCTGTGTGGAGTTTGCATGTTCTCCCCGTGCTCGCAAGGGTTCCCCCCCCCCCGATAAGATAAAACCCAATGGAAAAACATGCACAACAGATCGCTGACGCTATCGCATCGTTGACGAAGATGGGCAGGAGCACTTGGATTGGTCCCTGGACGCGGTACCTCGCCGACGCCCTGTCTGCTCCCGGCTGCCCTTGGGGGGAAGGACGACGGGATGGGTTAAGCGCAGAGCTCAATCGCATCGGCGACTGAGAAAAAGACAATGCATGTGTGTGTGTGTATTCCTGTGGGTGTGTGCCGCCCATTGCATGTCCCATGTCGTTGCATGGCGAATAAAGACCCCTAAAGAGGTCAAGTCAAGTCAAGTCAGTTTTATTTGTATAGCACATTTCCAGGCAGCGGCAGCTGACACCAAAGTGCTTCACAAGCAAGTTGATAAAAACAAATTAGTGTGAGGCAAGGTATAAGATTAAAAGAAAGAAAAAAAAAACATAGCAAAGCAATGAAAGCAACAAAAACAAACAGTATGGTGCAAGATATAGGATTAAAAACATAATAAAGCAATGAAAGTAATAAAAACTGGTAGGACACAGTAAAACAAAGAGGATAGAAGGGCCAGGGGTCTAGTGGTGGTTAAGTAGGGGGGAAGGCCAAGGAGAACAGGTAGGTTTTCAAGAGTGATTTAAAAGCCTGTACGGTCTGGGCAGTCCGTACGCTGAGGGGGAGGCTGTTCCACAGTCTAGGCGCTGCGGTGGAGAAAGCTCTGTCTCCCCTAGTTTTGAGCCTGGTTCTGGGTACCACCAATAGCATCTGGTCAGCTGATCTGAGGGATCGGTGGGGGGTGTGGCGGTGCAGGAGCTCGGACAGATAGGAGGGAGCCGTGCCATTTAATGATTTAAAAACATTTAGTGCTAATTTAAAATCGATCCTGAAGCTAATAGGCAGCCAGTGGAGCGAGGCCAAAACTGGGCTGATGTGTTCGTATTTTCTTGTTTTGGTGAGGAGGCGCGCGGCTGCGTTCTGCACCAGTTGTAGGCGGCGGAGGAGGGACTTGTCAATGCCCGTGTACAGAGCATTGCAGTAGTCAAGGCGGGTGGTGACAAAGGCATGTATCACCGTCTCTAGGTTACTTTGGGAGAGGTATGCCTTTGTCTTCGCCAGGAGTCTAAGGTGGTAAAAGCTGTTTTTCACTACGGCGCTGACCTGTCTATCAAATTTAAAATTACTGTCGAAGATGACCCCGAGGTTCCTGACAGAGGTGGAGAGGTTTGGGCCCAGGGGACCAAGTGCGTCAATGAGGGGGGGCGGGGGGGCACTATTAAAAACAATGACCTCGGTTTTCCCTTCGTTCAATGTCAGGGAGTTTTCGGACATCCAGCACTTGATTTCTGCCAGGCAGTCAAGCAGTGGTTCTATTGATGTCTTCCCTTGGGTGGGCTTTAAGGGGAGGTAAACCTGCATTATTATTATAGTTGGATGTCTGACAGCAGTCCCTGCCCACTGTTGTGGAGCCAGGTGGCCGCTGGTATGAAGGACTGTCCGAGGCAGTTCGTTGAGTGTCGGGGGGGGGTATGAGTCTGTGGCTGAACGTGCTTCTCATCTTGACTAGGTCGTCGTAGAGGGGGTGGTGTGAGGATTGGTTCTTTCCCCACCACATGCTTCCTAAAGTACTGTGATGATTGGTCCGTTCCCGGCCACACGCTCCGTTCCTTTAAGGTGCTTTGTTGATTAATTGCATTCCCCGCCACGCTCCGTTCCTTTAAGGTTTCTGTGAGGATTCTGTGATGATTGGTCCGTGGCCGAACGCACACTTCTAAGTCAAGTATCAATTACCATCACGCACCTGATGTGTGTTCTAATCAGCGCCCCAGAGGGCTTTATATACTCTTTTCCCCCTAATATCGAGGTTGGATCATTTAGAATATTCCCTGCATCTGCCTTTCTTTCCCGTCGCTGTCTGTTGCTCCCCAGGACTCTCGTGAAGTATCCCTGTTGGAGAACCTGATTCCCCGTACGAAGCTACGCCTCGTTTATCTGCCCGCTTTACGCGTTGCGCTCTGGTGAGTTTTTGGAAACAGTTCTTTTTGGATCACTCGTTTTTTGTGTGTTTGTGAAACACCGAAGAGATCCCGTTTTTGTTATACTGTTCTCACCTATTTTTTGTTGTTGGATTTACACCTTGGATTACCGTATTGTTTTTTCTCTGGACTCTGCTAACTGTGTGTATCACACCGAAGATCAAGTCACTTGGATAATTGTTTGGATCAGTCACCTCTCTGTTTCTGTTGTGCGCTGAGCTAACTGGGATTTCTCTCTCTCCCTCCGTTACCACCTGGAGTGTATGCTGGGGGGATCCGCAGAGCGGCTCAGACGTCACAAGCAAATTCCTCACCATCACCTTCTGGGAGAATCTGCAGAGCCGCAAACATTCTTCACATGCCAGATTCCCCGTTTGTTCTGTTCTCCACCTAATTCAATCTTGTGACTCTGAGAATAAACACGCCCTTGTTTTTGGCTAACTCTGTGTTACATCCCAATGTATATATTCCCCAGTGTGTGTCTCCATGTGTGTGTGTTCTCCATTTTTCTTTCCTCCCTCCAGCCATTGTTCCCTCCACCATTGGTCCCTGCCAGGCCTGCCCTTCCATTACCCAGCACAGCACCGATTGGTGGATGGTTTTCCAGACTCCAACACTCAATCAACACCACCCAATCATGGATCACCACACACCTGTTAAAACATGGCTTCTCCCTTCAGTCTTTCTCTCTCTCTGGCATGAGGCTAGGCCTAGTGTTATTTTGTGGCATTGTACTTTGATAATATCCCTTTTTGTTTATAGGCCTTTGTAATAGTGAAAGTGCCTTTGTGATTGTATGGCCGCAGAGAGAGCATTGTTACCTATAGATTGTTTTGTTATGTTTCCATTTTGTTGTATGTATCATTAATGTGTTTTTCTCTCTTTCTCAGGAAGCACAGATGGGGTGAGCTGCCATTTCCTTTGGATATTGTTTTCTCCTGTTTTGGTTAGGTAAGAGTAGTTTAGGTAATGTCATTTCTTTTACCATAGATTAGATTGGGTTTATTTGGAGTATAGTGGTGTTTGTTTGTTGTTTTGGCCTGGGCTCACCCCTGAGCTACATGTGCTTCCTTTGCATCTCTCAATAAATATCATTGTTGTTTAAAAACGTGGTCCATCTTTTCTGTCAACCAACTGTTATGTTACAGCCCTTTACCCTTAGACACACAGGGGTCGTAACATAAATGGGGGCTCGTCCGGGATCTTGTAACCCGTGTTCAATTGTTGGTTGATGGATTTGGTGAACTGTGTTTGTTTACACTTGTATAGTAATTAATTGATTTGTGTGTAAAAATGGCATTTGTGTAAAAAAAATAATGGCAGTTAGTACTTTTGATCTGGGGAAGTTCTTGAGCAATCCTACTTGGGAAGCGCTAGATAGCTGCCGCAAGGCAGACTTAGTGGAGATTGCCACACATTTTAAACTCTCGGTTCAACAGAAGCATCTTAAGCAGGATATCAGGTGTCTTGTGGTAGATAAGCTGTTGGAGCAGGGGACGCTTGTTTTACCTGTGGTCTCTGATGAACATGCAAGTCCTCCTGGTGAACCTACTGAAGCACAGCCTTCTGTATCTGAGGAGCAAGCTCATGGTGAAAGTGCTGAGAAGGCAGGTGTGAAAGTCACATTGCCACATTTTCACTTGACCTCTCCTGTGTCAACTGGGTCTCGAGAAGGGGCCCAGGTCAAGGTTAGAATAGCACGTCTCCAGATGGAGGCTCAGGAGAAGGCACAAGCACGTGAGGCGGAGTATCGGCTTCGTAGAATGGAGCTTGAGGCAGAAAATGAAAGGGCTGTTAACATTCGTAGGTTGGAGCTTGAGCATGAAGTGGAAAAAGAGCTCAGACTGCGGAGGTTGGAGCTGGAAGTCCTAAGGAGTGAATCCAACTCTGCTACACCGACTCCTCCACAAGGCCCGGGTATGTCCTCCTCCACAGCTTATTCATCACACACTTTTGATATAAGTAAACACATTGCTTTGGTGCCTCCGTTCCGAGAGACAGAAGTTGATACTTATTTTAATGTGTTTGAGCGTATTGCTGCTTCATTGCGCTGGCCAAGAGAGGTCTGGCCTTTGTTGCTTCAATGCAAATTGACTGGTAAAGCCCAAGAGGTTTGTTCAACACTTTCCCTAGAAGATAGTCTATTGTATGATACTGTGAAGGCTGCCATCCTTCGTGCATATGAGCTTGTGCCCGAAGCTTATAGGCAGAGGTTTCGCAGTCACAAGAGAGCTGTCAACCAGACCTTTGTAGAGTTTGCTAGAGAGAAGGGAACTCTCTTTGATAAATGGTGTGCAGCAAGCAAGGCCTCAGATCTTAACTCTCTCAGAGAACTCATTCTATTAGAAGAGTTTAAGAATCGTTTGCCAGAGCGTATTGTAATTTACCTGAGTGAGCAGAAAGTGTCCACTCTGCAGCAGGCTGCTGTATTAGCTGATGAGTTTGCGCTAACCCATAAAACTGTGTTTGTAGATAGGCGTGACTCGTTTCTCCCCCATGATTTCTCTCAGAGACCTTCTGTCCCCAACCATCCAGAATTCACACACCCCCGACCAAAAATGTCACCTCCACGCTCAAAAGAGGAGCGGACATGTTACTACTGTCATAAATCTGGTCATGTTATTTCTGACTGTTTAACATTGAAACGTAAGCAGCAACCGTCCTCTCAGAACTTTAGGCAACCCAAAGGGGTTGGTCTGATTAAAATGGCACCTGATTCCGATCAACAGATGCACAATGATCAGGATGTTCTCGATCCTTGTTTCAGGCCATTTACTTCCAAGGGTTTAGTTTCCTTGACAGGGGATCCAAAAGATCAGTGTACAGTTCAGATCTTACGAGATACTGGAGCCTCACAATCCTTTATCCTCTCTGATGTACTACCTCTGTCTGAGAAATCTTCCTGTGGTTCTAGTGTCCTAGTTCAAGGTATTGAGATGGGTTTCGTGCCAGCCCCGTTACACTGTATTCATGTACAATCTGATTTGGTCACTGGTTTCTTTAAAATAGGGGTGAGACCTTCCTTGCCAGTTAAAGGCATTTCCTTTATCATGGGAAATGATTTAGCTGGAGGACAGGTGAACGCTGTGCTGGAAGTGTTGGATCACCCAGACACAGATTCTCTGCCTGATGACTTGTCACAGAACTTCCCTGAAGTTTTTTCTGCAAGTGTTGTCACTCGGGCTCAATTGAAAAAGAGAGGTGATGAAATTAATTTGTCTGACTCTGTTTTTGCTTCAGCCTTTGTCAGGGAGGAGTTGCTGGCTCCAACTTCTGATACCGCTGACAAACCACCGACTCATAGTAAGGTACCCCCACAGACAACTGTAACTAGTTCCGATGCATTGAAGTTACCCGTTACTCGTGAGATGCTAATTACTGCCCAGAAGGCTGACCCTTCTCTTGCAAAATGTTTCTCTTCTCTTGAAACAGAACAGAGGAGAGAGTTGCATTCTTATTTTGTGGATGAAGGAGTTTTGATGCGTACATGGAGGTCCCATGGTACTAGACTGGCAGAGCATGCACAATCGGAGATAGGGCTACCAGATCAGGTACCAGACTGGAGCACTGTTTATCAGATTGTTGTCCCTGCAGTTTATCGTCAGCATGTACTGTTCTTGGCCCATGACCACCCTTGGTCTGGACACTTGGGAGTCACTAAAACATACAACAGAATACTTCAACATTTCTTTTGGCCCGGTTTGAAGTCCGATGTAGCACAGTACTGTCGTACCTGTAGTACTTGTCAGATCACCGGAAAGCCAAACCAGGTAATTCCACCTGCTCCCCTCTGTCCTATACCAGCGGTCGGTGAACCATTTGAACATGTCATAGTTGACTGTGTTGGTCCGTTGCCAAAGACCAAAGCCGGCAATCAGTTTTTGTTGACAATAATGTGTACCGCCACCCGTTTCCCTGAGGCTATCCCTCTTCGCAGAATTACAGCGCCTGTAATAATTAAGGCTTTGACGAAGTTCTTCTCCATGTTTGGACTGCCTAAGGTAGTACAAACTGACCAAGGCACCAACTTCCTGTCTAGGTTATTTGAGCAAGTGTTACAGTCCCTGGGTATCCGACATATAGTGTCCAGTGCCTACCACCCTGAAACTCAGGGGGCTCTAGAACGTTGGCATCAGACCTTAAAGTCCATGCTGCATAAATATTGCTTAGACACAGAGAAAGATTGGGATGAGGGTGTCCCCCTTGTTCTATTTGCTGCGCGAGAGACCATACAGGAGTCTCTTGGTTTCAGTCCTGCTGAGCTCGTTTTTGGGCACACTGTTAGAGGGCCTCTGAAAGTTCTTAAAGAACGGTTCATGTCAAAGGGTGCCAGCACACCCACTAATGTTCTAGATTTTGTTAGCCAGTTTCGAGAGCGACTGCATCAGGCGTGCTCTCTTGCAAAAGAAGCGCTCTCTTCTTCCCAGAGAACTATGAAACGGCACTATGACGAGAAAGCTGTTTCTCGATCTTTCCAGCCAGGTGATAAGGTTCTAGTCCTGTTACCTATCCTTGGTTCTGCTCTTTCCGCTCGTTTTTCCGGACCGTATGCAATAGACAAGAAAATAAGTGATACAGACTATGTAGTTCGCACCCCTGATCGTAAACGTCACTCTCGTGTTTGCCACATCAATATGCTTAAACCATATTTTTCCAGAGATAGTGTGCAGGTGAAGACCTCAGACCAGACAGCCGGACTGGCCGTCTCTGCTGTTGCCTCAACTCCAATAGTTCTGGACTCTCCTGACGTTAGTGGTGAGGATGTAGATGGCTTAGAGTTGCGCAATGCAGCCCATCAGGGTGCTAGATTGTCCAACACTGAGATGTTATTGAACCTGCCCACTCACTTAGCACACTTACCTGAGGAGCAGTGAGAGGACATCACAAATTTGATTCAGGCCTACATGGCTCTGTTTGGTGATGTTCCCTCCTGTACTTCTGTATTGGCCCATGATATTAATGTTAACAATGCTGTGCCTATCAAGTAACATGCATACCGTGTTAACATCACCAAGAGGGCCATGATGCAACAGGAGGTTGACTATTTGTTAAAACATGGTTTAGCCAAGCCAAGTTGCAGTCCCTGGAGTTCACCTTGCTTGTTAGCTCCCAAATCGGATGGAACTCCTAGATTTTGTACTGATTTCCGAAAGGTAAATGCTGTCACCGTGCCTGATTCCTTCCCACTGCCCCGCATGGAAGATTGTATTGACAACCTTGGATCTGCCACCTATGTTAGCAAACTAGATTTGTTAAAGGGTTACTGGCAGGTCCCTTTGACCCCCCGTGCCTCGGAAATCTCGGCGTTTGTTACTCCTGACAATTTTTTGCAATATACTGTAATGCCTTTTGGAATGCGTAATGCCCCGGCCACTTTCCAGCGACTGGTGACCCTAGTCCTGGCTGGTGTTCCAAATTGTAATGCCTATCTCGATGACCTGGTTGTCTATTCGACCAACTGGCGTGACCACATGACAACCTTACAAACTGTCTTTGACCGCTTAGCTGGAGCCTCCCTGACCCTTAACCTTGCCAAGTGTGAGTTCGGCAAGGCTACGGTTACCTATCTTGGTAAGCAGGTAGGACAAGGCCAAGTGCGTCCGGTGGATGCAAAAATATCTGCAATCACAACTTTTCCAGTGCCTACTACTAGGCGGGAATTGCGTAGATTCCTTGGGATGGCTGGGTATTACCGTGGTTTTTGCCGAAACTTTTCTTCTGTCGTCACTTCTCTCACTAGCCTGTGTAGCCCGTCCAAACCATTCATTTGGACAGCTGATTGTCAAAATGCATTTGATGGTGTTAAAGCTCTCTTATGCAGTTCCCCTGTTCTCTCTGCTCCAGATTTCTCCCTGCCGTTCCAGCTGGAGGTGGATGCCAGCGGGGTGGGAGCTGGAGGGGTGTTATTACAGGAAGATCACGATGGTGTCAGTCACCCGGTTTGTTATTTTTCCCGGAAATTTAACAAACATCAACTAAACTATTCCACTATTGAAAAGGAGACTTTGGCTATGTTGTATGCGTTGCAACATTTTGAGGTGTATGTCGGTTCGATCGTATTACCCATTGGTTTTTCTGTCGCAGATGTACAACCACAATCAGCGCCTCATGCGTTGGGCGCTCATAGTGCAAAATTATAACCTCAGCATAAAGCATAAGAAGGGGTCTGAGAATGTGTTGGCGGATGCTCTATCTCGGAGTTAAATCTCTCGTGCGGTCAACTTGTTTGTTGACTGGTTCATTGTGGTACCGACGGCTTATTTTTGTTTTTTTCATAGCTCTTTGCTTTGGAGTACAAGTTATCTCGGAGATGGGGATCTCGTTGTTAAAGAAAAACATGTTTTGTTGGTGGTATGTGTTGTGTCAAACATGTTTTTGTCTTGTGTATGGGGGTGTTACATCCCAATGTATATATTCCCCAGTGTGTGTCTCCATGTGTGTGTGTTCTCCATTTTTCTTTCCTCCCTCCAGCCATTGTTCCCTCCACCATTGGTCCCTGCCAGGCCTGCCCTTCCATTACCCAGCACAGCACCGATTGGTGGATGGTTTTCCAGACTCCAACACTCAATCAACACCACCCAATCATGGATCACCACACACCTGTTAAAACATGGCTTCTCCCTTCAGTCTTTCTCTCTCTCTGGCATGAGGCTAGGCCTAGTGTTATTTTGTGGCATTGTACTTTGATAATATCCCTTTTTGTTTATAGGCCTTTGTAATAGTGAAAGTGCCTTTGTGATTGTATGGCCGCAGAGAGAGCATTGTTACCTATAGATTGTTTTGTTATGTTTCCATTTTGTTGTATGTATCATTAATGTGTTTTTCTCTCTTTCTCAGGAAGCACAGATGGGGTGAGCTGCCATTTCCTTTGGATATTGTTTTCTCCTGTTTTGGTTAGGTAAGAGTAGTTTAGGTAATGTAATTTCTTTTACCATAGATTAGATTCGGTTGATTTGGAGTATAGTGGTGTTTGTTTGTTGTTTTGGCCTGGGCTCACCCCTGAGCTACATGTGCTTCCTTTGCATCTCTCAATAAATATCATTGTTGTTTACAAACGTGGTCCATCTTTTCTGTCAACCAACTGTTATGTTACAGCCCTTTACCCTTAGACACACAGGGGTCGTAACACTCTGAAACAACTCTCTCTGTGCCGTTGCGCTTGGGGTCGGTTACAAACCCTAACAGGTGGGAGGGATTCTCCAGGATAGCAGCCAGCTTCCTTCTCATCCCCCTCTCTGCCATCACCTCTAGTCTGACCAGCTCGACTCCCACCACGGAGCTAGCCTTCCTCACCAGCTTGTTGAGTTTGTTGGTGTCCCTCGAGTTGGTGTAGCCCCCCCCAGCATGCCACAGCACAGAAGAGGATGCTGGCCACCACAGACTGGTAAAATGACTGCAGCAGTCTATTGCAAACATTGAAGGACCTGAGTCTCCTCAGGAAGAACAGCCTGCTCTGTCCCTTCCTGTAGAGGGCCTCTGTGTTGTCCGACCAGTCCAGTTTATTGTTCACGTGTACCCCAAGGAACTTATATGACTCCACCACCTCCACCTCCTCCCCTCGGATGGTGATGGGAATCGGGGGGGGGCCTCTTCTTGCCCCTCCGGAAGTCCACCACCAGCTCCTTGGTCTTACTGGTGTTGAGTTGGAGGTGGTTGCTGTCGCTCCACCCCACAAAGCTCTCCACCAGGGCTGTATACTCCTCCTCATCATCGTCGGTGATGTAGCTTACGATGGAGGAGTCATCAGAGAACTTCTGCAGGTGGCACCCGCTTGAGTTGCGGCAGAAGTCTGAGGTAAAGAGGATGAAGAGGAAGGGTGACAACACAGTTCAGCACAGCACAGTTCAGCTGAGCCCCCTACTGTACACCCTCTTCACACACGACTGTGTGGCCTCCCAGAACAACACCAGTATCATCAAATTCGCAGATGATATTACAGTCAATGGCGTAATTCTTTTCAATGGTGGGGGGGACACATTTGGGGTGTGTTCAGTGGTGCGTTGGTGATTTCATACCTAGTTGCACTGTGTTTTAATGGCCATGGTCAGGCATCAATCTGGTGCACTTTGAGGGTCAAGTAGACAACATACTGTATGTATAAAACAACAGCCTAGAGGCTTTTAAATACAACAAGGTCATAGACAGATATTTCACAGACACCAATAACTTTTAACACTTTCCGTGCCGGCCGTGTTTCCTTTTTATCCCCTTGAATGCCGCCACCCACTTCAATGATAGCGCTCTCATTTGTGAATGCATAATCTGTCTTAAATTATGGCTATGTGTCTAATCTGGCCGTCGCTTATCAATGACTTGTTTGCAGTCAACATTGTCGAAACGGATTGTTTTTTAATCGGTTAATTTCCGTTTTATAGCATTTTTTAAATCGCTCGTTTTTTAAAGTTTCAGGAAAATATAAAGATTCCGTGATAAACAGCCTTTACTGGAATATTCTGGAATACACAAAGAACTTTGGCATTTTTCGGCCTATTTATGAATCGTTTTCAAATAAACGCTAGATTATCGATAGTATATGTGTACTTATGCACGCTAGAGAAGCGAGCTGAAAAATCGAATCACACACACACACACACACATAGGGCAAACGCTGATATCTCTGTGAAAACAGCTCTGATTATCCCAAGACTGGTAAAATAGATTCCTTACCGCAGATCAGATGTTCCCCAAAAAGATTATTCCAATTCCTGATCGCCATTCCAAATATCGATCGCGTTTATTGATCCAACGCTGCGTACTGGAAATATGTATTCCACACTCTTCTGATAGTCCACAATGAGTCCGATGGGCTCGGATTACTTGCCTGAGAAGTAAAATGTGGATTCCGGATTTTTCTTTTCTCATCAATTTTCATTGAGTCCATTCCAAAAGGGTGCATTACCATCCGGGAGACGATAGGGGGCGGTATTTTCCCAATGGAGCTCAGAGAGAGTTTGCAGCACTGACGTGATACTAGATTGATGAAATATGAATTAAAATCGCTAATAAAAAAAACAAAGCTATATCGCGTCGTTGGCAATAAACGGTCGGCATGAACAAACGACATATAGCATCGTTGGCATTGAAAGTGTTAATCAAATTTAATTACAGGTACAAAACATTAATATAACTCAAACTCTTATGCACTGAACATAAGTTATATAACAAACACGTTTAATAAAACTCTAACTCTTGTGGTCATGCCCGCATCGATTGTACAATAATACAATAATACATTTGTGACATATACCTGTTGGAATCTTTCCTCTGTTCGTTTCTTGTGGAGAGCTGTCTTGACATAGTCTGGTCAGTTTGGGGCAAATATGGGGTCAAGGCTGCAGATCATGATTAACATTTGAGCCAATGTTTTTCTGTTCATTTAGGGTCCAATAAAGAGAAAAATGCAAGGAGCCCAAAAAATTTGGTAGGCGAAGTCTCTGAAATGGCCACTTTTTAGACCTGAAATTCTGTATCTCAGCTCCTGAAGTTGTTATTAACAGTCTCGATACTAGGGCAGCAACTTAGTCCTCTCAATGCAGCAGTGAGCTCTGTCAACTTACTGTGGTTCATCCAGGCTTTGATTTTCACACTAACATCCTTCTGAGCATATATACAAATCGTTCCTGCACAAACTGGTCATGTTGTGTTTTGCCAACTGTAAAAACAAGGCTGGCATCATTAGTTACCACATCTGGGAAGGGAATGGATGAGTTCAACCTCATGAACTGAGCTTGGTTGAAGGGGTTGGTACGGATCCCCTGGTACACCTTGAGAGTGTGGCTTGAAAACGTTTCCTTGAAGGAGTCCAGCATTTCTTTGTGTCCATGTGCTAGATCTTGACCTTCAACCTCAGCTAGGTAGCGCTGGATTTCGGGTAGGGCAAGTTCGAGTTTCCTGAAGAATTCCTGATCTTCCCGATTGATGATATTGACGTATCCAGTATCAGACTTGCTTTTGATCCTGCTTTTGATCACATGCAATCTTCTAAAATCGGTTACCTCTGGTGCGAAAGAGCCGGATAGAAATTCCTTGAACAAATCTGGGTGTCTCCATTTTAGCTCTTTGAGATCCTGAAGAAACACTGATGTCCATCCGGCATAGTGTGTATGATCAAGTGCAAAGTAAAGAGGAATGAGCTGCTCAAGTGCACTGATCATCATGATGAAGTTGGCCTCCCGAAAGGATCTGATGAAGATAAGAACCTTCTTGATTGTTTCAAGGACATTGGTCCAGTAGTGAAACATGGGGCTGTTTTCATTGGCCACCCAATTGCTTCAAATCAAACTGTTGTCCTCTAGATGTTTTGCCTGGAATGCCTCGTCTCTCTTCTTGGCCAGGACCACAGCCAGGATTTGAATGCAGTATCTAGCCTTCTTTATGGAATTCACATCACATACAACAGTTGTCAGACCAGTGATGAAGACAAACGTCTTTCTCAGGTCTGCATCCCCTTAACAATTGTGTGTATTGAGCCGTACTGTATTGTACCCATTCTGCAATCTGTTAAATAAAGTTTTCATTCATTCATTCATGTTCAGATTAGCTGAGGTTAAGATGGTATCCAGGCCAGTTCCTTTTATCAACTGGCCAACACAGACGAGAGAAACCTTCTCAAGGTGCAGCCCACCAGTGGCGGACTGGGACCATAATTCCTACCAGGAATTTGACTGCATTTTGTATCTTGCTGCGTTGTATCATGTGGTGGCACTGTAGAGGCTGTATACACTAGTATAAATGCGACCTTCAGCACCATGGACAGCGACGCTGTCACAAAACAAAATAATGGCCGTGAGGAGGATCTGATGGTTAACTGTGTCGAAGGCTGCAGATAGATCTAGGAGAATCAGGACAGAGGAGAGGCCTTTCGCTTTTGCTAAGTGAAGTGCCTCTGTGACCGCAATGAGGGCCGTTTCTGTGGAGTGGCCAGTCCGGAAGCCAGACTGATTGGGGTCTAGGAGGTCATTCTGTAAGAGATAAGCAGTAAGTTGGTTGGATACAGCACGTTCAAGTGTTTTAGAAAGAAAGGAGAGAAGAGAGACAGGATGATAGTTGGCTATGACGGTGGGGTTCAGGGTTGGTTTTTTTATGAGGGGCGTGACTCTGGCTTGTTTTAGGGAGGTGGGGACCACCCCCGAGTTGAGTGAGGAGTTGATGGTTGCAGTTAGGAATGGGAGGATGTCTGGTGCTATGGTCTGGAGGAGTGGGGAGGGTAGCTGGTCCAGCTGGCATGTAGTCGGACGGTTCGACGTTACCAGTGTCAGGGTCTCGGCTTCTGTAATGGGAGAGAAAGATGACAGAGTGAAGGATGAGGTTCTCGATTCAGCGTTTGGAATGGGTGGGGGTTGGGAGAAGGAGCTGCGGATGTTCTCCACTTTTTCCTCAAAGAAGATCGCAAAGTCTTCGGCAGAAAAAGATGAGGGAGGAGGGGGTGGGGGGGGGAGTGAGGAGGGAGGACATGGTAGCATGCAGTTTGCGAAGATTCTTGGCAGAGGCCTCGATCCTATGGTGAAAGAAAGAAGCGTTGGCATTAGTAATGGTTTTGGAGAATGTTAACAAGAGGTTGTGATATGTGTCGATGTCAGCAGTGAGGCGTGATTTTCTATACTTCCTCTCAGCCGCTCTCAGGACCTGTCTTTGTTCTCTCACTGCATCCGTCAGCCATGGACTGGGTGGGGAACGGCAGGCAGGTTTCTCAACGAGGGGACAGAGCTTGTCAAAGGAGGTTGCAAGGGCTGAGAGGAGGGTGGAGGGGGGGGGCTGGCTCTCTTGTTCATTCTCGCCCCCTCTCTCTCTCTCTCTCTCTCTCTCTCTCTCTCTCTCTCTCTCTCTCTCTCTCTCTACATTCAATGATTTAAAGTAGCCAAACGTTACAGACAGTATAAATACTAACTGGATAGTTGATGATATAAACATTTAATTTCATTATCTGAAATATTCTAAAATCATTAAGTCTGCTATAAGCCATTATACCTTTGTGTGTGATTATTATTTTCTCACAGTAGGGTGTGTATATATATTAGAGCTGGGCCGTTAACGGCGTTAACGTGCTGCGTTAACGCTATACTAGTATCGCGCGATAATATAATTAACGCATTCATCAAAAAAAAAAAAAAAAAAAAAAAAAAAATTCTTACATTTTTTTTTCTACCTTTATTTACCCAGGGTAGGTTCGCTGAGCACAGATGTTCTTTTCCATTCACACCTGGGAGCTGCCCAGTACAACCACAGTTGACACCATTGGCCACTGAGCAACTCCACTGGAGCAGTTGATTCAAGCCATGTCACATAGTTCATGTTTGAAATGATTCTTTCTGTTTTGCTCCTGAGAGTGTGCTAGATACTGTACTGTACTGGTAATATTATGTATTTGTGTTAACTTCTGAATAAAACAACTTATTAAACACAAGTACATCTTATTGAACATTATTTTGATATTTCATTACCAATTATCATAGCAAAACAGCTTTTTCAAACAGTCTGTAATGCATTTTGTAAACGGGAGATGGGCTCATGGTGTAATGGGCCACCTGGCCTGAGAAACATAAGGAGGAAAGAAAAAGTAAGGACTTACTTCTGGTCATTATTTGGGTAGAACACACATATTTTGAATGCCTTCGGCAGGTTTTTTTTTTTTTTTGGGCCATTTTAATCTAGATTAATCTAGATTAAATCCAGGATTGCAGATAGATTAATCTAGATTAAAAAAATGAATCTATGCCCACCTCTAATATATATATATACATATATATATATATGTGTGTGTGTGTGTTTGGCTAAAGTGGATAGAAAACACAGTACTGTGTAAAAGTCTTAGGCACCCAAGAGTTTTTATATAAATTGTCTTAGATGTAAATACATTTTTTATTAGTGTGTCAGTAGACTACTCTTAGTACATTTTCATTAAATTATCTTTTAAAGCATCTTCATGGTTTTATAATGCAAACATATGTTGCAGGGACTTATTATAATCATCATATTGGCGTGACTGTATGCATCAAAGGGTTAAATCAAGCATTTTTAAGTGATTTAGAGGAAATGTAAAAATATCACGATATATATCGTGTATCGCGATATAGCCAAAATATATCGCGATATCATTTTTGGCCATATCGCCCAGCCCTAGTGTCAAGTCAAGTCAAGTCAAGTAAATCTTATTTATATAGCACATTTCCAAGCAGCGGCAGCTGGCACCAAATCTCTCCTTGAACGCAGACAAGACCAAGGAGATGATTATTGACCCACGGAGGAGGAGTGTATAGTACACACCTCTGTACATAGGTGAGACAGAGGTGGATAGGGTGAAAACCTTTAAATTCCTTGGTACTGTCGTGGAAATATATTATCATGTTCTTATATATCTGTGTGGAGATATCATGTTATACAGCTTGAGTTTCAATATGACCAGATTGACTGGTTAATGTGTGTATGTCTCTTTAAGATCACTCTGACATCCTACCAGTCATAACAAAGTTGTTGTTTGCTTCCAGTTACTGAGAAACCATTTTGTTTACCTTCATCATCATATCTGCTATATTATGTTATGTCTGACAACTGTGTATTTGACATACGTGTGAACAGCGTTCTGGGTCAGTCTTCGGCCAGACGCTAGTGGGTTAACATATTGTCTCTGGCTGTTGACTGTCCTTTCATACGTGGCCACGGTGAAATAAACGTTCTTCTTTTTTGTTAATAAACTTTTCTATTATTAATAATGACTCAGAATGATTTGTAAACGGCTCATCGTTTAGTCCTTTTAATACTTCCCATTACAGATGGCGACGAGAGAAATTATGGGATATTTTTTTTAACTAGTTTATTAGATTTTAAAGCGATGGGAGTCGAGTTGGCCGCGAAGCGGGCTCTGCGGACAGGTTGAATCTTGAGTTTCAAGGGAAGCGCTTCCTTATCTCAAACTCCTCCGCGCATTGGAGAGGGGGAGAGAACCACCTGCGCCGTCCGTTTTGCTGTCACCTCCGGCTTGAACCTTGGGAACGCGTGGGGAACATTCGGTGAGCTGTTGGCATTCTGTTTAAAGGGGTTTTGTTTTGCATCTATAAAGTAGTTAGGTTACGATTAGATTAGGACGTCTAGGTTGACCAGATAGCGTATGACACAGAGTGGTGATTGCCGACGAGCAGTCCAGGAGAGAATTAAGATCTCTTGCCTCAAAACCTCCGAGATAAGACAAGGAGAAGGGGGACGCCTGTCTACGACTGTCTTGTCAACTCTGACAGGTAAACCTATGGGGATGCGAGTGGGATATTGAAGTTATTTTTGGGGTTCTGGGTCAAGTGGGTGTCTGACATTAGAACATAGTTTTTCTTTATGTGTGTAACCCTCTTGTGTTCCTCTGACCACTTGGATTTAAGGGGTACGTTCTGGTAATTAGCGAGAATTACATTTGTATCCGATAAGGTAGGCGTGTGCAAAGTGTACTGTGAGCATGTTGGGAATTACAGGAGTTCATGCAATAAATCCCACTATTTAGACACAAGGCGTGGGTTATATTTTAGGCACTGATTCTGTTTTTTTTGGGGTTTTTTTTTCACAAGGAGGCGGGAAGAGGGTCCGTGCGTGGGAATACCAAGAGGGGAGGCAGGTGCCTATGTTGTGTGATTAGTTCCTATCACCTATCTGGTCAAAACTGCAGTTTTTCTGAAAAGAAATAGGATAGGGCGTTGTTAATACGCTGTTTTCACAGAGCTTTGTATCCCCGAGTGCTTAGAGGAAACAAATTTTTTGGAGGCCACATATTTTATTTTGTTTTGTTTTTGTCTGTTAAGAGAAAATAAGCGTGTTAAAATGGAGGTATCAGCAACCTGACACTTTGTTTTATTTTTCTTCCCCCACGGCGGTGCTTTCCCGTCTGTAGGTTCCCGGATGCATTACCGGCCGTTCCCGCCACGACAACGGCCTCGTTGCGAGGAGATTGGACGGTCGGGCAGTCACAGTTAGCCCTGGTGAGGACTTTTCTCACAGCTTCCGTGGGGCAGAGCATCCCGAGACGGAAGAAAACAGAGTTGCGAGGCGGGACGGAGGCCGGCAGTGCATTGGCTGGGGGGGCACGGCTGGAAGGCATCGACCTGAGGACATGATGATGGCAGGCAGAGTATATGACACACACATGTTTGCATGCAGGCACATTATTTTGGTTGGAATATTCTCATTATTCTGGTTGAAATATTCTCATTATTTTGGTTGAAATATTCTCATTATTTTGGTTGGAATATTCTCATTATTCTGGTTGAAATATTCTCATTATTTTGGTTGAAATATTCTCATTATTCTGGTAGAACAAATCTCATTAGATATTTCCATTGGAGGGGTTCCGGTTCCGGGTTGGAAGGATGTGAACGTCTCTGAGCCACGCTGCCGCTCCCGAACTTTTATTTTACTTTAAAAAGCCTCTTTTTTTATTTTCAAGGTGATTGAACCACTAATATACGACATCCGTATCTAAGACTGTACTATTCGACCCAAAAAGGAAAAAGAATAACGAGCATGATGACTGCACGAGTCTTGAGAAGCGAGACCGCCCCTGTGGATGGGGCTACCATGGCTAAGCTAATGGATGAGCTCAAACAGGCCTTCACCACGGAGTTCAGAACGTTTGCTGCCTCGCTCGAGACTAGACTCGACGGCTTCCAGCAGGAGGTCGCAGACCATACCCAACGCCTGACCTCCGTGGAGGACGGCATGGATAGGTGGTCGGATAGGATGGTGGAACTAGAAGTCAGATGCACAGCTCAGGATATAGTCATCGACAAGCTAAGAAACAAGCTAATTGATGTTGAATCACGTAGTCGGCGTTCTAACATTCGCATCCTGGGCCTGGACGAATCCCTGCACAGCAACCGTCCCAGTGTCTTTTTCGCGGAGGTCCTGGTGGAAATCATGGGGAAAGATGTCCTCGCTACACCACCGGAGCTTGACCGATGCCACAGGACGCTAACACCCAGACCAGCACCAGGCTCCAGGCCTAGGGCCGTAATTGCCCGCTTACATCACTACAAGATCAAAGAGAATATTATCCTGGAAGCTCGCAAGAGGAGGGGGAATCTGACATACAGAGGGAAACCAGTCGCTATCTTCGAAGATTATCCCCCCGAGGTGGTCGAGCAACGTTCACAATACCGTGATGTCATGGGGCCCCTGTACAAGCGCGGATTTAAACCATCGCTCCAGTTCCCTGCGAAGCTAATCATCCGAACCAAGGAGGGCAGGCTGCATCTACCGTCGCCCAAGGACGCCGTGGACTTCCTGAGGGCCCGACCCAGAGGGACCTCGACACCGGCTTCGCCAGGGCGAGACGCAGACCCGACACCGGCTTCACCAGGGCGAGACGCGGGCATGACGCTGGCTCCACCGGGGCGAGACGCGGACCCGACACCGGCTTCACCAGGGCGAGACGTGGGCCTGATGCTGGCTCCACCGGGGCGAGACGCGGACCCGACACCAGCTTCACCGGGGCGAGACGCGGACCCGACGCTGGCTCCACCGGAGCTGAACGCGGACCCGACACCGGCCTCATCAGATCCTGACGGGGTAGTAGCGATGGAGCGTTAGCATATTGCTACGGCTATCACACAGAAAGGGGTCGCATTTGGTATCTTATTACATATGTGAGCATGGCCGCCTAGTTATAGTTGAAAGTGGGGGTGCAAGAATATTATTTTTATTAATTTTAATTTTTTTATTATAATATTTTTTTTTTTTTTTTTTGACAGGCAAGGGGTGGTTTGGAGGGGGTCCGGCACGAACCCCTCCATGGCAGACTTTTTTTTAAATGTAATGAACCTGTACGTGCAATTTCCTGCAATATAGAGCCTTCAATCTTGACCAATAAAGCTGCTCTTTTCACTATAAAACTCAGTTTATATTGCAGTATGATAGCCAATTACTATAATAATAATATATTATACTGTATATACACTGTATATTGATTTTTCGCTCATTCATTTTTATTAAATCAATCTCCTTTCAAATAGGCCAAGTTTTTAATAAGAAAGAGAAAAAAGATATATTTCCATTACCTGTAAATCTTGTGTCTCTTTCTCTCCTTCTCTGCCTCCTCCCTGAGTCTGCAGTGCACAATCATGACATCGATCTCAAAAAAAAAAAAAAAAAAAAAATGGAGGCCCCTCGTCACTATAGGCCCACGGGCCGCGGCCGTCGTTAATCCGGCCCTGCTCGTCTGCCATATAGATAGCGATAGCGTTAACGTTTGGAAATGAAGTCAACGTCATCCAGTTGAGCTCACACCACATATCTAGATAACGTTAGCTAGCGGCTAGCACTAAAGCTAACGCCAACCAGAGAGGGAAACGTTATTATTATTTATTCGAGGAAACCGTATGACCAGATCGCAATTCGGGACCGTGAAACACTTTTATGTATTGCGTGGTAGAACCGTAGAAGTTCTACTACCACTCAATAGTAACTTATGTCTAACATAATCCTTTTATTTGAACAACTTACTGGAAAAGCCTGCCTGCCTGCCACCAATATTATGACACACTCTGTGGGCTTTGATATACACTGACTCCTGCAGCCAGACTGCAGCGCTGTGAGGCAGTGAGCCAAGGTCTACGCGCTGGAGATGGGAGGAACTGGATCAAACCATAATGGGGCAGGGGGGGGGGGGGGTTCGCAATCTTTGGAAACTTAAAAACGTGTTATTAAGTGTCATTGCGTATTATTAATTTGATTGAAATTACGTAATTATGGTTAGATTTATATATTGGGGGGGGGGTATATCATATTTTTCATATGATCAAAAAGTGGTGGAGCAAGATCATATCCTTGCTCCCCCAAGTTCAATAGTCATAGAGCAGCTGCATCGCGTGCTCTTATGCGCAGGCGTCTATGTATGTTAGTATGGATGAATACTTGACATTAGGCCTCGCCTGGAAAGTTATCTTTTTATTTTTCTCTCGCTATCTGACATAAGGGGAGGGGGGGGACAAGTATGTTATATATGACTGTTGTACCGATGCACGAACATAGCCGCGGGCTAGGTTGCTAACTGTTAAACGTTTCGGGAGGAGCGGGACCTATTCTATTCCGTTTCGGATATTTCTGCCACGCTTATGACTTTTGCGCGATATACCAGCTCCCGGCCATGTTTTTGATCATGGCCACCGGGATGCATTTACTTAAGCATTACATCACACGCAGGAGTGGTTTGTGACCAATAAACCATGCCTAGGGGTGGTTGTTAGGCCCGAGGCGCAGCCGAGGGTCGTTAGACCCCCCTAGGCATGGTTTATTGGTCACAAATCACGACTGCACGTGGTGTAAAGCTTTTATACAACTGCCAGATTCATCCAACCTTATTTCTATACAATAAACACACATTAATCGAAGATTTATTGAAAAAACCATCCGCCAGAAAAAGTAGTTCCCACAACTCCATGTGGAAGCAGCTTGAAGTGCATCCAACCAAACTAACACATCCAACTGTGTATTATTGGAATGATTGAGAGAAGTTGCCTCATGTGGAAGCAGCTTGAAGTGCATCCAACCAACTAACACATCCAACTGTGTATTATTGGAATGATTGATTGAAAATTGTATTACCAGATGCAGAATGGGTACAATACAGTACGGCTCAATACACACAATTGTTAAGGGAATGCATAGGAAAAAAACGTTTTCTTCGCCCTATTTTTTTATTTATTTCTTTTAGCCTAAACTTAACCAGTTGGAAACCAGGGGTACAGTAATAAAATTAGCAATCAACCAATCAATCAATTCAATAGACCATGCTCACTTAAAACAGCGCTGCTTCTCTCTCAGTCTGACTCCCCCGCTGTTGCAGACAGGAGTGTGTGTGTGTGTGTGTGCGTGTGTGTGTGTGTGTGTGTGTGTGTCACAGTGTGTGTGTGCGTGTGTGTGTGTATGTGTGTGTGTGTGTGTGTGTGTGTGTGTGTGTGTGTGTGTGTGTATGTGTGTGTGTGTGTTTGTGGGTACGCCAGCGTCGGACAGTGAGAGAGAACGCTGCAGTCAGTAGCAAGAAGGAAGTAGAAATTTAAATCAATCAATTAATCTATCAATCAAACCGCGATTTTTCTTTTGTTCTAGATTGCCTCAAGACCCATCAATTACATCATCCAACATTGTTTAAAGGGCTAACACATTCCCCTTGACAGAATCGCTTCATATTTAGTCGTTTAGTCGCCATTAACATATCCATTTGTAAATATTATTGGCCACCTTCTTGTGATCCGGCGGAGTGATGTGATGTGGGTCGGTTGTGGGCGGGTCCTGGGCCAGCAGCGTGGATTGTTGCCAATAAAGACGTGTAAAATGACTGTTTCAGCCAATCAGAATCGAGAAATTTGCATGCCGTTGTATAATGTTGATTACACGTCGAGCGAGATGGGGTCTCGTGGCTGCGCCACATGTTTGACTCTCGACCGGTTCATGCAACCCGCATGGCTCCCATTAATGTTTGCTGCTGACAATGTGCTCGCGGGAGCGGCGGGCGGCCCCCGGCACAGCGCCCTCCTCTGGTGGGGAGGCATAACTGTGTAGGGTCGAACCAGCGTCAGGGGAGATAACAGTCTCGCGGACAGGGTATCGCCCCCTCCCGGCCTGGTGGAGGTACTGCGCGCCTGTTTTGTCGCAGCATGCCTGGCAGATACACCCCCCCCCCCTTTTTACCGACAGTTCTGGGTTCCAGCCGTTGACCTTACTATTGGCTTATGGTTCAATTTGATTTTTTTTTTTTTCTCTTGTTTGCTTTACACTCTGAGGCACTTTTGTATACAGGGAATTGTGGCAGTTGGCCATGGAGATGGTTCTACGAGTGGTAGGTTTGAAGTCTCTGGAAATGTTGGTGAGTCCCTGTGATGTTGGGGAAAGACCCACCGGTCCCACACATTTATATGTTTTTTATGTCATTATTAGATGTTTTATGTATGGCTCGAAATACGTGTGCATAGTGTTTAGGTTAAGTGCATTCTACATGCCCACAGGCTTGCCCAGGTCTGCCCCACCTACACGCCCTTCAATGTTCTATGGCTACGGCTAACTCTGAGAGCTTCAAGCTCTGCTCCTGGAATGTTCGAGGCCTGCAGAGGTTGGCTAAGAGGAAGGCGATTCTGACCTTTTTAAGGAGGGAAAATGTGTCTATTGCTTTTTTACAAGAAACTCATATGGGGCCCAACGACACTGCTAAACTCCAAAAGAGCTGGGTAGGACAGGTCTTTGCTACAAACTATTCTATGTTTAGTAGGGGCGTGGCCATATTGATCAATACAAATCTCCCCTTTAGACTTATAACTTCCTCTGTGGATAGCCAAGGTCGCTATGTGATTATCAAAGGGGTTCTTAAGGGTAAAGAAATGACATTTATGAATGTATACTGTCCCCCAGGCTATTCCCCTGACTTTCTATCCAAGATATTTGCTGAGTTTAATGGCCTGGCCTCTGAGAACGCCTTTGTGGGCGGAGACTTTAATTGTCACCTCATACCGTCTCTTGACAAACTCCCACCCAGTCTGGCTCCCCCCTCTAGGCAAGCAAAGACGCTCACCTCCCTATGCGAAGACACTGGATACTCAGATGTCTGGAGAACCCTTTGCCCATCAGAACTGAAGTTCACCTTTTTTAGCGGCCCACACAAGAGCAACAGTAGAATAGACTATTTCTTCATCCCTTCCTCTAAGCTCTTTCTAGTATCGTCCTGCACAATCGGAAGCATCGTTCTATCGGATCACGCCCCTATATACCTGGTCTACTCCCTGTCAGAAGAGAGAGCGCTGTCGAGGCGTTGGCGCCTCAACCCATACCTCCTCAAAGATGATATATTTGTCTCCTATTTCGAATCGGAATTTAAAATGTTCTACTCAATTAACTTTCGCTCTACGGATAACCCGTCTCTACTCTGGGAAACATCTAAGGTCTTTTCTCGTGGACTGATTATATCTTATGTATCATCCAAGAAGCGCAAGAAAAATGAACAATGTAAACTTCTTGAATCCAAACTAGCCGACCTTGAAAATCAGCATGTTTCAAACCCAGCCCCGGCTGTGCTTATGGAGCTTACGGCCACCAGAGCGGCGCTAAACACTCTTCTGATCCAGGACGCCGAATATTCTCTTAAATTTGCCAAACAGAGAATGTACGAACACGGTGACAAGCCGGGTAGGTTCCTGGCTAACTTGGCAAAAAAAAGGGCTGACACCCAAGTAATAGCCTCAATCTCCGACTCCAACGGGGTCAGGTCCTTTGACACCAAAACTATTAACAAAGAGTTTGCCTCTTTCTATGCCCAACTCTATAGGACCGAGCGACCCGATGGTGCTCTCTCTGACATGCAGGCCTTCTTCGCTGAATTACACCTCCCTAAGGTATCGAAAGATCAGAACTTGCTCCTTAACGCCCCAATTACGAAGGAAGAAGCTCTGGGCGCCCTTAAGGCTATGCCATCTGGTAAGGCTCCGGGCCCGGACGGTTTCGGATACGAGTTTTATAAAGAGTTCGGTCATATTCTATTAGATCCCCTGCTGGCAATGCTTAATCACTCCGCTGAAGTGGGAATACTGCCCCAGTCTCTACGGGAGGCTAATATCTGCCTTCTCCTTAAGAAGGGTAAATGCCCTGAGGAGTGCGCCTCCTATAGGCCTATAGCCCTACTCAATTCGGACCAAAAGTTGCTTTCCAAGATCCTGTCCATGCGCCTGGAAAAAGTACTCCCTTTTATTATTAATGAAGATCAGACCGGTTTTATTAAGGGTAGGAACTCTACCGACAACATGAGACGGCTCCTCAATATCATCCAAATGACTCGTGAGACAGACCACCCCGCGGTGGTTCTGTCTCTCGACGCGGAGAAGGCGTTTGACCGTGTAGAATGGCCGTATCTATTTTTAACCCTCGCTGAATTTGGCTTAGGTGACACCTTCATTGACTGGGTCAAGGTTCTTTACAACTCGCGAATGTCGGCGGTCCTGACTAATGGACTTAGGTCTAGCAACTTTCCTCTGCAGCGGGGGAACCCCCAGGGGGATCCTCTTAGCCCTTTACTATTCGACATGGCCATAGAACCACTCGCACAGGCCGTAAGGCAGTCAGCCGAGATCTCAGGTATTAGAGTGGGCGGGAGGGAGCACAAAATCACCCTTTACGCGGACGACGTGCTGATCTTTGTGTCTAAGCCTGACTCTTCAATTCCATGTCTGACCCGCATGATTTCCACATTTGGAACCTTCTCGGGGTACAAAATAAACTTTTCCAAATCCGAAGCAATGCCACTTGGGACACTCAAATCTATCCCGATACTGCCCGAGCCCTTCCCATTTCGCTGGTCGCCCTCCGGCTTCATTTACCTAGGAGTATTTGTGACACCCACCTATGATACGTTGGCTAAGGCCAATTTTCCCCCTCTCTTAGACACCATAAGGGCAGACTTAGTTAGATGGGCCCCCTTACCGATCTCCTGGCTGGGTAGGATTGCCCTCGTCAAGATGAACGTACTCCCCAGACTGTTGTACCCTCTTCAAATGATCCCAGTGCTGCTGACAAACAAAGTTATCAAGGTGCTGGAAGGCTGGCTAAGCTCATTCATTTGGAATGGGAAGAAACCGCGTCTGAAAATGGCCAAATTGCAGATGGATAGTGAAGATGGGGGTCTAGACCTACCTAATATTAGACACTACCAACTGGCGGCACACCTTAGGGTGATGGTCGGCTGGTTCAGAGCAGACCCACTGTCAATATGGCTGGATGTTGAATCCTCGCAATCTAAGTCCCCCTTGTGGAACCTACTATTTATCAAAGACTATAGGTCTGTGAGGAAGGTGTGCTCCAACCCCATCACATTATGTTCCGTCAAGGCCTGGAAGACTGTCCGTAAGGTGGAGGGCCGAGCCAAGCTGACCTCTCCTCTTACCCCGATTGTAGACAATCCCGACTTTAAGCCAAACCAAGTCGGCGGCGGCTTCAAGACCTGGTATAGGCAGGGCATAACCGATCTTGGCCACCTGTTTGATGGCCGGACCCTAATGTCCTTTACACAGCTGCAGCAGCGATATGGCCTATTGAAAGCGGAATTTTTTAGGTACCTACAAATTAGGCAGTTTATCACCAAGGACACCTCACTTTTAACTGACATCTCCACCTCGCAGGTGGAGAAAGCCCTCTCCTTACAGATCCCCAAAAAACAAATATCTATCTTCTATAGTACTCTGAACCTTAATTCATCTTTATCTTCCTATGTTACTAAACAGTCCTGGGAAGAGGATTTGGACATAGAAATCACAGATGCAGACTGGCAGGATACGTGGACCTATGCAAAAAAAATCTCGGTTTGTAACCGCACCAAGGCCATCCAAATTAGAATATTGCATCGCATTCATATTACCCCCGCCCGTAAAAGTAAAATGGATCCCAATACGTCCCCACTTTGCTTTAAATGCAAGATAGAGATTGGAAATCACGTCCACTGTTTTTGGACCTGTGTAAAACTACAGAGCTACTGGTACGACGTTGTAGAAGAACTGTCTGTCATATTTCACACCCCCATCGAGCTGGATCCCCTCTGCCTTTTGCTGGGCCTCCCAGATATTCATGTTACCAATTCCAAACATAAGAGACTGTTCAATTTGTTGACATTTGCTGCTAGAAAGAACATCCTGTTGTTTTGGATCAAGGACGAGGTCCCGTCAATGAGGTCATGGCACAATATCATAATGGAATGTATCCCCTGTGAGTATATTACGTGTATGCTGCATTCCAAGTTGGACACTTTTTATGAGATCTGGGACCCCTATCTGTCGCATATTGGGCCTGCACTATCCACCACTGTACTCGCCGGATTTCCCCATTACCAGTAACCTCCCATTGCTGCCTTGTTTTGTCTACGGTACTGGCATTGTAAATACTGTACATGTCCTATTGACTACAGTGGCACTGTACATGTTCTCTTGACTGCGGTAATACTGTACATGTTCTCTTGACTACAGTAGTGCTGTACAGGTACCCTTGACTACAGTAACACTGTACATGTCCACTTGACTACAGTAGTACTGTACATGCCCACTTGACCACATTGATACTGTACATGTCCTCTTGGCTACAGTAGTACGGTACATGTTCTCTTGACTACAGTAATGCTGTACATATACCTTTGACTACAGTGATACTGTACATGCCCTCTTGACTATAATAATACTGTACAAACCGACTTGACTACACTGATACTGTACGTGTCCTCTTGGCTGCAGTAGTACTGTACAGGCACTCTGGGCTACTAGGGAATACACGGTCATATGCACACGTTCACAACACACATATATGCATGTACACATAAAACATATACATAGGTAAAGCACACACACATATGGGTAGGTAGAACACACGTATATATAGCACACGAGATAAGGCGCACACGTGAAAGCCACTTATTTTATTTTATTTATTTTCTATTGTCATTTCCTTATTTAATTTTTATTGTCTTTTTTCTTTTCTGTTTGCCTGTCTTGTAATGTTATTACTGTTGTTAGTGTCATTATTTTTATTATTATTGACGGTATTGTATTGTGATGTCTTGTTCTATGTTGAAAATTGAAAATAAAAACATTTATAAAAAAAAAAAGATATTTCCATTGGAAAAAACCCTATCAGATTTGTAACAGGCTTGATCCACTGGCTGTAGTGTCATAGAAGAGCACAGTGTGAAAATAGCTACAAAAATTAACACTAATTGTCAGTGAACAAATCTACACCTGCCTATTCTGTTCCATGACCACTTTCTCATTCTTGGGTCCACAGCTGTGCAGTACATTCTGTCATGTCATATTAACACACAACGTTAAGCATAAAAATAGCTGGGCAAAATCAAAAAATCAAAACAATAGGTAAAATCGTACTGGTCCCTGGAGAGAACATGCTAGCATGTGAATATACTTGATGGTCGAATAGTATACACTCACACACACACAGACGCACACACGCTTGAGCATCAGGGCTAGACCATGACCACCGCTTATAGCCTGAAGAGGGAAGGAAACAATTCTAGTTGAAATGCAATTTGTCATTAGATATTTCCACTGAAAAACCCTATCAGATTTATAACAGAGTGTCATGGAAGAGCACATTGAGGTCTGCACACAGCAAAGTGCTGATCGATAGAAATACAGGTACAGAAATCTATTAAGACCGGCCATGTAAACAAATCACTGACAATGGCCCTTCTGAAATGTTTTCACGCTCGCGAGTCGCGACAGTACAAGTCACAGCGGGGTAATTTTAATGCGTCACCGCAACCCTTGCCTACACAATCTATGCAGGGTAAGACATGTTACAGATGTGGCTCTCCTCAACACATCGCCAGCTTTGATGGATGCCCTGCTAGGGATGCACTGTGCAACACGTGTAAAAAGAAGGGACATTTTTCAAAAGTGTGTCAGGGTTCTAACAGAGTGGGTGAGGTAACCAAGTCTGAGATTGTACCGGAAGTGACTGTATTGTGCATGGTAGATGGTGCACGTTCGGTTGAAAAGATAGTGTGTACAGTGCAGGTTAGCACAGATGAACGAGACGGTCAGGACATTGAGCTCATGCTAGATACAGGTTCAGCTGTGTCTATTTTGCCCAGAGCGAGTTACATGCAATTATTCCCTAATGCATCTCTTACAACACCAAAGCTAAGTCTAGTCAGCTACGGAGGTAATGCAATCCCCGTTCATGGATGCTTGAAGGCTAGTGTAGCTTTTGGTGACCGCTGCACTGACGCAGAAATTTACATTGTGCAGAATGGGTCTCCAGTGTTAGGGAGGGACCTGTTTACTGCGTTACAGATGCAGATACTAGACGGCAAGGTCACGTCAGCTCAGTACAACCAGACAAATTCAGTTGCGACCAGTGTTGAGAAAAATACACTTGGGTGTGCAAAGGCATTCAAACATAGGGTGAAAATACGTCCAGAAGTCAGACCGGTACAACAACCACTACGTAGGTTGCCATTCTCAGTTAGAGCAGCTGTATCCCAGGAGATAAAGAGACTGGTAGAGCAGGACATAATCGAGCCTGTAGAGGCATCTGAATGGATCTCACCCATAGTCGTTACTACAAAGAAAAACGCAGAATTACGCCTCTGTGTGGACCTGAGGGAGCCAAATAAGGCAGTAGTCATAGATGGGTTTCCACTACCCCACATGGAGGAACTGTTTACAGAATTGAGGGGCGCGACACTGTTTTCGACATTAGACCTCCAGAGTGCTTATCACCAGGTTACACTACACGAGACAGCCGTAGCTTGACGACATTCATTACTCATGATGGACTGTTTCGCTTTAAGAGAGTGCCGTACGCGGGGAGCTCCAGTAGCTCACCACGTACCGCGAGCGCTATTTCAGCGCCGTGGACAACCGTGCTCGTCACGGATCTGGGGCTTAGCGAGTTCGAATCCCGACTGCAGCCGTGCCTTTCCCAGAGTGTCTTCCCCCCCATCTGAACCCTTTCAGCCTGTTTCTGTCGGTCATCCTTGACCAGTATAAATGTGATAAACACATAAAAGAGCCAGGGGAATGGCCAAAGTTTAAAAAAAAAGAAAAGAGAGTGCCGTACGGACTGGCATCGGCACCCAGCTGTTTCCAACGGATGATGTCAATAATCCTTAAAGGTCTGTCGGGGGTCCAGTGCTATCTCGATGACATCATTGTCACAGGTACATCAGTGGAGGAGCACGACAGGAACCTGACGGCGGTGCTGCGACGCATAGACGACGCGGGGCTCAAGCTCAACTACTCCAAGTGTCACGTCAGGAAAACAGAGCTGACTTTCCTGGGGCACACAGTGTCAGCAAAAGGACTACAACCTGACGCATCTCACGCTGCTGCTGTGTCTGAGCTACCCCCACCTACAGATCTCATCAGGCTGAGGTCATTCCTGGGGCTCACAGGGTGGTATTCAAAATTCATCCCAGACTACGCCGTTGTCGTGGAGCCGCTGCGAGCGCTGCTCCGAGGGTCAGCAACATTCGACTGGACTCCTGAGGCTCAGCAGAGTTTTGAGGCAGTTAAAGGACTCATAGTTGATAGCCCTGCACTCTCACTCTTTGACCCTGAGCTGCCCACGGTCGTCACTACAGACGCATCGGACTACGGTCTGGGCGCCGTCCTCACCCAGATGCATCCGGACGCCTCAGAAAGGACTGTGGCGTTCGCCTCCCGCACGCTGTCCCAGGCAGAGAGAAAATATTCTACTGTGGAAAAAGAGGCGCTGGGCTGTGTGTGGGCAACGGAAAAGTGGAGGACATACCTGTGGGGAAGACACTTCACACTACGGACAGACCACAGTCCCCTAACCACACTGCTCTTTTCAAAAGGTCAAGGTAGAGCGGGCATGCGCGTGGCCAGGTGGTCCGCTAGGCTAATGTCATTCTGCTATGACATTCAGTACAAGCCCGGCAGAGAAAACGTTACTGCGGACTGCCTGTCCCGTCTCCCACTACCCGGCTCAGAACCTAGCCAGGAGGAGGACGTGGAAGTGGTGGCCCTTGTCTCTAATTTCTCAGCTATCACGGCGGCGGAGTTCAAAGCTGCATGCACTGCCTGCCCGGTGCAACTGAAACTACGTGAGATACTCACCTCCAGATGGCCTAAATCCGAAAAGGATCTAGACCCGGACCTACGGATGTTCTTCAAACTACAGAACGGACTCTCTCACGAGGACTGTGTCGTGCGAGGCCCATATAGACTGCTCGTCCCAGAGAGTCTACAGCCCAAACTGATCTCCATGGCTCACGACACTCACCAGGGAATCGTGAGGACAAAACAGAGACTCAGATAAGTATACTGGTGGCCTGGCATGGATGCCCAGGTTGAGTCGGCTATCAAAGCATGCAACACATGCCAGTCACATGACAAGTCGGCAGTCACACGCACCTCTCCACTGCAGCCTGTGCCCTATCCTACTGGGGCTTGGGAGAAACTGGCAATTGACGTGGTGGGGCCCTTTGATAGAGCGCCCCTGGACTGTCGCTTTGCAATCACACTAATAGACTACTACAGTAAGTGGCCTGAGATAGCTTTTGTGCCACAGGTTACATCACGGACTGTGACAATATTCCTATCTACAGTTTTCAGCAGAGAGGGCAATCCGAAAGAGCTCGTCTCTGACAATGGCTCTCAGTTTGTCTCGGGAGTTTGAGGCGTTTCTCCAAGACAGGGGCATAGTGCACAGGAAGTCATCTGTGTATTATCCACGGGCAAATGGGGAAATAGACCGCTTTAACCGCAGTTTGAAAGACAGCTTGCAGACGGCCTCGCTGGAAGGCAAGCAATGGAAGGAGTTTACAACAGACTTCTTACAGGCCTACCGGTCTACTCCTCACTCTGCGACACAGCACTCACCAGCAGAACTGTTGCATGGTAAGCCTATGCGCACCAAACTCCATGTGGCTGGATTTCAGATTCCACAAGCCACACCACACTCGTCGGAGGACATAGCCGCCAGAGTAGCCGTGCAACAGGACAGAAGCAAGGCGTACACGGATCAAAGGCGAGGTGCAAAGAGTGTGTCATTCCCATGTGGCTCATACGTTCGGGTTAAGAAACCTGGCATTCTTCCTAAGACTCAGTGCAAGTTCTCCAAGCCACTCAAGGTGGTGGGACAGAAAGGGCCGCACACCTACATGCTGGCTGATGGACGCTGTTGGAATGCGTCCCATCTGGCACCGGTCTCTCTTTGGGGAGGAGAGGGGGACGGCAAGGGGTCGCCTTTGGGCGGTGACATTACAACAGTGCCACCTTCTGACACACACACAGAACCTGTAAGACAGGCCAGGTCGAGACGAGCACCTGTGTGGACTCAGGACTTTGTGATGAGCCACTGAGAAAAGTGTTATGTAATATTGATATTAGTAATGCTGAAAGGTGAAAGAGTTAACAGTTCTGGTTAATTATAATTGTGGCAGACTTGAATGCTAGTAATGCATAGAATTGAAATATGTATACAAATGTTTATTCTGTTTTTCATAGGCAGGAATAAGAACGGTAGAGTAAATGTTCTTTTTACTGTTTAGCTTTAATGGACTCTATCTTAGTTATAACTTAAGAAATGTAAGAGTAGCCTACACACTTTGAAATGTTCTTTACTGTTTAGCCTTAATGGATTCTAAGTTACTGTTATAATCAGCCATGTAAGTGTTGTCTTATTGAGAAGGATATGTGGTGTCTCCATTAGGCCTGTAGGCGGAGCTCTAACCTAGAGCATGGGTTACACCGGGGTGGATGTGCCCCGGCGTGACACACCAGTTGGAGTGAAGGACTGAGCAAGTTAGCTCTTGGCATGAACGTGAATAAAGACAGACGCTGGTACTAAAGTGTCCATTACAAAGGGGTGATTTTAAAGTGATCATAAAGTGATCAAGTATCATAAAGTGTATGGGGTTAGGTATACATTTAAGACTGCAATTTAAATACATTTCAATAAATACCCTACTTTGAATCAACATAAACAAAAAAGCAGCCATAAAGGCACAATATGGGTAATTATTTTTATTAGATGCAGCATAGAATAGAAACAAGTGCATACTGTAGCACAGACCCCCCGAACATGCAATCCATTTTCCAACTTGTTGATGCATGGACCTGCTTGCTCCACAGGCAGGTGTACGCTGACCGCTGCACTGCGGTAAACACTGTTATATTACATAGAAATCTCCCGCTGTCTGTGTACTCTAGTCTCCTATAGCTTTCCCTGAGCAACTCAATGAACAAGGGCAGGGTGCCAACTTACCTCTCTGTCCCCTGCACTCAACAATCCCTCAACTTTTCCTCCCCCAAAACAGTACTTAAGTATGGTAACGCACCCCTGGTTCTCAGAAGCTAATCTCAGTTGGTATCCTTAGAGATGTAAAAGGTTAGTCATACGTGGAGATCTGAATAGGAAGGACCCCAAGGCTATTGAGCTTACCAACCTACTGGACAGCGTTGAGCTAATACAACATGTAAATGAACCCACTCACCAACATGGTGACATCCTAGATTTAATGATGGACATTGATAAAGTATCAGTAATCAAATTACCTATATCTGACCATCACTGTGTATTCTTCAATGCTAACTTAAACTTAACAGGGAAGCCAGCTGCAATGTGTTTTGAAGACACAGAGGAAATAGTCACAGTGTAGGAGTGGAGTTTTACACTACAGAGAATGGAAAACGAGCGGGCCGGTGAAGGAAGGCAGTGTGTTGAGGGTTAATTCCATTTTTCGTTTGTTTAAAGTGAGGGAGCCATCTTATCAGACACAGGACTGAGTAGAGACAAGAATGACAGGAAGATCACGAGTACGAGTGGCAAGAAAGAACTGTTTTGCATCAAAATGTGAAGAACAGCATTATTCTTCAGTAACAAATTACAGGACAATTTGCTTGCGTTATATTGTAGTACTCACTGGGTCTTGATGTTCTGATGTAATCAGAACCTAATTAATCTGCTCTGCGTTGTGTATAAATCTTTTAACCCTGTGGTACTTATAACAAAACCAGGAAATGGTTTTACCCGGCGTCAACAGAGAAACGGCGGTTTGAAGAAAAAGATTTCCGAGCAGATTTGATCAGCAAGAATCCGGGTTTTTATTAGGATTCAAAAGCAAGTTACAAATCAACGATTTGAAGATTTAGTGCAATGAATTCTGCTAGAAGAAATCACTAAGCCGAAGTTTAGCAGAATTCAGTCTAAACGTCCAATATCTAAACAACTATAAGCATCTCTCGTTCTCGGCTCTTGTCTTCTTTGATGGTAATCTCTCGTCTCAATGCGTCGACGCGGTCCTCCAGCCAGTGGGAGAAAAGGATGTGTAGAATGGTTGTTCCTCGCTCCGTTTATTCATGGGGTTGTGTCTCTCTCTCTCAGAACCTCGTAATTTAAAGACTAGCCTCCACCCGCCAAACGTTACGTCATGAGGGCGGGTCTTTCTGAGAGTCAGAGAGCTTCCTATTGGATAGCCAGTGGTCGTGACCGTTTGTAGTCTACCTCCACGTCTGATTCGCTGACACTAGATGAAAATAGATGCCTGTCTCTGTGAATAGCCATGGGCCGGAAACGCCTTTTAAGGCTATCTCTGCTGGGGGTAATGTTCTCCCCCCAGATATCAAACGGTTACTTTTAACAGCTGCTTGTGGCAGCGTCTATTGGGGGATCAACTATAAACCAGCTGCATCTTGGCCGTTTCTGTTGTGAGGAGTAATAAACCTGTGTTTTAGGGCCTGGTGCCGACTTCCATTGTCTCAGCCAGCCCCCAAACATCAAGATAGCTTTTGATCTATTGTAACTAAGGTTTGGCTTGGGGAGTTTGAGACAGAAGTCTGGCTTGTCATTGTTTATGATCAACATGCCACTATTGTATCTAAGTCTCGGCTTGAGGAAGTCTATTGTAAGAATGTATTCAGCCTATTGTGCTTAACTCAGCCTCTATACCTCCACCTTCCCCCTCTCCAGGCGTCAGGTGACGGTCGCTGTGAGTCAGAATGTAACATTAAACAGTTTGCTTATGAAAAACTACTACATTTTCCCCGGTTTGGGGATTCTTTATCCCCAATATTCTTGTTAGTATTTTCTCAATCAAACTGTTACAAATACCTTAACCTTTTAACTGTTTAGCCAAATCACCTAAGAACCAAATATTTCCAGAATCCTTCTAGCTCATAGTTTATATTTGTTAGTATCAATTGCTTTCAACACCCGCGTTAGCTCCCTCACACAATTAACGACTATTAGTCAGTTGACGTTTACACAGTTCTAAGTTCACTCACACCGTTTAACAATTTCCAGTTATTTGAAGATTACACAATGTATCAGTTATTCCAAGTTCACTTCCGTCTAGGTCCGTCCCTTTATACAAAAAGGGCATCGGACCAATTACCAGGTTTATCTCTATACTTATGTGTATTTAACCAAACATGTCTGTTTTGTGCGGCTATCTCTGAAAGAAAAGATTATTACATTGCATCAACATTAAACATTTCTAAAAAAGGAGAGAGCTCGATAATCAAAAATCAAAAAATATATACACGCTCTCTCCATGGCCTATCATTTAGCTTTCCCTCACTTTACCTATGTGTACCTTTGAGGCTTCTTAATGACTCGTTGTGGTCGAGTATCTCTTTCCGGGCTTGTGCTAAGCACGGGTCCCTCCGATCCTTCTGGTACACCATCCAAGTCCACAGAGGAGAAATTATTATGTTCCAATTCATAATCTTCTCCTCTGTCTGGCTCCTGTAGGAATCCCTCATCCTCTACCGGTGGCCAATCGTGGTGCCCTCTGTCTGGCTCCCCATAATCATTTGCATCTTCTCCTTCGTTTAACAGTTGCGCCGCCCCGGTTTCATCGTCCGCCGCTTCGCCTTCGTTTAGCGGTTGCGCCGCCCCGGTTTCATCGTCAAGGGCCCGTGGGTCAGATTCCCATTCTTGGCCATTATCTATTGATTTTACACAATGTGACAGATGGAACCACATCGGTGATCCTTTAACCTGTAAAGCCCTTTCGGTGGCTCGGACGACTTCGTATGGCCCTTCCCGTCTTGCGCCAAACCATTTACGCCTAAATACTTTAACATAAACGTAGTGACCCGGTATGATTTGAGGTGTAGTCGGCTTCTTCACCTCCTCCCCGGTTTCATGCTCCTGTCTACTGGAGACATGATCCAGAATATTTGTGTGGATCTTTGACATGTACTTCACGTACTCGCGCATATCATTGTCCAGGATGTCCAAACTTGGACCTTTGCCTGTCGCTCGCAGGCCGGGTACTACCATGCCACGACCTAACATCATCTCATGCGGCGTCAAACGCAGACCGCGAATCTCGCTCGAACGGCATGCCATCAAGGCTAAAGGGAGAGCGTTTAGCCAATTCAAGCCTGTGTGTTGACAGATCTTCACCAATTTGTTTTTTAGTGTCCCGTTCATGCGTTCCACCATCCCCTGGCTCTGCGGATGATAAACGGCCCCCAATCGCTGTTTTACGCCCAAATGTTGGAGTATTAAACGTACAGTTTTGTCGACGAATTCTTTTCCATTGTCTGAGGAGATTCTGTCCATTAGCCCAAATCTCGGACATACCTCTTGGCATAAGAACTTAGCCACCGATGCTGCATCCTTGTGCCGGGTGGCACACGCCTCCACCCACCTTGAAAAACGACAGACAACGACAAGAATATATCTCTTCTGATTAATTGGTTTAATCATGTCAATGTAATCAATTACAAGGTCTCGCATTGGACCATTGGGCATGGGGATATGTCCTGGTGACACACTAATCCCCTTACGTATATTATTTTTCAAACATACAGTACATCTCCTTATCACATGATCAATTTGACTGTTTAAATCTGGCGCCCAAAAGCCATATTCTCTGATTTTTCTCCTTACCTCTCCCCGATGAGCATGGCAAAAGTCATGAGCCGTGTGGATCAGCAGTCCGACCAGGCCAGCAGGAGCCACCACAAATCCACCGTTGCAGCGCCACAAACCTAAATCATCCTGACAAGCCCCCCTGGTTATCCAGAGGTTCCGTTCTACCTGACTAGCCTCCTCCTGGAAAGTCAAAACATCCTTGTAAGTTATTTTGTCCTCTAACTCAACCTCGTGTGTGATGACCAAAACCTTACCTGCCCTGTCAGCACCCGTCACTTCCTTGGCAGCTTCATCTGCTCTTTTGTTTCCTCAAGTTATTTTGGACTCGTCTGACTGGTGAGCAGCACACTTGATTATCGCAATCTGCTTTGGTTTCATAATTGCTTCTAACAAACGTTTAATCTGACTACAATGTTTTATGGCGCTTCCATCGGCTTTCTTGAATCCTCTCCCTTTCCACACTGTGCCAAATAAAAAGGTGGTTCCATGTGCGTAGGCCGAGTCGGTATGAATATTTACAGTTCTGCCCTCTGCCATGTTACATGCTTCCATCAGTGCGACCAATTCTGCTAACTGGGCTGAGCAGGGTTGTGATAATGCTTCGGCCTTTTCCACCACAAACCCTTCGCCCTGTGACCTTATCACGGCGTAGCCTGCTTTTAGTCCCTCGCCAACTCGATAACAAGAGCCGTCAGTCCATAGTTCCAGATCTGGACTGCTAAATGGAAAAGCCTGCAAGTCTGCTCTGAGTTTAGAGTACCTCTCGGCTTCGGCCACACAGTCGTGGGGTTCTCCATCCTCAGGCGTAGGGATGTCGGCTGCCGGGTTCGTTATGGAACACCTGACCAGCGTCACATCTTCCTGTTCCAAAAGCCTGTAATAATGTCTAATGCGAGGCATCGTTAGTGCATATTTACCGGACTCCAACAGACTCTTTAATCATGCCTCACCATGATATCCACTGGATATCCCATCATGATACTTGCGGCTTTCTCGTACATTGTATAGACTCCAGCCATTTCTCTGTAGCATGGAGCCATCCCCATCTCTACTTCCGAGTAGGCAATTGAGTAGTACGCCATCGGCTGTGGTCGCGCCCCCACCCCGGTGTTCTGGGCCAACTCCGCGGGATAGTCAAGTAACACCTCGTTGACAGCTCTCAAATAGTGTATCAGCCGGTACGAGGTATCAGGTTTCTCCACGGGTAGCAACGGCGTGTTGCTCCGGGGAGTAGTTGTTTTCTGTAGGACTCCTGCTGTCAAAAGTCCTTTGATTTGTGGCTCGATTCCAGCCACCGCTTTCTCCTTCAATGGATACTGATTTTTCCAAGGCAGGGTGGCCCCAGGTCTAAGCTCCACCCTCACAGGTTGAGCGGACTTGATTAATCCAATGTCAGTGCTGTTTTTTGACCACAGCGTCTCTGGCACCGCCTTCATCATGTCCTCCTGGAGGCTTAATGTGTTAGGGACTTCTCCCATTGTCTCTTGGGATAGTTGCACAGTTTGGGGGTGACCCATCCCTGTGCCTTGGACCATGATCTTAATAAACCTTTTGTCGGGGCTTATCCAGATCAGTTTGTTTTCTTTCATCTGTTCAAATTTAATCCCTTCCGCTTTTTTCATCATTTCTCCAATGTGCTGCTGATCGCACGAGCTGGTTACCTTTAAAGTCACATGGGGAACACTGTCCGCAATCTCGTGTTCTTTATGCAGATAGTCGCTCCGTGCAATACGTAGCGCTGCTCCTTGCGGCCCCAATATGATATTGGTTGCATTAAGCTGTACTTTGTCTGGTTGCACACTCAGCCACTCCTTAGCCTGTGACGAGTCTGCATCTTTATGGTATTGCAGAGTGCAATGATATGGTGTCTTTGGATCACTTGCTTCAGGCATGTTGGCAGTGATAAATGGCTCCCATTGCAAGGCTGGACCAAGCAAATCTTGGTCCAGTCCCCCTAGACAATAGAGTTCCGGTGGTCGGCTGTCGATTCTTTGTACCATCTGATAGTAATGGTCTTCTCGTTCACTTATCACGCAACCCTCTGCAGTACATTTAATGTCCATCCCCAGTAACCCCAGCCCATCTCGGCCAAGTAAGTTAATGGGTGTGCTTTCCGAGACTCAGAGTCACAGGATCGGTCACCGGTGTCAGATGTTTTAATCCCTCAAATCCAACTGTCCGTACGTATCTACCGGACATGGTTAGGTGCGTCGCGTCTTGGGGTTGCACTACCGTGTAGGCCGCACCGGTGTCTGCCAGATTTGTCATTCACCGCTACGCACACAATAGGCTCCTCCCTTAAAGACGACACTGACAGCTGACACCTCCCCATTGAACTCTCTGGGCCTCTTCAGAGTGGTTTATCTGGCCCTCTTAATGGATTCACCGGGCCATTGTTCTCACTAGGGTATTGACCTCGGGGTGGGCCTTGGCCTCGCCAATTTCCTCTCCTGTTCCCCCCCCGAGTGCCTCCCCCTCTGGCTTGATAGCCATGCTCACATTCCCGTGAAATATGTCCGATCTCCCTGCACAACCAGCACTCAACCTGCCGAACTTTATATCCATTCGCGCCCCCTCTTCTGCCTCCACCTTGTCCCTGTGACTGCCAGGGTGCTCCTCTTGGGTTTTGTTGCTGTTCCGGCGCAGGACCCCCTGCGTCCCCGACTGAGCCTGTCTCTGTTCATTTGGTTCCCCGTTGGAGCCCGTCTCACCTCTTGGTTGTGGGACCTGGACTAAGGCTTGGAGATATTCCACTATCTTCCCTGCATCAGTTGGCTGTTGATACAGGATCCTTCGGTGTTGGTCCAGATCCTTATCCTTTTTGCTTTGCTCCCTTTTCCGATATAGTTCAACGTGATCGATTACGCCACATTATCGATATAAAAGTTTGGGGCCATACTTGACAGAGACACCACCTCGGCCAGTTTTTGCCTCACCTCCATGGGGAGGCCGTGTTCAATCTTTGCTCTTAACGTGGCTTCATGCAGGGGGTCAAGTTCTACATCTCGACCAGTGGTATTCTTCCAGGCGGCATAGGCTTGTTGTATGTACTGCCTAGGGTGTGTTTCCGCCCCCAGGGTACCAATGTGGATTTGGTCTGGGTGCATCCTAGTCGGATAGGTTTCTCGGAGGGCCAGCCACAGTACTCCCCTGTACCGTGCGAACAGGTCCGCATCATGTGCTCCAGTCCCCACATGGTCTCCCATGGCAGCCTTCTCCAGTATATTTTCCATGCCTCCTATTCCCATCACGGTTGTCAATATTTTCTTTACATCCCCCATCGCCAGTTCTTGTCCAATCATCAGTTCCTCCAGTTTGGCAATCCACGGATTGGCCCCATTCTGGAGGGGCGGCAATTTCTCAGACACTTGAGTCATGTCAGACCCCTTCCAGGGGTGATATTCCATTTCCTGTCCTCTTACTATCACGGGAGCTATTTTGACGGGGGCATTGATGTGACTTCTCGTCTGTGATCTGGTCTCTATTCTATCCCGCACAGCATCCTCTACCTTCTCGAGGGCCTTTTTCTGCTCTGCTTTTTTGTCTCGCAGGGCGTTTTGTTTTTCCTCAATGGTTTCCCGCATCTCGTTGATCTCTTTATACTCCGCCTCCCCTTGAACGTCTGCAGTGTCTTGGCCCGTCAACCGCACTATTATGTCAGCATGGTCCTTGTCCAAAACCACGAGCTCCTGGTCTATCCCCGTCAGACCGTCTTTTATCTTTACCATCTTCTCGTCAAGTTCAGCCCCCTGTGAGGAGAAGATGATTAAATCAGATTCCTTACCTCTTAGTGTTGGTTCGGATTTTCCCTCTTGACGCGCCCACTCTGATTTCGTGAGACCAATCTTGGAACTGTCACTTTTTGCGTACCTGCTGGACTCACGTGGGGGGGGGGAGCTCTGTAATACTCGCTCTGGCAGTCAGATGAGTCTGGGGTGGGGCCGTATCTTTCCTTCATCTTTTCCCATGCTTTACGCTTTACCAGCGCGTCATAGTTACGTTTTCCTTCCCCTTCAGCCAATTGGATCAGCTTGGCTCGCTCTGACAAATATCCAGTATTTTCCTCTTGTCGTTGTTCGGACGCATATCCCCTTTCTGAACGAGCCAGGGGTGGACTGTCTTGTGTCCTAGATGTCAGGTGAATTGATGTTTTTGCTTGTCCCCTCTCTACCATCCCCTGATCGTCTATTAACTGATAAGGGCTGCTCATTTCTAATATAGGTAGAATAGGGTACACTAGGGCTGGGCGATATGACGATATTATATAAATATCGGGTACAGTTCATTAACGATACACTTTTTTAACGTATCGTGGATATCGTGATGTTTTGCCCAAGAGGATTGTGTCGCGTCAATCTGGTCCACCCCGTTCAAACTTTTGAACAACGCCGCTCCCACACACACACTACTGCATCAAAGTTAGTACGTATGATTAACAAAGGCATTCGTTTTGTGGCATCAACATTATATAGTTACACGTTATATAGTTACACATCAGCGTATTTACCCAAACATAGCAACGTCCAATGACGACATAGATAGCAAGCGTTACTGTTCATATCTCAGTCCGTGCCGAGTTGTGCGTGCCCATTCTGCGGTCTGTTAATAAAGTTTTCAATCAGACAGATGTATGGAAAGGCTTTTATTATAACATTTGTTGCAGTAAAATCATTATGCCTCGTTGTCATGCTGCGGTGCGCTAGTAATCACTCGTCGGCTGCGGTGAGCTGTTGTTGTCGTTGAGCTGAGCTCTCGTTAAAATCAAGGAGGGCATTCAGGAAGTAAAAAAATAATAGCGCTGCTTGCCGATTGGTGCTAAGAACAGCAGGGCGGGTACAAGCGGTGTGACGTAATTGGCAGACTCGACTGTCAATCAAAATTATTCTTTTGCCGGCTGAATGATTGAACGAATGAACGTTATTAACGATTGCAGAATGGGTACAATACAGTACAGCTCAATACAACAACAGTGGACTGACTGGAGGATGAAGACCAGAAAAAGACTTTCGGCTTTTTTACATAAGGGTCCTCCATTTTCAATTCATCAAAACATTTAGAGACATACAAATATACAGTTGTTTCATAAAAATGCTAAAATCCTATTTATTGATTGATTGATTGATTGATTTAAAACTTTATTAACATATTGCAGAATGGGTACAGTACAGCTCAATACATACAATTGTTAAGGGGATGCAGACCAGCGAAAGACTTTCGTCTTGTTTACATCAGGGTCCCCCATTTTCGATTCATCATATTTCATATCTAAATTATATAATATCTCATTGCTAAATATATGCAATATATAATCTAATAATCCAATAATCTAAATCTAATATATAATATAAAAATGCTAAATGCATGGGTATTTTATTTTGTCTTTAATGTTAGCTTGCAAACTCAAATACTGTCTTGGTAAGCCTCATAATGAATTGTTTGGGGAAAAAAAGAAAAACATCGTGATGCGTATCGTGTATCGCCGAAAGGTCAGAAAATATCGTGATATCATATTTAGGCCATATCGCCCAGCCCTAGGGTACACTCGTTCCCCATTCCTACTGGCATATGGTGGGGGTGCTAAAGCTCCCTCAATCCTTTCATGTTGAGCGATAAGATGGGATGCTGGGGTTAGTGAGGCTACCTGAACTGCACTTTGGGCGATGACAGGTGTTGTGTTAGGGGCCAGGGGAGTTATGGTGACCGGGACTACCTCCTCTCCTGGGTTGGCCGCATCATTGACATTTGCAATGCCCTTCCTGTCACTATCTCTCCTCTCGGCCTCCCGTGCATAAGCTTCTATCATAGTAGTTTCTTGCAAAAATGTCTTTGCCTGTTTCTTATTTGTCCCGTGGTATTTATATGTACTGATTAGCATTCTTATGACAGCTATTAGCTCCAAATCAAAAGAACCTTCGATAGGCCAACGGTTCACAAGATGGTTCCATCTTTTGTTCCATCTGTACGATACGTAAGCTGCTTTTTCCAAATAATATTTGTTACCTTTTGTATGGTCGTGTTCGTCTGCAATAATTTGTACTGGACTTTCTTCCATCCAACCAATTAGGGTCGACTTATCTGATTGGGTTGTGGCTTTCATTTTCCTATATGCGCTCTTTTTTCCCATTTTTCTAAAGTTTCCCTTATCCTTTTTGATCTTGTAACAATGGCAACAGGCAGAAAAGTATCTTCTGTAATCCCTATCTAAATGTAGGTGTCTATGCTCTTTGTGACTCCTACTCGGACAACCAATAGTGGCACTGTAGGCCCTTCCTATTCTCTTCTGTCCCTTTTTTCCACCTGAAATTCCTATTCTTACCTGATTTGTGGTGTTCCGCGTGTCCAATCGAACTGCTGGAGATCAGAGCACACAATGACAACAGTTCTTGTTAATTTATCAACTGGACTTGTACTTTACTCTGTCTATATAATCAAATTTCTGAGAGGTTCTTTTCATTCACTGTATGAGTATCTTTTTACTTCCTTCATACACTCCTAAACACGAGACATTTGTAATTGATACATGTGTGTGATATCGCCAGTTTCTACTCCCTGCTTTTCTTCCCGTTCGATCTCCGTCAACACACTGGGTTCCTATTTTTGTCGAATTTCGTCTCTCCACTATTTCCGCTTGATTCCACTCCAATTCTGATATCCCTCGGAAAACAAAAACATCTTGATTAGTATCATTACATCCATTCATTCACATTCTTTTCCATTATTCAGTACCAATCCCCCAGGGGACACTTGTCACCCAGACTCGTGTCCCCCAGAGATAATCTAAAGAATGCATCGGACACCGCGCCACGCACGCCGTGAGGTGTCAACCCCTGTTTTCTGAAGAGTCCATAATAGACCCTCCACAGCGGTTTGAACACACCCCACCACAGGTACAAAGTAGTCAGCATCCAAGCACCTTATCCCATCACTCAAGCTAACATCCCCAGAATCCAGTGCCCTGCCGGACGACCATGCACAGCCGACCGGACCCAACACCGAACTCTGGGTACACAGCTCCACATAATACAGTCATCACTCACGTACCTATTACGGGAAAAACAAAATTGCATACACATCCACACAACCAATGGTAATGTACGCTCGTCCAGGCACGTCCCCCACCCCACACCCTCACGCACACCCCGGCCCTCCCATTCCCCAACCCAGAATGTCCACCACCCAGATCAGAGAATAGCTGCCAGCGCGTATGCAGGGTATCTTGGCTTCAACGGAACGCCCACACCCACCCTGCCCCCCTCCGCGTCATCCCTCACTATCATCCTAGTAAACGCAGGTGCAGCCGAGCAGTGTGGCCTCTCAATCGCAGAACCAGCCGCGCCGAGAGTCCTGAACATATACGTAACACACACTTTGATCACATTCACACAGACAACTATAACCGCAAACATCACCACAGCACACAGCAGATATTTAACAGACCACCCTATATAGCCCAGTTGATCATGACCCCAGTCCTCCCACGAGTCCTCCCGCGGGACCTGCATATCCCTAGTAATGTTCTTCAAATGCTCAATTACGGCTGGCAAACCACCTTCATCATTTGCTGGTATGAATGTGCAGCATTCCTGACCAATTAACGCACACGTGCCTCCTGAACTCGCCAACAGGAAGTCCATAGCTGCTCTCGTCTGCAGCTCCATCAGTCGTAAGGACCGTAACTCCTGAGCCTCCAGGCCCAAGCCCCTCGCTGTTGTGACTGCCATATCCTCAAATACTCTAGCCAAATGGTCCAGTTCCTCCATGTTTGCATACGCCCCATACCAGGGAAACGCCACCCTGAAAAAGTGGTCCGCATCCCTCCTCCTCCTTGTCTTGGGAAGCGCTGGCAAAACATCAGATACCCTCATAGCCGGTACTAAATACCCCAACGCACATTTCCCCCTCCAGTCAATTGGCAACGAGGCGTACGCAAACTCACCACAAATCCAAAATGCCCCATTAGGGGCCGGCGCTTCTGAATCCTTACCCCAGACCCCACTATCTCCCAAGCAGCCGTCCAAATACCCCACGATTTTACCATTGGATTTCCCCTCCACGCACTTCTCAAACCCAGCCGCCCTATATGCTACCGGAATGGGGCTACTGTCTTTCAGTTCACCATACTTAAACATTTTATTTCCACCTGACCCCCGGCCCAAATACCTCTCAATCCTATCATGTCCCACCCCGTCACACAGTTCAGGGGTAGGCAAATCTCTTAACACGCTGGCATGACACTTCGTTATAGGGTGTGCAATTAGAGGAAGGCCCGCGTCAGCCGCTTGTGGGGACAAGCCGCACACATAGCAATCTGATTTATTAGCCATTTTCGCCACTGTCTTTGCCATCCCTAAAAAAAGATTACTGTGATGGTCTGGCAGCGACCGTTTACCCACTACCACCACCTCTGGCAGCTCAGGCTGTCGAAGTGGACCATACAGTATTACGCTAGCCAACATACACAACCAAACCATCGCCACAGCACACCCCAAAAGCACCTGCCTACTATTGTCACTCAAACCAGGAACCATGTCGAGTGTTCCGTCCTCCGCGTTCCTCCTTCACCGGCGCGTGTCCTAATATGTCCTGCAATCCCCACAAATAACAACATAGCTTTATAACAACACACGCCACAGCCAACAGCCCACTGAAGTGAGGACCCCAACTTAAACATAAATTCAGGACGCACCGGCACCCCTAATGGGTAGGAGAGAGGGCGTGACGGGACCACCGAGCGGTCAAGAGAGGAATGGGCCAGGGGGAAAACATGTAAGTCCAGGCAGGTTAAAGAGGGAGAGCGGGAGGGTGGGTCATGGAGAGAGAGGGGGGGTTCAGGGAGAGTGGGTCAGGGAGTGAGAGGGAGAGAGCGGGGGGGGTTCAGGGAGAGTGGGTCAGGGAGTGGAGGGGAAGCGGGAGGGAGAGGAGGGGGAGAGAGAGGAGGGGGAGAGAGAGGAGGGGGAGAGAGAGAGGGAGAAGGAGTGAAGGGGGGGTCAGGGAGAAAGAGAGAGGGAGAGAGAGGAGGGAGAGAAACAAAGGAGAGAGAGAGGGAGAAAGGGAGGGAGAAAGGAGAGAGAGAGAGAGGGAGGGGTTCAGGGAGTGGGTTAAGGAGTGGAGGGGGGGGGGGGTAGAGGGAGAGAGAGAGGGAGAGAAAGAAAGGAGAGAGAGGGAGAAAGGGAGGGAGAAAGGAGAGAGAGAGGGAGAGAGAGAGAGGAGAGAGAGAGGGAGAAAGGAGAGAGAGAGGGAGAGAGAGAGAGGGAGAAGGGAAAGAGAGAGGGAGAGAGAGAGAGGGAGAAGGGAAAGAGAGAAGGGGGGTGGTCCCAAAACAGGGACCCGTTCCTAACCATAAATCTCATCATTCATAAAGCCAACGTACGTCATACATTGCACCCGCTCAAACGCTTCCTATTTCTGCTCAGGACGGGAGTCCAAATTCATGCCTCTACCGCCCCCTATCGCAGTTCCACCCACATTGCTTTTGACAATATAATTCCCTTACAATGGTCCCTATTGCCCCATCTAAAATGGCGACCACATCGCTCCACCTAAAGTGGCCGCACATCGCGAGACTTCCCGAGGATCCCCCAGCCCACGTCAGCAGGCAGGAAAGTTCCTGGTCAGACTCTGGCGCCACCTAGTGTACTTTTAACCACATCTCAATTCCTTCCTCTCGTCCACCTTTCACACCACACATTTGGCCCATTCTTACCAATACGCATGCGCAAACCTCTCACACGGCCCTCTCATGTCCTCACACATTTATCACCCGTACTAACAATGGCCAATACTGCAATTCACACATCGCATTCAACATCAATGATAATTCAGTTGCACTGTACTTCTCATCTCATTCACAACATACAGTATTGTCCAATCCTATCGAGCTTTGACGAGTTAATCTCATCGCTTCATCCATTCAGCCATATATCATGTTTACACCCCTTTCTTGCGCGCTACGACGCGCACGCGCTTTGCCGCACACGAGTTTTTGCCGAGACCTAGCACAAGCCTTCGACGAGTACAGACGCGCCCGCGCTTCGCCGTTCTTCAGCTAACCTATAATGCCAAAACAGCTTTAATCTCAACATAAGCGCCAGTATACAGATTTAATCCCTTATTTCATTAATCAATGTACAATATAATCATAAGTCCTTTTGTCATGTCAGGCATACCTCACCATCCACACACGGTTATTATTAATTCAACTCATTCACCATTCATAATCTGATAACACACCATATCGAGCCCCGCGGCCATCTTTAAAAGTTAACATTCTACCTTTACATTTTTTAATATCTTCTATGCGTTTATAAAAAACGAGACTAAGTGCAATAGTTTACTTTAATCTTACCTAACATTTAGATTACAACCAGTAAGTTGAACCGACAATTCATTAAAGTACTATTTTGTTCGCCAGCCATCACGCCAGCCATCACAGCGGTCGAGTCTCGCAATATGTCCTAGAGAATCACGCACTAAAAAAGATTTTCCGTGACTATGGGGTTTCTGTAATCCACATTCTCAATATGTAGACAACCCCTCGTCAACTTAATCTATTTGAAAAATACCCTAATGCGGGCATAATTCTTCATTTAGTTCGGTCGATATTATATGCAGAAAGCACGATTCGTCGAATTGAAACATCCTCAGCTGTCTTTGCACCAATATGTTACAACCTACGTACTTCTAGTTAGCACCTAACCGCTCATATCTGCCGTGACTCGGTTTTCCCTATGATCCATAACAAGCCCCCTGTAACCATATCGATCGCCTCCGTAACTTACCACATCTGATTACATACTCCAAACAACGTTGAACTATTGCATTTACGTCCTGATGGAACACGCCTCGCCCGGGCGCTGCTTGAGAAACAGCTCCCAGCCGACACCCGCCCCACCTCACCGGCGCAAATACATATTCCCTCCATTGTTCAGATACGCAAAAAATTACCAACTTCGCTGCGTCCGGTTCTGAGTTAAAATGATTAGGTTTCATACCCCAGAATACGCCTCTGTCGAATCTTGCCAACACCAGATATACCGCACCTATGATGCAATAAGCCTTTCATCTCATGTAGTCCGACGCTTCGACCTGCAGTATGAATACAGTAGTTATGCCCCCCAACGCTTCATATTTCTATATGAGGTATTACCTTGTCAACCCCCTTGGTTCGAACTGAACGACCACATTTCTCGTCATCACTCACCTATTTCTCAGGTTCGATGCTGTCCGAAGTCCCTCAGTAGCTTCGTTGTTGTTGTCGAGTTTTGAAGAAAAAAATAATTCTCAATTCACGGCCGCTTCTGGTCCTAGGATCACGACACCAATTTGTAGTACTCACTGGGTCTTGATGTTCTGATGTAATCAGAACCTAATTAATCTGCTCTGCGTTGTGTATAAATCTTTTAACCCTGTGGTACTTATAACAAAACCAGGAAATGGTTTTACCCGGCGTCAACAGAGAAACGGCGGTTTGAAGAAAAAGATTTCCGAGCAGATTTGATCAGCAAGAATCCGGGTTTTTATTAGGATTCAAAAGCAAGTTACAAATCAACGATTTGAAGATTTAGTGCAATGAATTCTGCTAGAAGAAATCACTAAGCCGAAGTTTAGCAGAATTCAGTCTAAACGTCCAATATCTAAACAACTATAAGCATCTCTCGTTCTCGGCTCTTGTCTTCTTTGATGGTAATCTCTCGTCTCAATGCGTCGACGCGGTCCTCCATCCAGTGGGAGAAAAGGATGTGTAGAATGGTTGTTCCTCGCTCCGTTTATTCATGGGGTTGTGTCTCTCTCTCTCAGAACCTCGTAATTTAAAGACTAGCTTCCACCCGCCAAACGTTACGTCATGAGGGCGGGTCTTTCTGAGAGTCAGAGAGCTTCCTATTGGATAGCCAGTGGTCGTGACCGTTTGTAGTCTACCTCCACGTCTGATTCGCTGACACTAGATGAAAATAGATGCCTGTCTCTGTGAATAGCCATGGGCCGGAAACGCCTTTTAAGGCTATCTCTGCTGGGGGTAATGTTCTCCCCCCAGATATCAAACGGTTACTTTTAACAGCTGCTTGTGGCAGCGTCTGTTGGGGGATCAACTGTAAACCAGCTGCATCTTGGCTGTTTCTGTTGTGAGGAGTAATAAACCTGTGTTTTAGGGCCTGGTGCCGATTTCCATTGTCTCAGCCAGCCCCCAAACATCAAGATAGCTTTTGATCTATTGTAACTAAGGTTTGGCTTGGGGAGTTTGAGACAGAAGTCTGGCTTGTCATTGTTTATGATCAACACGCCACTATTGTATCTAAGTCTCGGCTTGAGGAAGTCTATTGTAAGAATGTATTCAGCCTATTGTGCTTAACTCAGCCTCTATACCTCCACCTTCCCCCTCTCCAGGCGTCAGGTGACGGTCGCTGTGAGTCAGAATGTATGTTGCGTGCTTTACCACCTCTGCCAGGTTGTCCTTCTGCTCCAGCGTACAGTTATTAAACAGTTTGCTTATGAAAAACTACTACAATATCAACTGAGCTTTACAAAACTGTCATGGAAGGTGACTACTCTATTTCCTGTATTGGCCCTTTGATAATAATCCTGATAATAATTTACAGAAAGAAGAGATAGGTTGAAAACCTTATTGATGATTTATATATGAATATATAAGATAGAGATAGATAAGATATATATATATATATATATATATATATATATATATATAGGGGGGAGATGACCGTTTGAGCGGTGGAAGAATAGTGGTCTAATATAGCGCTGGCAGTCAGAGAGTGTGTTGCAGGGGAGGCTGTGCTGGTTAACATCAACAGCTGATTAGTCACATCATCACAAGGTCAGTGTCTACAGCAGCGCAGTGGAACAACAGAGGGGGATAATATCAACTTTCCCGTTGCTATAGTGATCTGGGTCAAATAGCTATAACCCTAACCAGCAGAGGGGGGAGAATATGGAAGAGCAGCTTCAGGCATTAGATGTTATTTCAAGCATACGCTAAATACATTACATTGACCATAAAAGCATGCCGTGATAACGATTTAGACATGTAACTTTGTCCATGAGGCCCAACTCTTTTTCATTGTGAGAAAGGGAACTGCACCCAGAAGACTCCTCCAGTCATCTGCATCAAAATGTGAAGAACTAGCATTATTCTTCAATAACAAAATAACTTCAATTAGGGCCAGCATTAGTCGTGATACAGACATGGGACAAGTAGCAAAAACCCTGCGGGAGAGTAACTATAGGGAAATTTGCTTGCGTCTGAGTAATCAGACTATAATCACGGCCCTTTTGGTCGTTATTAAAAGTGATAGACAGGTAATTTGCCAATGAGAGATATCGGTGTTTTTTTCAATGTATATTTTGGTTTATAAACTAATATAAAGCAATATGCTCTAAAGTTTACTAAAACAGACAGTAGCAAATTAATGGTCACATTTCTATGGTATCTGTTCGTGTGCGTTTCCTTCACACCAGAAAAGACAAGCATGTGAGGCAGAGACTAGGGATGAAAATGAACTGGCAAACTCCAGTACATTTATGTGGAAACTGAAAATGTTGATTAATGTGCATTGTCCCTGGTAAATTAATAGTGTCTTTCTTTTTAAGTGGGAGTCGCGTTCTACAGTAGCGGCTTCAGATATAGCTGTTTTAAGAGTATTATGTGTATAGCCACGTTCTCTAAAGCGATCATACATTTCTCCGCTCTTTTCTCTAAAAACAGCCTCACTGTCACAGATTCTACGTACTCTTTTAAATTGGCCGTAGGGAACATTATTGATCAAAGTAGAGGGATGGAAGCTCTCTGCATGTAAAATAGTATTTTTTATGCGTTAACTTCCTGTACAATGACGTATGTAGGTCACCATTCAAATCTTTAGTGATTTCTAAGTCCAGAAAATGGATCTTATCAGGACTAAAATCTAGAGACAGGTTTATATTTGGGTTAGTGTTGTTCAGAAATGCTTTCAATTCATCAATAGTGGTTTTCCACCACATAATGCTGTCATCTATATGATCTTATCTTTAAATACGTTTTGAGTGTTGAACACATAGTCCTCCTCCCATTTTCTCCATATCCTCTGTTGAGTTACTATAGTTACTTTGAAGAAAAAGATTGAAAAAACATGGGAAAAATGTATGAAGGTTGCCAACTTCAAGACGATATTATCAGAGCAACATAACCACATACCACTTTAACATGACCTTTAATGGATTGGAAACTTTATTAACAGATTGCAGAATGGGTATAATACAGTAGGGCTCAATACACACAATTGTTAAGGGGATGCAGACCAGAGAAAGACTTTTCAATCTCACACTCTCACACACACAGTTGTACTAGCTGGGACTAGTGCATTTTCTGGGCACACACTCTTTGAGCCCTGTAGTTGCTATGCCACTACTGGGTCTTTGAGTAGATTCATAGTACTACACATACTTTTCACCTACTGAGTCATGTAGAATCAGGTATAATGCCAGGACCGTTCTTAATAGAGTTAAGCTAATTCCAGGGCGTCAACCTAGGCTGTTTCTGACCTACCAGGGGCTGTGTTCAAGATCGCTACATTTTAGAACTCTTATGTGGAGGTCAAGTTTTGGAGTCATATATTCTTTCAGTATGTTTTAAAATTGTGCTTTAGCGTTTGTGGGTGTTTTTAGCTGTTTGGTCAAGCAGTCAAACACTTGCCTTAGAGTTGGAAAGATAAAGATTTCTTGCAGAGTTCGTCTGTTTAAGGCGAGACACCCCAGGTGAATAGTCGAATATACTTTTATTTAAATTTTTTGTTGATTTTGAGATTTTGTTATATTTTGCTTCCTAAACATGTCTTCTATGGAACTAGTTACAATAAAACGTCAATATATTTGTTCTTAGTTTATATGTACATAACAAATTGGGAACGTTTCATAGTGATATCTATTCAAATATTTTTTGCCTATTAGGGGGTACTACACTGTACTACACTGTTTGTAGCCTGTGTGTAGTTCTGTTCAGTTCAGTAACATCATTATTATTATTATTCAGTTATCAGGCATGTGTTTAGGTTGTCTATTACTAATGGTTTGGTTAGGTATTGTGTTTGTAAATATCTGTTTAATAAAAAAGTATGGCATTTTACAATACGGAACTTTGAAGGCGTTTTCCCAAAAATGAGTTTTAAGAGTCACATACACCAAACCTTCCAGTTCTATTCATATCTATGTTCTGAAGGTATTTGCAGAGGGGTTTGTTGATATCGCATTCATACCCTGCTCTAATATGTCAACAAAATGAAGCTATAATTTTGAAAATGGCTTTATCCACTGTTCAGATTTCTGTCCTGGAATTATATGCAAATTAGTGCATATTTAAGTAGATCAGGCCTCATTTGCATATTTAAACATACAATTGCAGGAAAACTTGTAATACAAAAGAGTATTGTCTTAATATAAGTAATCAACTGGGGAAGTTTCATTGTGATATATATTAGTTAATTTTTTACCCTGTTCACCTGCAGTGTCTCCCCTTAAGTTCAATTCAGTCTTAGACCTTGTAATGTCCATGGTTCACATAGTTGACTTTATGTTCATAATGTTCAGTGAGCTTGGTAATGTTTAGTTCTGACCTATAGAGGGTGCTCTAGGTTTTACTCCTCAAGAGCGAGACACTCGGGTGATCTTGTCAGTGCACTACGGAGAAGCAGCGGGAGTATTGTTATTGTGGTAGTTCTAGCCATAAGAGCAGGAATGTGTCTGTAAGCTTGAAGACGTTCATAAAGAGTCAAACCAGGAATCAATGTGTCGGAGCCTTCATTCTAAAACTTTACACTGGCGACGAGGAGTAAAAGTTATATTTTTGTATAACCATGGCTGCTGCATTACCATCGTTCCCTACTTTTGATACAAGTGACGATCACAGCTCATCTATCCGTTGGAGAAAGTGGATACAGCGTTTTGAAAATTTCATTGTTGCGTTGGATGTCAAGGATGAAACAAGACAACGTGCGATGCTTCTACATTATGCAGGGGAAGGTGTACAGGACGTTTTTGATACACTGTCAGACACGGGTGACGCAAAAGACTATAAAAAAGCTAAAGATAAACTGAGTGAGTATTTTTCCCCTAAACTCAACGTCACATACGAGACTTACAAATTCAGACAAGCTATACAATTGGCTGGAGAAAGTCTCGACTCTTATCACACTAGGCTGCGACAGCTAGCAGCAACCTGTGAGTTTTCTGATGTTGGAAGAGAGATCAAGACGATGATTATCCAGACGTGCACATGTAATAAGCTGCGACGTCAAGCACTACAGAAACCGGAGATGACGCTGACTGAGCTACTATCACTGGGTAGAACCATGGCACTTGCCGAGACTCAAGCATCAGGAATGGAGCAAACACGACACAGTTCGGCTCAAGGAAACACAAGGGAAGATGTTTTGGCTATGAATATGGGGAGGGGAGCTACAAATAAAAGTTGCTATAATTGCTCTGGCATTTTTCCCCATCGTGAGGAAACACCGGACAGCCCACATCAGCTTGCAAACAGACGGAAGCGAATACAGTGGATGATATCCTCACTGAGTACGATGGTCTATTCCATGGATTGGGCAAGTTGGATGGGGTTCAAGTCAAGTTACACATAAATAAAGACGTTTCTACTGTCACACAACCTCATAGAAGAGTGCCGTTTCATGTGAGGAAGCGGGTTGAAGCTGAACTACAACGCCTGGAGGATCTCGATGTAATTGAAAAGGTTGATGGCCCCACTCCATGGGTTTCTCCGATAGTTGTTGTTCCAAAGCCGAAAGACCCGGAAGGTGTGCGTTTATGTGTGGACATGAGGGTACCAAATTGTGCCATCGAAAGAGAAAGACATCTCACACCCACAGTAGATGACGTGATACAGGCACTCAATGGAGCCAAGTTCTTCTCAAAGCTGGATTTAAACAGTGGATATCATCAGCTAGAACTGGATCCATCCTCACGATACATCACAACATTCTCCACTCATGTAGGGCTACGACGTTACAAGAGACTGAGCTTTGGGGTGTCGTCGGCTGCAGAGGTGTTCCAAAATGCCATTCAACAGGCCCTGGATGGCATTCCAGGAGTCATCAACCTCAGTGATGACATTCTGGTTTTTGGGGAAACCAGGGCTGCCCATGATCAAGCTCTCAGGGCAACCTTTCAGCGACTGAAAGAAAAAAAACTGACTCTCAACAAGGCCAAGTGCTCATACGCACAGACCACTCTTGACTTCTTCGGATATACGTTCTCAGATGGAGGTTTCTCTCCAGATCCTAAGAAGGTTCAGGCGATTCATGATGCTGCTGCCCCGACCAATGCAAGTGAGATACGCAGTCTCCTTGGCATGGCAAACTACAGCGCCCGATTCATAAAGGATTTTGCCACCATAACTCAACCCTTGCGAGACCTGACAAGGAAATCTGCTCATTGGACGTGGACCGAAGAACACCAGAGGTCTCTTAATGAGATGAAACGCAGCCTTACTAGTGACACTGTGATGACCTACTTTGACCCACGCCAAATTTACCTAAGGTGGATGATCACCACTCTCAATCAGCTGACATGCAAGGTGTCATAGACTGGACTGAAATAGATCCTCACTACACTGCAGAACGTGTATGCCCTGACAGCCCCAGGCCACAGCCACCTGGTCACAGGTACCCAGTGAGGGAAAGCAGAAGACCCCCATCATACCTCACTGACTTTGAATAATGTGCATAATGTTCTAAAATACATTGTTGAGTTCAACTAATGTGTAGTTATTGTTAAAGAAAAGAAATGTAAGGAAAGGAGGGTTGTAATGTCCATGGTTCACATAGTTGACTTTATGTTCATAATGTTCAGTGAGCTTGGTAATGTTTAGTTCTGACCTATAGAGGGCGCTCTAGGTTTTACTCCTCAAGAGCGAGACACTCGGGTGATCTTGTCAGTGCACTACGGAGAAGCAGCGGGAGTATTGTTATTGTGGTAGTTCTAGCCATAAGAGCAGGAATGTGTCTGTAAGCTTGAAGACGTTCATAAAGAGTCAAACCAGGAATCAATGTGTCGGAGCCTTCATTCTAAAACTTTACAGACCTGTCCTCTGGTAAGGATGTGAGAACTACAACGTGTCACCCCCAACCTCTAAACCTGAGTGGCAGTGTAATTGACCTATCTTACAGTTAAACACAGAGTCTATGTAAAATGTTACCGGACAGTTTTTTATTTTTATTTCTTTTTTCTCCTTTTCCTTTGGTGAAGTCTCTCGCTGAGCGTGTCTCTCTTCAGTCTCCTGTGCAGTCCAGGCACCCCGTCTCTGCCCGAGAAGAGGACGCGCAGAGGACCGCTGTTGAGTGCTGGCCCAGCTATTCTACTGAACCGGGGTTCTGCTCTGCAGTTACAGCTATGACACTGGACAGTTCTCCGTGACCATCAGCCGAGACAAAGATCTGTGAGACGGTTTCCAGCAGACCTGTTCCATCAGGGCCACAACCAAGGGCCTGAGTGGGGGAGCCGACTACAGCTGATTATGGGGAGACAAGCTGGCCCAGCTAATCTACTGAACCAGAGCTCCACTCTGCAGCTACAGCATGGACACTGAGACAGTTTCTAGCAGGCCTGTTCCATCGGGGCCACAACCAAGGGCCTGAGTGGGGGAACTGACTACAGCTGGTTTCTGAGAAAGTAAGCTGTCCCAATCTGCTCCAGAACTAGGAGGCAGAGGGCCTATCGGCTAGTGAACGTTGGGGCGCTAAGACCATCGACCGACAGCTGACTCCAGTCTGATAGGATCAGTGGTCCTGAGATAAAGATCTTAGAGACAGTTTCCAGCAGGTCTAAGCCATTCACCGGACAGGCTCCTTGCATCGGGGGGGAGGATCATCAGGACCGAGCCACGGCATACATGGACTGCAGAGGAGGGTGTTTGGACCATCGGCCGGGGGAAGGAGGAGAGACCGTTCCGGGATTCGTCACGGATAATAAATGACGCAAGTTTGTACCAAGACACATACAGATATTACGGTATCATCCTAAGAGGTATTAGGTAATACTGTACGGAACTTGTTTCAGGATGGAGATGTTTTGAATATGCTGTACGTTGCAATGGTAAACTTGAGTTATGTGTGACTTCCCTGAGATTATATTTTCATTCTTTGTGATGAGTCTGCAAATTTTGTTTTTGTTTCTTGCTGTTAATCTGTTTTCGCTAAAGAGTTTTGTGAGAATGTTTTTGTTTTGAATAAGGGGAAATTATCTTTTTGGCGAGATACTCTCCTGTTTTCTTTTGTGATTTCTATTTTTCAGCTTGGTGGTGGGAGTAGTATGGCCTTGAGCCTGGACACTGTGTTGTGAAATCCCGACCATCCAGACAGGGGTTTTGCTGGAGACCACCTGTTTACCTGTCATCCGTCATCATTCATTGATGTGTGGATTTCGTTCTCCCTCTAGTGACTGTTTTTAGATAATAAAAATAGTTTTTGCTGAGTTATTATAATTTGTGTTATTTTTGGTTTTAATGATGATAATATTTTTTGTTGTCTTTATGAAGTGATAATGATTGATTATTATCAGAGGAGGGAACTGTCGTGGAAATATATTATCATGTTCTTATATATCTGTATGGAAATATCATGTTATACAGCTTGAGTTTCAATATGACCAGATTGACTGGTTAATGTGTGTATGTCTCTTTAAGATCACTCTGACATCCTACCAGTCATAACAAAGTTGTTGTTTGCTTCCAGTTACTGAGAAACCATTTTGTTTACCTTCATCATCATATCTGCTATATTATGTTATGTCTGACAACTGTGTATTTGACATACGTGTGAACAGCGTTCTGGGTCAGTCTTTGGCCAGGCGCTAGTGGGTTAACATATTGTCTCTGGCTGTTGACTGTCCTTTCATACGTGGCCACGGTGAAATAAACGTTCTTCTTATTTGTTAATAAACTTTTCTATTATTAATAATGACTCAGAATGATTTGTAAACGGCTCATCGTTTAGTCCTTTTAATACTTCCCATTACAGTACCCACATCAGCTAGGACCTCACCTGGGCTCACAACACCCAACAGATAATTAAAAAATCCCATCAACAACTGTACTTCCTAAGAAGGCTGAGAAAATTTGGCATACCACCCAAAAGCAACTTCTATAGAATTACGGTTGAGAGTGTCCTTACCAGCTCAATCACGGTCTGGTATGGAAACTGCACTGCTAAGGAGGGGAAGGCACTCCAGCGAGTGATTAAAACTGTTCAGTACATCTCTGGAGCAGCCTTCCCCTCACTACAGGACTTTACTCTACCAGGGCCAACAGGAAAGCACATAACATAATTAAGGACAGTACACACCCCCAATATAGACTCTTCAACCTCCTGCCATCAGGCAGGCGATACAGGAGTCTGAAAGCCAGAACTACGAGACTGACAAACAGTTTCTACCCACAGGCCATCAGGCTCATGAATGCCAGCTCCTCTTGAATCTTTAATCTTAAAACCATTGGTAAACAAATGTAGTGCTGAAAATACATCATACATTCTGTAGAGATGGATTTATGGCGTGATGTCATTGTCGGTCCGGACCGGACCGCTGAGGCTTAAGAGGTTAAAAGGCATAGTGAGTAGTTTCAGCCACTATACTATAGGGAAGTGTAGTGGTTGTTTCTGGCCGGTCCACCTCACTTGAAATCGCTTTGAAATGTATTTCCCCATTGCCCATTTCTAAGTCATCTCGTTTAAAACAAATAAAGCATGAACATTTGCATGGTGTACCTTTCTGTGCGTATTCATCCACAATCTATAGCTCAACATGAAAATATTCGCAATTAATCGTAAAATAATTACGTCAAATTTGATTTCAACCAAAAATGCTGCCAATAATGTTAGTGATAGAAGGGAACTCATTTTGTGCACAAATGGAAAGCTTGCCAATGTTCATGAGGCAGAATTGTTACAAAGTCATCCACACCTGCTTGCCTCAACGACTACCGCCCTGTAGCTCTCACCTCCATAGCCATGAAGTGCTTTGAGAAGCTAGTGAAGGGCTACATCTGTTCCTCCCTCCCCAATCCATCAACCTGGACCCCCTGCAATTTGCCTATCGCCCCAACAGGTCCACGGAGGACGCCATAGCCCATGTGCTGCATACAGCAGCATCACACCTGGACAAGAGGCAGGGGAACTATGTGAGAATGCTATTCATCGACTACAGCTCAGCATTCAATACCATAGTCCCCTCCAAACTCATAGCCAAGCTCAGAGACCTGGGCTTGAACTATGACCTCTGCCAATGGGTCTTGGACTTCCTGACGGGCAGACCCCAGGTGGTGAGAGCAGGCAACTGCACCTCCTCATTCATCACTCTCAACATAGCCAGGGCTGTGTTCTGAGTCCCCTCCTCTACTCGCTGTACACACACGACTGTGTGGCACAGCGGAACAACAACACAATCATCAAATTTGCTGACGACACAGTAGTGGTGGGCCTGATGTCTGCAAACGACGAGAGGGCCTACCTGGAAGAGGTAGAGGTTCTGGCGGATGGTGCCAGGAGAACAGCCTCTCCCTGAACGTCAGCAAAACAAAAGAGATGATTGTGGACTTTAGGATGTCGGGTCAGGGACTACAGCCCCCTCAGCATCGACAGGGCACCGGTCGAGAGAGTGAACAGTTTTAAGTACCTCGGAGTCCACATATCCAAGGACTTGACATGGACCACACACATTGACAGTGTAGTGAAGAAAGCACGACAACGCCTTTACTTCCTTAGGCGCCTAAGGAGGTTCAACGTGAGTCCGAAGATCCTTAAGAACTTCTACTCATGCACAATAGAAAGCATCCTGACAGGCAATATCACCTCCTGGTTTGGGAATAGCACCGCACAAGACCGCAGCAGACTACAGAGAGTGGCCCGCTCAGCCGAACGCACAATTGGAGGTGGGCTTCCCACTCTCCAAGACATTTACAACAAGCATTGCATGGGTAAGGCTAAGAGAATAATCAAAGACTCTAGCCACCCAAACAACAGCCTCTTTGAACTGCTGCGGTCAGGCAAGCGATACCGGAGTCTCATGGCAAGCACAGAGAGACTCAGAAGGAGCTTCTATCCCCAGGCCATCAGGATGCTCAATGACAATCAATGAAAATAACACTATCACAAACCATCAAATACACTCACAGCACACACATCCACACGTACACACTCACTTTAATAAACAACTCACCCACTTGACCCACTTTAGACACTGAACACACTTTATATTTATTGGTACTGGTATATCTGTATATTTTACCTCATTGCACCTCACCACCACACATTGTACTGTATTGTACTGTATGGGAACTCAGCTACCTTCTCTACTCTGCACTGTATATTGTATATTGTTGTATATATGTATATTGAACATTTTTGTTTTGTTTACACTTGTTTACGTACTTGGCTTTCTATTATTTACTTATATTATACTTTTTATACTTATCCTTGTATTATCCCACTGCCCCCCTAGATGGCGGCCAAACTCAGTCTCAGAGCAGGGGTGGGCAATTATTTTTCCCGGGGGGCCGAATGAGCAACTGAAAATATGTTGGGGGGCCGGGCCAAAATTCCAAACTCAATTATGCATAATATAAATTTTATTTATATAAAAAAAAATATCAAGTGTCCCATTTCACTTGTTATATTTCCACATTTTAGTGTTCTTCAGTTATTTTTTTTTCATTCAGTGTGAGAAATACAGTCTCTGTTGAGCTTTAACAAGTCCATCAAAGTCAGGTTGCATGTCTGAGGTGGAGATGCGAAGCACAGCTGCCAGATGTTCATCAGTGAGAGAGGATCTGTACCTGGACTTGGTAAACGTCATGACTGAGAATGTCTGTTCACATATGTAGGTGGATCCAAAGAGAACCAACATCTTCTGAGCATGTATCCTAAGCGTATACTGTGCGTGTGAACGTTGACATGAAAAAAATAAAAGTAAAAAAAAAAAAAAAGTAAAAAAAAAAAAAAAAAAAAAAAAAAATTATTTTTTTTTTATTTTTTTTTATTATCATGTAATCTTTCGCGGGCCGGTCAGAATCATCCCGCGGGCCGGATCCGGCCCGCGGGCCGTACAATGCCCAGGTCTGGTCTAGAGGATTGTAGCTGATGTGTCACTTCCTGGTTCTAAACCCCTCGTGGCTCTGCGGCCATTTTGTCTGCTACATTTTTTTTCCTTTTTTTTCTTTTTTCCACCGTCCCTTTAATGCCTCAAACATTCTCTCGCTACCGACCACACCTGTAACGTTTGTTCACTGCTCCCTTCACGTCCCAGTCCCGCTTCCCGCTTTCTGCGTTTTGAACAGTAATCAAACTAAATACGATGTTGCCCCTTTAATTGAATGAACATCTCCCCTTTGCCTCCCTTCCCATTTTTGTGAAGTTGTTGAGACTCACTTTATCTTTTCACCGTCAGTTGTTCTGGTCCATGGCGCTGTTTATCTCTCCGGCCTTGCTCGGCTCGCTCGCTGGGTCCATGGCGCTGGCCCTGCTCGCTCGCTGGCTTGGCTCGCGTCCACGGCTACCCCTTCACGCCTCGGCACTGCACACAGTCTCTTCCTTTCAAGCAACTTCAAAGCAAGCAATAATCCGGGTCCAAACGGCATCAACTGTAAGATCCTGATCAAACTGGCCAGTATCACGTCTTCGTCTGTTTTGGCCCTCCATCCAATTCCTCTGCGTTGTGTCATTTTAATGGTCCTGACGTCTACGACACTGGCTGATAAGATCCTATCTCCCCCGTTAGTGCAATCCATAAACCATACTAATTCTCCACCTCCGTAAAAATTCGACACTTCGACACCGTGAAATACCTTATGAGGAAAAGCGTTGTTTTATTGCTATAAACAGAACCTCATAATCAGATGTTATCAGATGTTATCAAATTGTATCGTCCTTGAAGAGTCTATTCTAATGATCTTTCGGTGTGTTCGTCTATCGTCCTTTTGTTATTCAGTCCAATAGTGTTCAGGCCTGGTCTTTAGCCTAACCCTCCTCGCGTTAGCCGGAGCTAATGATGATGTGGCATTCTTCCTCCTCCCCCCCCCCTCTCAATGAGAGGAGAGAGTGTCTTCTGTGTGATCTCAGTCCTACTCACTCTTGGTCAGATTCTAGTCTGCCTTACACCCGGAAACACCGTTCGACTTATAGATCCTCGCCGTAGCAATGATAGCCCACCCCTTTCTGGTTGTCATGTGCCGCGTTGTCATGACAACTGCGTTAATAACCTTTCACACCATTAAACGTTTCATTCACTGTTGCATTAAAGAGGTCACCCCTCTCCCTCGCTCTGGGCCTACAGTACACTCGCTCTTATCTCAGATGTCCTTACAAGGAATGTCAACAAACACCCTCGCTGGCAGTGTGGTGCTCACTCGCTCTGAACCAACCTCTGCTAAGCCAAACACATTTCTGCCCTCTCTGACCTGGCACCGTTAGATGCTACCATCTTCCCCCAATCTATACATCACATACATTGAAAAAGCACCCCAAATCCCTCACTAGAGCACCATTAAAACAATGTGATGCGTACCATTTAAACTAAGTTCAGATCAAACTGTCAAACTACACATTACAAATCAAATATGACTCAGGATCGAGCAATACCATATCAAAATTACCACTACAAATGTTGTCAGAAACATATTTTAGGTTCAACTTTAGGTAGAAAAAGAGAACATGACAAGTGAACAAGCCACCATTTTCTCTTTGAAAATGGGAGCAGAGATCCAGGGACTGCCCACTACTAGCCACTAGCAGCACGTTTATCCAATCAGGTGCATTTCATGGGGGGGAATGGGAAGTAGGGAGGGGATACATGTACACAACATACACATAACATGTACTTGCTGCCCAATGGTTGACACCCAGAAACGTGCAGAGCACAACAAAATAATAAAATACAGGCAGAAGGAAGGGTCTCTGCAGATAAAGACTCCACCACACACTTCTAGTGGATCATAAGTGATGATTGAGAGGGATTATGTTTGTGTGAGTCTATACATAATTTTTTTTAGGATAATTCTAATTTCAGCAAATGTCTTAGTTACACGATTGTGTATTTAAAATTATCACTGTGGCAAAACAAGGCTTTTGTTTTGAGAAAAATTAAGGGCATGTTTAGAGTGGCTCCATGCTGCCCGCTAGTGGTCAGAAAATAATTATATATATAATAATACCATAATAATAATTCTGGGACATCCGGTTTGACGACAGTATGACAGTCGCATCTGTCACAAGCTCCGCTCCAGATTTTGTTAATTTCGCTTAAAAACCTACTTTATACAACACTAATGTGTTTAAACCTCGACGTATATATTAACTAAGACCTTCAACTAACTATATCAACAGTGAAACGCAGCATGCCAGCAAAGAAAGATAACTCAAAAAGCTGTGAAGCAGATTCTCCAACGGTAGACGGTGCGGTGACACGTTCCACAGTGAAGGGAAAAGCAGACGCTATTGAGAATAAAAAGCCCGACAATAGCATGGATTCCAACATTCCTACGACCTCAGCCGAGACAGTCATGGAGAGTATGTCACCCGACTTCAAAACGCTGATGACAGCTATGATGAAGATCTTAACCGACAAGGTTAATGATATTGCTAGAGCTGTGGAAAGAGCCGAGATTAATGCTACCGCATTTAAGATAGCCATAGAGGCTAAACTTGAAGATATCAAGACACAGGTTGTAGCACAATCCGATCGCATAACGGCGGTTGCAAATACTGGGATCGAATACTCACGGAAACAAGAGGAGAAGAATAAGGAACTACTTGAAACTATCGCAGGAAATGCAACTGGAAAACAAACAGCTCCGGCAGATGATCCAAGACAACAAGGAAAACTTGATCCATCTGCTAGAAATAGAACGGCACGCCTGCAGATTTAACCTCTGTATAGTGGGTTTGGATGAATCAGTCAATTGCACAGATGCCAAGTTTGCTGCAGTGCTAGTCGAAATTCTAGGTCCTGATATCCTACCTACAGAACCGATAGTGGACAAACGTTACAGAATTGGCACTGAAAACTACAACAACAACAAGGAAAGAGTGATAATTGCTAGTCTACGGGAAACTGCAACAAGAGACACGATTATCAGGGAATCACGCAAGAAATGGGGAAAACTGATGTACAAAGGGAAAAAAGTGTGGTGCTATGAAGACATGTGCAAGGAAGCCATAACTCTGCGGGCCCACTACAAGGGTGTAGGACATCAAAAACGGCAACATACAAGCTTTTGACAACATTGAGAAATAAGTAATTTGATATAAAACGCTAAACACCATATATATATATAGATTCATGGTAATATGCAGGTCATGATTTGATACTGACCATTTTGGAACATTCTAGAATTTCTATTCTATTTTTCTTACTTGAAGCCTATAGGGGTCCCCACACGGCGAGCGATTTTAGCCAGGCGACCGATTTTTTTTGCGAGCCGACAGACAGAATTGTATCGCCTTCATTGTTATGAATGAGACAGCCCCACACGGCAGGAGATTCTGAAGCGACGGTCGCGCAACTATTTCTGTCGCCTCGCAAAATATCGCCTCGATCCTATTTTTTGAGGCGACACAGCAGGACAATGAGGAAATAACATCTGACTTCTACACTAGTAGTGCAGAAGTTCTACTGGTGTATCATTTGTACACCTTTAATGTATCAATACATTCATTGATCAATCTACATATTATTACCATGCTACTTATGTTCATTATTATAACGGGAACAATTTAAATAAATAACGTTAGTTTGAGAAGCTATAGTCATTGTCATTAACTAATAAATGAACAATGTGCCACGATGCACACTAAATAAGTTGTGGGTGTTGACAGAGTTTAATGTCCAGGCTGCAGCTGATGTAGTTTATACGGTTTATTGTCCAAAGAAAATGATGGTTGAGAACAGAAGTTTGCGTCAGTGAACAAACATTCTCTCTCAGCAGGTGTATACTTGAAACAATAACCACACCCACCCCCAGCTAGACAGAGCGAAAGTTGGGACACGCGCCTGTGACATGCAGGTGCAGCCTGTCAGGCTCGTGTGCCCCACTTCCCCCCAACAAAACCCCCAGAGGGCGCGCATCTCCAGTGACATAACAACCTCAGCATCAAACATACAGAACACATTATATAGCTTACATACATTATACATTACATACTAACTATGGATGACGAAAAATTGATCACAGTTATTCAGAACTTCAAGGAACTGTACGATCCGAGCTGTCAACAATATAAAGACAATATTAAGAGAGATCAGGCGTGGAGATCAATTTCATTAACGATGGGCTGCTCTGGTAAGTATACCTCAGTTAGCTAGCTAACTATAGTATCAGACACAGCTACCTAGTGGCGAATTATTTGCCCATATCTTATGACTAATGTTTATATTTAATAGGCTATAGTACTCAAGTGTAATCAATTAATGGATACTTTTATAATTATTAAATGTAAATGTCTAGTTTCTACACATCAAACATTTATTTATTTGTATTACTTTTCGAGATGACTAGATCCTGAATATCAGTGCTTTAATCCAACCAATCTCCATCTAGTGGATATGAAAAAGAATACAAGGAACACAAATCAATATTCACATTTTCAATTTGCAGTTGATGAATGCCAAAAGAAATGGAAGAACCTGAGAACAACGTATGTTCGAAAAAGAAGATCAAACCCACCAAGTGGGTCAGGAGCAACGGGGGAGAAAAGGTAGAAATACATGGAGATCATGGCCTTTATTCACCCCTACACCCAGGGCAAAGGGTATGTATGTCATGTGGTTAAAGAATTACACTTTAAAAAACAGAGCCTAAATGATGATGTTGCCCTACTACAATACATTTTAATTGGACGCTAATTGTGAATGTGAAGCAAAATGGCACTTTGTTTTTGACGTCACATGGGGTGTTATTGTGTCAAATTAAATATCCTCACTGAAAATCAAGTAAAACATTTTTCTATGTTTATAGTGGGGCGACAAACTTGTCTGAGGACAATTTTATGTCTGGCCCTGCGTGCCCCCTTGAGGAAGATGACGATGGGGAAGAGGAGGATGCAGCAGCTGTCCCGGCCACCCCTGCAAAGGTTCGGACACCAGCCCCTCTGACTGGCTGGGGCAAGAGGAAGAAGGCCGGGGAGAATTTGGACAACGCCCTGATGAGCTTCATCACAGCTCCATCGACGCCTGCAGCTCCCCCAACACAGAAGACGGCGATGGAGCTCTTTCTCCTCAGCCAAGTGCCTGTGATGGATGCTCTAACCCCTCCATTGCAGGCAAAGGCACAAAGGGCCATAATCAAAGTTCTGGAGGAACTTCGTGCTCTCCAGGAGCAGGGCAATGTAGCTTCAGCTGGCCCATCAGCCATGAGGCCAACACCACAGCAGTGGGAGCACGGGCAGAGGTACCTTACACCTTTTAATTACTGGGAGCAAAATAGATACATTGCACCTAACCTCTCCATGTACTGTCATGATCCCGCCACCGATCTAGAGGTTTAATGTCTCAGCCAGTCTCTCTCTCCTCTGGTCCTCTGCCCTCTGTTCAGTCACCCATGTTGGCCCAGGTCTTCACCCATGTTGGCCCATGCAAAATATACAATGTTTTTTAAAGTGTAATTATTTAACCACATACTATGCCCTGGGTATAGGGGAGAAGAAAGGCCATGATCTCTTTTTTTGCTCTTCTTTTTCTAACATACGTTGTTCTCAGATTACATTGCATTCATCAACTGCAAACTAAAATGTTATGATGATTGGTTAAATGTATGTTAAATGTCTTGTTCTTTTTAAATAAATGTGTTCCAAAGTCTGAAAATCATTTACTATGTGAAAATGTTCATTTCTAGTTTATATACAAACATTTATTTATTTGTATTACTTTTCAAGATTACTAGATCCTGAATATCAGTGCTTTAATCCAACCAATCAAAAAAAAACGAATACAAGGAAGACAATGGACCACAATGCAGTGACATTTTGTGTAATTACTTAAAGGACAAACATAAATACTCCCACTAGGGTAACAACAAAGAAACATTCATTCAAAGGCAGCTTGATCATACAAAAAAATAACTATACAAAATACACACTAATATACAAAACTATAGTAAATGATCACTTCCTGGCGATGGTCGGCCTACACCATTCTTTCTTGCCATGCCACACTACCCTCTGGTGAGCAGAAATACTCCTGGTACTTCTCTCGCACAGTGTAGGCTTCCCGGGAGCACCTATTTCCACCGATGTTCCTGACTGAGACCATGTTGTCCTCACCGGCTCTTCTCTCATCCAGCCAAACCTGGCTTTCACTGGGCCTCTGCAAGTAGTTGTGCAGGATACAGAGGGTCAACACCAGGGTGCTCACCTTACCGGGAAGCAGATGTATCCTGCTGTAGAGAACCCTCCAGCGGGAGGCAAGAATGCCGAAGGCATTTTCAACTACATTCCTTGCCCTTGAGAGACGGTAGTTGAAAATCCGCTTCTCGTGGGTGAGGTTTTTCCCGGGGTAAGGCCTCATGAGGTAGGTCTTCAGTGGGAATGCTGCATCTCCCACCATCGTAAACGGCACCTTGTCGAGGTGTGCAGCATTTGGGAGTATGTCATCCTCTGGCACGTGGAGGGATTTTTCCTCCATCCCCCTTCCAAGTGCTGAGGTGGCATAAACTCCTCCATCGCTGACCCTTCCAAACTCTCCCACGTGGACAACTCGGAAGCGATAGTCGGCATCTACAAGAGCAAGCAAGACGAGGGAGAAGGTCTTCTTGTAGTTGAAATACAGACTCCCAGACTTCGGGGGTGCCTGCATGACGATGTGTTTGCCGTCTATCGCGCCGAGGCAGTTGGGGAAGTTCCACCTCTGCCCAAACCTTAGAGCAATGGCTCTCCAATCCTCCCCAGTCGGAGGAGGCATCTGGCTCCCCATTAGCCGCCTGTTGATGGCCTCACAGGTGTCCTCCACACAGGCTGCCACAGTCGACTGTCCCATGCGGTAGCAAAATGCCAGACTCACAAAGGAGTCACCTGTTCCAAGGAACCTGTAAAATAAAATGTGTCAGCAGGGAATGTGTTCTTTTTCATATATGATGTGATTCTTGTGTTCTTTTTTTATATATGATGTGATTCTGTTCCTTTTTATATTTTGTGCACAATAAAATATGTGTTTGTTGAACCCCACTATCGCCCAATGAGCCTCTGTACCTGGTACATGTAGTATGACTCACCTCAATGTTACAGCCAGCCTTTGCTTTGCCTCAATAGGCTGCCTGTAATTTGTGGTCTTCTTTTGGATATCGGGTCCAACCACACTCAGGAGAAGATCCATCTGCTCCGCAGACATCCGGAAGTATTTCCGGTGCCGCTCCTCGTCCAATTGTAACTCTGCCACCAAATTGTGGAAATCACCCTGTTGCTGCCTTCTCAGGTTTAAAAAGTGCACCCAGACTCGCCTCCTACGACGTCTCCGACGCAAATATAAAAGAAGGGCTGCAGCCTTCTTTTTATCACCTAAAATTGCATCTGTGGAAAACAAACAATATCATTATTTAACTCAATTTAAGCGAACATTTTAAGTTATAACAATATTTGAATGTTAGTGAATTTAAATGCCCATACCTAGCTAGTTAAATATCACAACTTCATTGTACATGAGAATAATATAGTCCCCTTCGGATGTATATATATTTTATTATCTCTTTTTCTTACAAAGTACTGTATATCTATCTGTATGTCATAAATGTCATAAACTGCATCCTTAGTACTTGTGTGTATTTAGCCGTACTGTATTGTACCCATTCTGCAATCTGTTAATAACGTTTTCAATCAATCACATCATGGGGGGAAATTAGCTAAGGTTTGATTTATTTATTTAAGATTGCAGAATAAATACAGTACACACAACTGCTAATTGGGGTTGCATAACAGAGAGATAGAAAGTCTTGTTTACATCAGGTCCCATTTTCAATTCATCATGACATACAGATATACAGTACTGTTACATCCAGACATTTACTGTAGTTAGAGTATGGATAAATAGCTAGCGTTAAATTAGGCTATCGATATACTAACGTTTAGGTAACGTTAGCTAGCTAGCAAGCTATGATGAACAACCAGTACAGCTAACACGAACGTGTTTACCTACTCTACTTTCGTTAACGTTAGCTGACGTTATGAAAGCTATGATCTGTAATGTCAACTGGATAACGTTAGCTATTTATTCATCTATGCTAATATTGTCAGCTTATTTACTCACCCATTTTACGTGTGTTTCTCCCGATGATTCAATACAGTGTTGAGAGTAGAATTTGCCACCTCTAGAGTTCTAAACAACAATATCCGACGAGAGATGTTTGAGAAGCCGTGACCACTTCCGGTAAAACGATCGCCTCTGGTGTGGGGGGCCAAGTGATTGTCGTTGAGCGACAGACAATTCCATCGCCAGGCGACGTCGGTCGCCCGCCGTGTGCAGACCACTTATGAGTCATAACGGAATATTCTGGAATACACTGGATTGTTATTGTAACTGAGGGGTACAATTCCCTGACTGTATTGATAAGTATGGTATCATTAAACCACTACCGCTTTATGTACTTTAATTACTGGCCATACAGTACATGATATATAAATATGATGAACACTTCCCACAATGAATCGGTTCCACACAAAGTTGTAATTAAGTATTTATTGCAGCAAAAGGTACATAATATACTTCTCTATTTTACTTTGGATGCGCTTATAAGGCAAAGGAATGTGCGTAGGCAAATCAATAATGAATGTCCATTCTCTGGTTACGCAGGAGGTAATTATACAACCTGAATCTTAGGGAATTATATCTATGGTACACTAGTAATATATAGCGGGAGATACTGGAAGGGTCCCCCCGGTTGTAAGCCAGCAGGGGTAGAGGATCTGTCGGTAGTAGAGAGTCTGGTCAACGATGACTAAGGAGACTCCAAGTACAGGAGACGGTGCAATAGTCTCTTGATCCACAGACGAATACAGCTGTTCTCCGTAGACTGTAGCTCCACAGTGAAGAAAGCTAGCCGGCCTCAGGCTCTCTGAGGCGCAGACTCGACGTGGCTCCTCACAGGGTAAATCCCACACGTGTAGGCGTCGGCGATTCTCCGCTCCATAAATCACAGGACCAAAACAAATATAATCCAGCCGCAAAGGGCTATGTAGTCGTCGGGTAGATTAATCCAGTGTACATGTCCACACGGTTCTCGTCTAGGTCTCCTCGGGTGAAAGCGCCATGAAAGCAGCCCAGCCTGGATAAGCACTCTAGCTGATACGAGGAAGCGTTGGTGATGCTGGTCACTGTAGAACTTTAGCCGCACGATATACTATACACAAATAGACTATTACTGACTTAATAGAAATATGTCGCACTCGACGGTATAGCGCCAAACTCTGACAATTCAGTTATTAATTCGCACGCGGTCTCAATGCTCTTATTTGGGGCCAAACAGGCCATACTTCACCGCACGGAGTATCGTGGGTGAGGCTTCAACTTATTGGGTAACTCTACTTCTGTATTCACCTGCGCCATATTTATATGCACGGCGAACAATCTAGTGCCAACCTCATTTCTGTCTCGTATTCCTGGGCAAGGCCGGGCATGTACAGACATGTCTTGACGGTGGCTTTGAACCTGACTCCGGAGGCATGGCCCTGGCGCCTGTGGACCGCTGTCCAATAGGAGACTGAAATATTATGGTCTGTACTAGGCTAAAGGGATATTCCGTGTATATGTACAAGGAATATACAAGGGATATCAAACGATATACAAATACTATGCAATATATATCAATCAATAAATATAGATATTCGGTTTAATCTGATCCTTTGTAACAGTTATTGTTCTATGGCACGAGGAATGTACTGGAACATTAAAACATCAATCTGCAAGTCACGAGGGGCTGACAGCACTCTGGAATACAATACCTTTTTCAATGATGGCCCCGTGAAATAACAACAATATGAGACTTGGTCATGAAATAGATGTGAAGAACAACGACCACCATAACAGATTAATGATCACGCATGACGGGGGACGATCTGCATACAAGTATTTAAAAATGTCCTTGTCATTTAGATGTGTAAACATGCAAAGGTATTTAAAAAAAATAATAATTTAAGTTGATCTAATTCTAAACATCATTATTTCTTATTCTTTATTCTGAAATGTTCTAACCAATAAATGTTAATAGAAGGTTTAAAAAAGAAGAAGAAAAAAAAAGAGGTTTAAATGAGTATACCAATTGAGGTATACTTTTCATTCTGTTATAATTACATTAACGGGAGAGAGGCTTGGTCACAGGTGACATTCTATTAAATTAGAATTAAAATATAGATTCTATGGTATACATAGGAAAGCTTAGGATAAATTGCTCATTCTGGGCAGACCGGAGGTGCAGGAAAGGAAGAAGTTGTACACGAAGGAGGTATCAAATAGGTACCTTGTACGACTCTGTAAGGAAGGGGGGATTAGGTTTTTTTTTGTATGTATGTTTTTATGCTCGTTTTTATACCTCAACAGTGGGATGTAAATCCATTGTGAATTCGCACTCCAGAAATATTACCAACAAATACAAATCAATATGTATAGATTATGGCTAGTTTGAATATAATGATCTGGAACACTGGGGGAATAAATAATCAACATAAACGCAAAAGCGTGCTCACATTGATGAAAAACAAACAGGTTGATGTGGCTCTCTTAAGCGAAACGCACATTTTAGTGGGAGACAAAGCTACGTTAGCGGACAACACATACCATAACTGTTACGATTAGTCCTACGCTTCTTTGGCATGATGGACCCAGATGACAGAGTGGAGATTGATGAGACCGGAGACAGAATGTGACGATGAACAGTTTACTTAAAGACAAGGTACATACACGACTAACACACAGGTAACATTTAACAATGATCGCGCCCAGCAGGGCAGGACAGACAGGACTATATACACCGACTAATTGACAAGACACAGAGGGTAATTTACAAACAAGACACAGGTGTGGTAGACAGAAACAATAGAACACAGAGTACACTGGAAAACAATAACAAATAACCAACCAGACTAAACATAATTACAAACCACAGACAGGGGAACACAAGACTAACAAAGTGGAGACAACAGACAATAAGCACAACAAACACAACTGACAATAAATAACAATAAGTTGGTGTGTGAGCTGGGTGGCAATGTAGACTGAGGGTTATTGTTAATGGGAGGTACTTGTGAATATGACTGTCTGAGACCAGGACCGGAGGAAGTGTTACACATAACATTAGTCACTCTTCCTTTGGAACGAGAACCCGTGGAGTTGCTATAGTCGTGAAACGGAAATTGAATATTGAATTGAAGGGAGTATGGTCTGATGCAGATGGTCGGATAACCATAGCTAAGATTATACACAAGAATAGGAAAATAGCGTTGGTAGCGGTATATGCCCCAAATCTATACGAAACTAATTTCTACACTGCACTCACTAGGGAAATGTTAAACCTTCCAGAATACTCATTTATAATTGGTGCAGATTTTAATGCCATTTGGGACCCTGGGTTGGATAAATCTTATCCCAACTTTTCCAACAAACAAAAAAAGTCATCTAATGCGTTAAAGGATTGGACAAAGAATACAGGTGTAAATGATCTATGGCGATCACTCAACCCCACAACCCGGAAGTACTCCTGTCGATCAGCAAGACATAAAACACTCTCCAGAATAGATTATGTTTTCGCAACCACGAGACAATTTGATAACTATGAAGTCGAGATGGTACCCAATGCATTATCAGATCACTGTTATTTACTCCTAAAAGGATCATTTGGTGTACTATCATCCCGAGCCCCAAGATGGCGCTTTAACACGACACTGCTGAATAACAAGGAATTCATTACACAACTCAAAGAAGCTCTCAGTATTCCTACCAGAGAATGTGAACTCGGTGCCGGACCCTAGAATATTATGGATGTCGGTAAAGGGAATGATCAAGGATTTCACTGATAGCTTTTCATCCAAAATACGCAAGAATCGATGCTCAAAACTGGCGGAACTAGAAATGCTTTACTCTACATTATTTACTTCTTTACAATATAACGACTCGGTTCGACTGGAATCTCAAGTTAATTTACTAAAAATAGAGATTAACGCCATTTATAAACAACAATCTGAAGTACAAATACGTAGCACAAGACAACAGCATTACTCAAGGTTCCAAACCAAGTCACCTACTAGCTACGCGATTAAGAGCTAACGCAAAATTTGCAGATATAACTTCCATTAAAGCACAACAAGGACTTGTAACAGACACCAAAGAAATAAACGCGACATTCAAAGAATTCTACTCCAACTTGTATAAATCAGAAACGACCTTCGATCAAAACAAAATGGACACATATCTTAATCAAATTAACCTCCCCAAACTTTCAGAGGATGATGCTAAACAGTTAGAAACACCAATCACGGCGGTTAGGTGGCGTTTGCGGAGATTGCGTTCGTCACCAACCCCGGAGACGCTAGGATTCGCCTGTTCGAATCCAGCTCACAGCTCCGGGGTTGTCACCAGCTTGGCTGGCCGTTCACACTAATACAATTGGCAGTATTAGAGGGTGGGAGAAGCTGGAGGGGTGGGTCCGGGTCGTTGTAAACAGCGACTCCTACAGTTCGGTCGGGGCGCCTGCTAAGCGCGGATGGGACCTGAGTGGGATAGTGTGATCCTTCCACACGCTACGCCCTCTCAGAGAATATCCGCGCTGCCAGGTGAAAAGAAGCGGTGATTGGCTGGACGTGTGTCGGAGGAAGCACGTGGTAGCCTCCACTCTCCCAGACCGACTGTGGGGGGTAAGTGCGCAGCGACCAGGAAGGGGATTGGGAATTGGCATACGACTAACATTGGGATGGGAGAAAATCGGAGGAAAAAAAAAAGATCAATAAAAAAAAAAAGGAAACACCAATCACACTAGAGGAACTCAGGAAGGCCATATCCGAAATGCAAAGTGGTAGGGCTCCTGGAACAGACGGTATCCCACCAGAAATGTACCTCTCATGTTGGGACATAATTGGACCCCTATTACTTAACATGATTTTATACTCAGTCAAGGAGGGGAACTTTCATAAGAACGACAATATTGCACTCATAACAGTTCTCCTTAAAAAAGACAAAGACCCCACCGAGTGCGGTAGTTATAGACCCTTAAGCCTCCTCGGAACCGATATCAAACTGTTCTCTAAGGTATTAGCCATCAGACTTCAAAAGCATATGACGTCTTTAGTTCATCCGGATCAAACTGGCTTCATAAGAAACCGTTTGATCACTGACAACATAAGACGATTACTATACGTACTAGATGCCAGCAAGGACGACACCACACCTAAGGCGATGCTGTCCCTGGATGCCATGAAAGCTTTTGATAGGCTGGAATGGTCGTATCTATGGGCAGTATTAGAAAGGATGGGGTTAGGAAAAGGATTCATTGATATGATTAAAGTATTATACAAAGACCCATCGGCCATGATTACAACAGGTATAATCACCTCCGCAATATTTCCGGTATCACGCTCTTCTAGACAGGGTTGCCCTCTTAGTCCCGGACTATTCGATTTATCACTAGAACCTTTAGCACAATATATAAGACAATCCCAACTCATAGAACCAATCGTAATCAAGGACACACAACACAAAATTAGTCTATATGCGGACGACGTAATACTGTTCATGCAAAACCCTAACACCGCAATGCCTCATCTTCTCAAGTTGATTAATGACTTTGGCGACCTATCGGGATTTAAGATAAACTGGCCAAAGTCGGCTTTCCTTCCACTGAACGCCCCTGCAAAAAATACAAGTCTTCCAGAAGAAATACCAATGGTTAAACACTTTAGATGTTTGGGAGTTGAAGTATTCCCTACCATAAGCCAAACGGTGAAACACAATTACATAGAAATCCAAAATAAAATCAAATACGACTTTGACAGGTGGTCAAAACTTAAAAACTCAGTACAGGCACGGGTTTCAATAGTTAAGATGGATGTCTTACCTAGAATCAACTTCATCAGCTCAATGCTTCCGTTTCCCCCTCCAGATGGTTACTGGAAAAAATTACACTCTTCCGCATATAAATTTATTTGGAATAACAAACCACCACGTATAAAAAGGTCCACCGCACAGAGAAACAAAGCCGACGGAGGGATGGCATTTCCAAATTTCTTACACTATTTTAAGGCGTACACTTTAAGACCACTGACAACCTGGTTTGAACCCCAAGCATCAGTATCCTGGAGAAATTTAGAAGTAAATATAGTAGCACCACAGAGACTGCAGGACATAGTATACACCAGGCCATGTGAGCGGATCGGAGCATGAGCGGCGCGGGGAGCGGAGCGGGCGGTTTTGACGTGAGCGAGGAGTGGGTTTTAAAATGAGTCGGCGCGACGTCCGGAGCGAGAGTTCTCCTCCGCTCCAATCCACTCCAGGCCGCTCACAGTGGTTTAACACTGTTGATGTAATATATACATGCAGTACAATGCCAAAGCAACAGATGGCGATGTACAAACATGAAGGCCATTTTCAACCTATGAGAAGGGTGAACCTGTGATATCCTGTTCAGGCTTCGTCACTGTAGAGACGCCCACCATAGATATCTATGACGCCCACACTCACTCCTGTTAGAAAAAGTATCGACGCCATTGTTGTTGACGTTAGCTTACATGCTAACGTTAATGGCAGCGACCATAGCATTGTGGCTCGGCTAGCCTATCATCGCTTAATAGAGCTAGTGAATGGATAAACAACGTTATTTAACATTGCAGAATGGCTACAATTACAATGCGGCTCAATACAAACAATTGTTAAGGGGCCCAGGGGGTGTAGACTGTTGTAGTTTGAGCTAATTTACACCATGCTCCAAAAAAAAAAAAAAAAAACTGCCGAGCGATCTGGCGCGGGGAGCGCTCGATTCAAGGTGAGCGGGGAGCGAGCGGAGAGCGACTTGGGGGCGGGGTCAACATGAGCGATTAGCGGAGCGGACCAAGCTTTAAAGAGCGAAGAGCGGATTTCTCGGCCGCGCCGATCCGCTCACGTGGCCTGGTATACACCAAAGTATCAATTAAGCAATGCGAACTGAAATTTGGCCCCATAATTACTCATGCGATCCGGATATGGCGTGAAACACAAAAAAAATATTCTAACCCACATAAATGGCATAATCATACTCCCTTATTCAATAAAAATGCACTCCTGATTGGAAAACGACCTATAAGATTCCCTAGATGGGAAAAGCAAGGCATACATACATTAGGAGATGTTTTCAACAAACAGGGTATTTGTAGTTATGATGAAATAGAAAAAAAATGTAATCTCACCGGTTCCACATATTATTTTTACGCACAATTATTGTTATGTTTGAAGGCTCACGGTGTTCCATTAAGGATACCAATTGCACACCACAGTTACCACACATTTTTCTATGAAAGAGAGACATCGAGAGGTTTTGTATCAGATTTTTACCATCAATTACTAACGGCCTCGTATGAAACCCTCCACCTAGACTCTATTTGGAGGAGGGATATACCAGACCTGGAAAAAGATTTTGATTGGCAGGAAGCCTGGGCAAATGTTCGACTTGCATCAAGGAACCCGGACCATCAACAAATCAATTTTAACTATATTCATAGGACATACTTGACTCCTATAAGACTGAACAGAATGGGTCTTAAACAAGACTCCAAATGCTCCTTATGTACAAATGGGGACGAGGGGACATTTATGCACATGTACTGGGACTGCCCACCAGTTAAGATATTCTGGAAAGAAGTGACCCAGCAATTATCAAATCTCTTAATTCTGAATATACCTGTACACCCCTCTGTATTACTGCTGAATGATGTTTTTGAGTATGCAGTACCTATACAGCTAAAGAGATTGGTTTTATCTGGTATTACAGTGGCTAAAAAACTGATAGCATCACGATGGATTCAACCGGAAAAAATTTGCCGAAAGGTCTGGATTCTTACATATCTCGATGTGATTTATCTAGAAATATCTACAGCAAGAATTTTGGGTCTCAATGAATCCAAATTGACAATGTGGTTAGAAGTGGTGGAGAGAATAAAAGCTAGCATATAATGGTAGTGTCTGGTTAGGAGCGAATGATAATGGATGGATTATCCATTGGGGGGTCCAGGGTGGGGGGTGCGAGCAAGAGCATATATGTAGGGGAATAGATAGCAGGTATTAGGGGTATATTTTGTATAAGACATTTATCTAAACGGTGATTTAATTTGATGTGCACTGTTAACAATGCTTGTATATCTAATCGTGTGTTGTCATGTTTGTTTATGTGTTTGTTTAAAAAATAATAAAAAAATTAAATAAAAAAAAATAATAATTCTGTAATAGCCCAGATCACCAGGGTTGGAACAAGGGGAAGTTAAGATGATGCGGAAGAGATCATCAAAAAAAGTCTATAAACTACTGAGTGCACACACAGGTCACTGAGTGGCCCGTCTCTTCAATAGATACACATGGAAGGGCGGAGCAAGGGGATAATAACATACTAGTTACATACTACACCAGGGGTGGCCAACCAGTCAGAGACTAAGAGCCACAAAAATTACTGTGGTACCACAAAGAGCCACACCATATATACCAGCGTTTCTCAAAAAAGAATTCAGTCACGGCACCCTTCATGTGTTTATACTGTAGGTCCCACCCTCTGGCCTCTGATGTTGCTAATGTCTTTTTTATTTGGGTCTTAAGCCAGAGCGGTCCGGTACTGGACCGCAAATGACATCAGGCCATAAATCCATCTCTACAGAATGTATGAATTAATGTTGCGTTTTCTTTTCAAATGTAGCCAAGAGTAAAGACCCTAACCCTGCAAAACAGCAGTCAAAGTGTATATTTTCAGCATTACGTTTGTTTACCAATGATTGTAACTGTTATTAGTGAAATATGATTATAGAAATCTCAGGGCATTGAGTCGGAAACCGGCGCATATTGACGAGAGGAAGTGGCGCAGCCAAAAGTGAGTGTAGTCTTTCGAAGGAAGAGACCCAGGGCTTTTGATGGACTTTCGAATTTCGAAAAACTACCCTACTACCCAGCTCACGCCAGCCCCTGTCAATCATCTGACTTCTGGATACATTTTTTTATTTCTCCCACAAACCTGAACGTTATTGCCATAATACAGAACACAGTTCGTTTCTCTACCGTTCTGTGAACGTCTAGCAAAAAACGATGTTGCAATCTGATGAAACATTTTGGAGAAATGTACATTATAAAAAAGTAACTGTTAGAGCTGCCGCGGTTACCGCATTACCGCAGTATCGCTGTTACATCACGCCCACCGCAGAGTTTAGCTGAATACCGCATCACCGCTGTTTTTTATAATAATACTCTCAACCAAAGCAAGTCAAGTCAAGTCAAGAGTTTTAATTGTCACGGCATACAAGTATACAATGAAATGCGGGTGGTCTTGCCCGCAACGATGTGCAATACAGTGTTACAACATATAATAGAATCCAATAAAAAAACAACATTGTGCAATAAACAGGTAACAGATAACATGGTGTGACATCTCGGTATCTGTACATAGTTATTTACAGAGCATATAGGACATGCTAGGTAGCTTTGGTAGTGCAATACACTGTTCCTGTTATTCTAATTTAAAGTGGCCTTTCCTTTTGGCCATAAGTGTGCGGCATGAGTGTGTGCCCGCTCATGTTAAAGTGTTAAGTGGCTGCTAGTGTGTGAGCGTGCACAGCGTGCGTGTCGTGTGTGTGTTCATGTGTGCTTGTGTGTGGATAGTTCAGTGTTCTGTGGCACTCAATGTTCATTGTTCAGGGCTCTGATGGCCTGGGTGAAGAAGCTGAGCCTAAGCCGCTCTGTCCTAGTAGCTGGGGTTCGCAGGCGTCTGCCTGACCTCAGCAGCTGGAACAGGCTGTTATTGGGGTGGTGAGGGTCTTTCATTATCCTGCAGGCTCTGGATTTGCACCTCTTGTTGTATAGAACCTGCAGGGGAGGTAGTGCAATACCCGTGGTACGCTCGGCTGAGCGCACCACTCTCTGTAGGGCCTTCTTGTCTTGTGCCGTGCTGTTTCCATACCAGGCAGTGATGTTTCAGGTCAAGATGCTCTCTACAGCTCCTGAGTAGAAGGACTGGAGTATCTTCCCCGATACTCTGAACTTCCTTAACTGTCTCAGGTGGTAGAGGCGCTGTTTCGCCTTCTTTACTACTGTGTCTACAGTATGTGTGTTGACCATGTCAGATCCTCTGAGATGTGGACCCCCAGGTACTTAAAGCTGCTCACCCTGTCCACGGTAGCCCCGTTAATCATCAGTGGTGTGTGTGTCTCCTGCTGTCCTCTCCTATAATCCACAATCAGCTCCTTGGTTTTACCAATGTTCAGGAGCAGGCTGTTGTCCTGGCACCAGCGGTCCAGTACCTCAACCTCCTCCCGGTAGGCCTTCTCGTCCTTGTCCGAGATCAGCCCCACCACCACCGTGTCGTCTGCGAACTTCACTATGGAGTTGGAGCTGAACTTGGCCACACAGTCGTGTGTGTAGAGTGAGTACAGCAGGGGGCTTAGAACACAGCCCTGGGGGGACCCGATGCTCAGGGTGATGGTGTTGGAGGTCTGACCCCCCACCCTGACCGCCTGGGGTCTTTCACTCAGAAAGTCCAGTACCCAGGCGCTCAGGGCGGAGCTCAGACCCAGCTCGATCAGCTTGTCCACCAGTCTGGTGGGGACTATGGTGTTGAACGCTGAGCTGTAGTCAATGAACAACAGTCTCACATAGCCCCCCTTCTGACGGTCAAGGTGGGAGAGGGTGCTGTGCAGTACCTGGGAGACCGCGTCGTCAGTGGACCTGTTTGTCCTGTATGCAAATTGCATAGGGTCCATATCACTGGGGAGGGAGGCACAAATGTGGTCCTTGACCAGCCTCTCAAAACATTTCATGACCACAGAGGTGAGTGCCACCGGTCTGTAGTCATTTGGACATGTTGGGGAGGGTTTCTTCGGTACAGGGATGATGGTAGACATCTTGAAGCAGGCAGGGACCACCGACTCCGCCAGGGATTGATTAAATATGGTGGTGAACACCGGGGCAAGCTGGTTGGCACAGGACTTAAGTATGCGTCCTGTTATACCATCTGGGCCAGCAGCCTTCCTGGTGTTCACCTGCATAAATGCTCTTCTCACACTGTGTACCGTCAATGAGAGAGCGTCCCCGCCCCCCCGCGGATGCCCCCCCCCCTCCACAACAGCCGGCGCACCAGTGACGTCACTAGCCGTTGGGCTAGCAGTGCCACTGTTTGCACCAAACCGCGCGTAGAAGGTGTTGAGCTGGTCCGCAAGGGAGGCGTCGTCGCTCCCCATTGGCACAATGCAACGATTTTGATTGACAGTCGATTCTGTCAATTACGTCACACCGCTTGCACCCGCCTCTGCTGTTACCACCAATCGGCAAGCGCGTATTTGTTTTTTACTTCCTGAATGTCAGCCATTGATCAGAGCTCACAACAAGGCTAATAACGTTAGCTCCCCGCTGGAGTGGACTACCATCGCTCCTCAGGAGTACTAAACGGGGCATAATGATTTTACTGCAACAAATGTCATAATAAAAGCCCTTCGTCCTATACACTTGTCTGATTGAAAACTTTATTAACAGACCGCAGAATGGGCACAACTCAGCACGCTCTGCCTTGCTATGGTCCGGTAAATACGCTGATGTTATTGAACGTGTAACTATATAACGTTAATGCCACAAAACGAATGCCTTTGTTAATCATAAGTAGTAACTTTATAATAATAATAAGAAGAAGAAAGGGTCGGGGGGGGGGGGTAACCGCCGGGCGCTACCACCCCTGCCCGCGACACTGAGTGAACGGCGCACGACCAGAAGGGAGACTTCGAATCCGTGTTTCACTTTTAATAACGAATGCGTGCTTGCCGAATCCCAAACAATATTCATGCTGCAAAGTCATCCTCTAAAAATAGACATTTAGACTAGAGGCAGGCTATATGCTATAAAGAGTAGACTACAAAAATAAAAAAAAATGCATAAAAACCTTTTATTTCTATTTTTTTTGTGGTAACCGTGGCGGTAGGAAATATTTCGCAAATTTGTGCGGTAAGGAAAACATCAATACCGCGGCAGCCCTAGTAACTGTACTTGTGAATCACGCCTGGTGATACTAAATCTAGATTGAATTCTGCCATTGGAAAGGGGAGATTTGGCCCGATCCATAGATGTGCGACTTGGCCATAATAAGGTAATTTATAGGCCTGGTTTTTTATTTTTTTTTATCCACTTTTTCTCCTTATTTTTTCTGTTTTTCTCCCATCCCAATTTAGTCGTGCCAATTCCCCCCTCCCCTGTCTTGATCGTTGCTCGCATGTGCCCCCAATGGTTGGTCGTAGGGAGGGTTGAAGAATCTATCGCATGTCCCCTCCGATACATGCGGAGTCAGCCAGCCACATCTTTTCACCTGCCAGCGCGAACTCTCATTGGCGTGTGGGAGGCTCACACTGCCCTCACCATCTCCTGTCCTTGCTGTGCAGGCGCCCTGACCGACCTGTAGGAGTCGCTGTTTACAACGACCTGATTACCACCCATCGACTTCTCTCCTGCTGACTCTGCCAATTGAGTCAGTATGACGGCCCGCCCAAGCCGGAGGCAACGCTGACAGCCGGATTCGATACCGGTGTCTCTCGTGTTGGTGACGAGCGCTTAGACCGCTGCGCCACCCAGCCGCCCTTAGGCCTGATATTCTATAAGCATATTTCAAATTGCATGTGTCCGGATGGCAGAATTCAGTACTGTATCTACAAAACCTTCTGTTTAATCATCTTCCCTTTATTAATTTGCTTAGATTTTTCAGGTCTGGTCAATTTTAGCATGGTGTTATTCACAGTCAAAGATAATAAAAAAATATATATATAATTGAATTGATATTCTCCTTTGGTTCATTACAATTTACTCAAGCCTAGTAACATACACAATATTTCTGACACTGGGAATACATTCCCTGAGATCCATAGATGTCCCTAGAATCAGATACCAAGAACATGCAAATGAACCATTTAAAAAAAAAAGTCTGTAATGTGTATTATATGTCTTATGGAATGAATGAATTATTATTTTTTTTATTAATGGAGGGAGGAGCCACACATTGAAAGAGCCGCATGCGGCTCGCAAGCCGCGGGTTGGCCACTCCTGTACTACACTCTTTATTACTTTTATGCCTATAAAGGCAAGCTGCTATTCAATCGATAGTCTATCTAAACTAAACTAACCATAGTATATGATCAACTTTACCTTGGCAACAATAGATTAAACAGTATCTATTTTTAAACACCAACTGGCTATTTACTTTACATACCGATATAGGCAAAAATAGGTTGTAATTTGTAATAATGTTGTACATTTTAAGTCATCACCCAGCCCTAAACGAAACAATTGATATTTAGCTTGTCAGTCAGAATATCGAAAATGTTGAGACAAGCATACGATTCACTCATGGCAAATAGGATGAATAGAAAAGCTAGCAATGCTAATATCTTAATGGCTGTTAGCGATTAAAGATGACTTCATTCTTAATTTAGTATGCCCATATTCTTGTGTTGGCATTTGTAACATACTGTAATGTTCTGGGGTTTTGTGTGTCGCTCTGTTAGCTGGGGGTGTTGTTCCCCCCGGGAGATATAGGAGGGGCACCGGAAGTTAGGGGGTTGTCGTGTTTATGTGAAAGGAGGTAGCTGTGTGTACATCACGAGCGAGGTATTGACCTGTATGTAAACGATTGAGTTTGGAATTAAACAACCACAAAGAAACATAAACTCTCCTTGTGCTGTCCTCCCAATGGTGTTTTCTAACCAAAGATAGACGGCCAGCTAAACTCCAATTATAAACATGAGACTCAGGATGTAGCTTTCTTGCTTCCTTGTTTTAACCCTTTCACTGCCACGCTTATGTACATCCTTATACCATCCTCTGCCAGATCTATCTATGGAGAAGTTCCCCTTCTTTGCAGGGCTATAACTTTTTAAATTGTATTGCTAAATTGACATTACTATGGCCCATTCAACGTCAATTATCTATCGTTCAGGATGTAGGAACGTTATACTTTTTCATTCACATATTTATACTAAAATACGGTCTAAAGTATAAATATGTTTTTATCGTTTTCTGCAGCATTCTGCAGAACGTGATTTATAGCCCTAAATGCATTATATTGATGATCAAATACAGTTTGATAGCGATCGGCGCAAGATAAAAAATGTCAAATGGACGTGCTTCTAGAAGTTACTACTTATCATCTGATGTTGACCGGATGGGGGGGGGGTCGTTTATAATTTCGTGGCCAACGTTAGATGATTCATCTAGTGTGGGTGATATGATCATTAGAGCAGTTTGTATCGAACACGGTAAAAAAAAACACTGAAACTTACCCCAGTCTCCTCGGGCCGTTGGGCGATGAGCGTGGAGCAAACAGATTCCTATTATGGGATGTTGAAATATGCGATCCATCTCCAGGTTGTATAATAGTATATACGTCCAAATCATGTTGTTTATCAAGTTATTGGTAACGGATCGCTATCCATTGTGTCGAGCTCGAGTCCCGGGACATATAGCGAGTGGTCGGACCGAATTAGGATGAGCACCAGTTTCCGTTTCCGGTTTCCGGTTTTGGCGATCAACCGATCGGCCACCAGATGGCGCTCTTGAACCGTTGGAGAGTTGAGAGGGGATCAACAGTAGATCTCAAGTCTCCGCGGGAGAAATATGATTGCGATCACAGATTTTTGAAATATTGATCTCAATGACGTGTTACGGCGTCATTGGCAGAATTAGCATGGCGGGGAATGACGTGTTAAGGCGTCCTTGGCGATTATAGTGTAAGTCTTGTGGTATAACCTGTTGATCATATAGGATGGAGTAAAACTGAAACAGAATGACGTGCATAGAGTTACTAGTGCACGTAGAAAGTATAGACATACAGTACGTTTACTAAATGATTATATGTAAACCCAGAATTAAGAAACCTGTTCATAATGCTGTAACGAATGTAGCTATGCTGAGGCATGCTGTACTAAACATTCCACGTATTATGAGCACCTACTGTATCGGCCATTAGCGTGTATTATCAGTAATAGAATACGAACATAACAACGTCCCATCGACGACAAAATATGCTTCATAACTGAAAGATAACCTTGCAAACAATAAAGATTACTTACAGACAATGCTTACGAAGGGGCAAATCAAAGGATTACAACAGATAAAAACGGCTTGTTGTTCAAAATGAGATCTCTCTTCTAACTGAAGCCTGTGGGTTCTATTTCCTGTTTATACATGTGGTCCTATTTCCTGTTTATACCGAATTCAACCAACAGGTGGTGTTAAAGTAAACCATTAAACTACTGCCTGGAGGCAGAACACTCATTCTTCCTGACATGACGGTATGACAGAACGCTACATTTGGTGTCAGAATTTTACTCAGACTTACACGGAATACATGCACTTTGTACCGCGGAGAGCTCCGCTATTGCTGGCTAGCTAACGTTAGCAATGATGGCGAAAGAAGAGTCACGCCGCAAGCAGTAGCGGCTCGTGGATGCTTCGCCACTAGGGGCGCTATACCAAACATTTTGCAAACATGTACAAGGCACGCATTGGCAAATATTATCACCATTGCCATCGATCAATATATGATCAGTCAGTCAAATGCAACCACGTTTCCATTAGCCCAACACAATTTCTCTCTCTCTCTCTCTCTCTCTCTCTCTCTCTCTCTCTCTCTCTCTCTCTCTCTCTCTCTCACAGATGATGTCAGATCCATTCAATAATAACCACATTTGTATATCTCGTCATTTTAAACAAGTTACCATTCATTGTCTGAGTGGTTATGCCCCACACGTGGCGAAATTAGAGAGAGAGAGAGAGAGAGAGAGAGAGAGAGCATTTTAGTAAAGTTACATTTTCAACAAGATTGCTGCTATTTAAACACTTAATGGAAACGGGGTAACGTTAACCTTATGTCGACTGTAGTATTGTATGACCTCGACATAACGTTTAAACGTTAACGTTACTCCGTTTCCATGCAGTAATTATAAAAGTGGCCAGCTAAGATAACGGAGCTAACAGCTAGCAGTAGCTAACGTTAGCTGAAAGCTGTAACGTTACAACGAATCAGCTGTTGATATTATGCGGCATCAGTAGACAACGTATCATGTATTAAACTAGAGTTAAGATCGCTAATCTACCTTGTTGTTGGCTTGTTGATAAAGTATATCCACTCCATGGCATTGTCCATCCAGCCTGTGTTGATGTCCATCCATTGTCCATGCACGTCCCTCCACACTGCATCCATATATAGCTTGTTGTTAGCCAACAAGTACTGTGTGAGTGAAGAGCTGTGTCTTTGTCCATTTCCGCCTCGAACAGCCTGCAAACTACCTGGTGTTCTATCGCCATGCTCTAAGACAAACTCTAACCTTAACCAACTTTGAAAGAGTGCCTAAGCCTAACCGTTGAAAGAACTTGCCATCACGCTCCAAGACAAATATCTGCATCACACAACACAACAACAGCATAAACTCATGTTGCAAACTGCGGTTACGGAAAGTACCGCGTCGGCCAATCAGAGAGCTTTTAGACGCTCGGCTGCTTGCTAGGTCGTTTCAAACCAGCGCCCGAGTTCCATCATAATACATCATATTCAACGCAAAGCGCGTGGCTGCGACGGATACAGCGATGAACCAGTGCACGGCGGGCATGCGCACTCCAGGCGCAATTGCGCCTAGCCCAGAGAGAAATACGGCGAGGAGAAATGCCTGCGGCTACGTAATGAAAAGGTCTATATCAGACAGAATCGTCACTTCCTGTTCAGGAAAACTATTATTAATCTTTGTAAAATTAAGTTATATTGTGCATTGGAAACACAAACATACTTAAAATGAGTAAATATTATTCATTTTAAACATGTTTATATTATTTATAGGGCTATAAAACAAAAAACACATTTTTTTTTTCTTCTTCTCTCAATTAACAGGTGGGTCGGCGCCCTAGCGCCCCTAGTGGTAGAGCCGCCACTGGCCGCAAGATTAAAGAGAGGGAGGATGAAGGTCTGTCAAGTGGGCTTCCAGAATTGGAAGACTGGCATGTCGTTGCCAAAGTCGGGGTTGGCAATCCCGGAGGACGGGGGAGTGACGGTCATGCCGGCGGCGTCCGGTAGGGATAACGTGCAGAGCATGGCACAATGTGGAGGTGCACATGGCGGTTGGAGAGCAAATCATATTCTGGTAAAGGCAGTTTGGAGGCGTTTTCAGGGATTAAAGCAAAAAAATATCTCCTGACTGAACTTTTTTTCAGGCCAAGTCATATTCTTATTTTAATCTCCACTGTATATATTTTTTTAATAGCATTAGCGTTTTAAGGGAACTATATTATTTTGAACATATTTTTTATTACCAGTTTGCTTTTACGTCATATCAATGCTGTTTTCAATTCATTAAATAAAACTGATACTACTGAGACTCTGACTTTGTCATACAAATAAATACATCTACATACTGTAACCTTTCAGTGCATGTTTTTATTTACAGTACATTGTGACAACTGAACAAGGGAAACAGTGCTTTAGCAGGGAACACAATTTTCTTTTTGGCTTACCAGCCAAGGTGGCTGGTTGATTAAAAAAAACTACCAGCCAGGCAGATTTTTTACCAGCCAAAAATTATAAATAGCTTTTTAGTATATCGCCATGTGTTATTATTATACTCTCATGCAATTTTCAATTAATATAATAAACAACATAAGGAATATTAGCATCAGTTTGAGTGGACTGATTTCATTCCATTTGGGCTGTGGGGGTGCTTAATGTCTGAAGGAGTCGACAGAAGGCTTCTTGTCCTCTGCAAAAGCATGCAATTGGTCCACTGATACATCTTGATATTTGTCTACTCTAGTGTGTTCATTAGATGGGTGAAATCCTCTTTCAGTGCCTCTGTGCCTGTTTTCTTAGGCAGTTAGCCTCTGGTATGCGTGCCATTAGCGTTAGCCACGCTTCTAGGCCTCTTTTATTTTGGAAAGAATGATAAAAATGTTTTATTAAATAAAAATACCATTTTACAGGCTTTGAATACTCCTTGGTGTTTCCGAACGTGTATTCGAATACTCTTTCTCAAAAACACTATTAAAAACAATAAGTTTAACATTTCATAATTAACCAATCAATCACAAATCATAAGTGTTGGCTACCATTCTGTTCTATCCAGTAGCAACCCGGGACGTCATGTTAAATTGTGTTGGCAACATGCATTCTGATCACCGTTGTACTACCAGTATGCTTCTGCGTGTATAGACAATTGTGTGTACGTACATTCACACAGCGAACCAATCTTTTTCGTTTTCATTTAAAAAAAGAAGATTTCTGTGTTTTAGACTTTGCTCTTTTATTTTGAAACCCCCCGACCGGAAGTATTATTGTTGTTATCGCTAGCTAGCGGAACAGTCGTCCGGTTCTGTGCTTTTGAGCTAACGCTAGTTAAGCTAGCTAATATTTGTATTCCTTTGACTTGTTGAAAATGTCTAGGATGCAAATGTTGAGATTGTTGGTGAACAAGCGACTAACTGCAGCTATGTTGCAGTGTGCACAAACACTGTTGAGTCTTGACTTTAGGCACAAAGTGGACATTTACGCATATAACGTAGAACATTTGCGCATATAACGTAGAACATTTGCGCATATTACTCCGGTCAAATATAGTTAATAAAAGTTGAGACAGTCCCGGCGCCATGGGCGGGCATTAGGGGGCCGGGCCCGCGCACTGAGTCAGCTGTGCCCACCCTGGTAATCTTTTATTTTTTTTGTCAATCAAAGTCAACTATCCAAATCCTTAGTCGGGGACAGCCCTAGTGGGCACTGATGTCAACAACAACACTACTGAAGCTAGCATGGCACTATGTGAGAATTCGTTTTCTACCCTCAAGAACGTCTTTACAGAACATCGCCTTAGTATGCTTCATCGACACAACTAAGGCCAATTTAATTCAGTTGGCATTTGAGAAGGACTTAACAAAAAAGTTCAGGAATGAGTGGAGGGGCAGTGTTTTAAGAAGGTTTCACTCTGTCCCCAAACGCTGCTTGCCGCTCTACTTATGATGGTGAGTAGCCTGTGGAGGAATTTTGTTTGCTTTTTTATGCACCTTATTTTTGTCAGTTCAGTTCAGTTTGTCAGTGAATTCAGAAGTGTTGAATAAATGGAGACTTTCAAAGATATAGAATAGAATAGAAATGTATTATCATGAGGGAAATTTGACACTGCAAATCACTCAACATTAAACATTTAGACAGAACAAGTCACAAATAAAAATAACAAAACAAATGGCCTAAGAATAGAATAAAATGAAATAGAATATAAATAGAATAAAAGATACAGTAAATAAATACAGTAAAAATATACTGAAGTCTACAGTAGGTGTAATAATGCACAGTGCTGTTTAAAAAGTAAGAGTCCAGGAAGATGGTAATTGTCACTCTGTGCTCAGTGATGCAGTGAGGCACAGTGATGCATTGTATAGTCTGATGGCTGTTGGAATGAAGGACTTCCTGTGCCGTTCAGTGCTGCATTTAGGTAGTGTGAGCCTATAACATGCTCCTCCTGTCAGCCAAGTCTGTGTATAGTGGGTGGGAGGGGTTTTCCCTGATGGCCTGGAGCTTAGCAAGGTTCCTCCTCTCCGCCACCCTCGCTAGAGTCCAGCTCCACCCCAACCACGCTACTGGCCTTCTTGACCATCTTATCCAGCCTGTTTGTGTCCCCTGCTCTCAGTCCGCTGCCCCAGCAGGTCTGTTATATATATCCGTTCAGTCTGTTTTTGTATAAGTGAAAGTTCTTAAGATAGAGAGAAATTAGATTTTTCAATTGCCTCTCTGCTGTTTAGTTCAGCACTGTGGGCAGCGCCAAGCAAGCCACAGCGCCGCTGTCCCAGCTGAAACGTATAAAAGGGAACCTGTGTTGAAAAACCATTGTGCCCCCCCGAGAACATTTTATGCCCCCCCCACTAATTTGTTTCTGCAGCCTGGTCTGTGTAGTACCTACTTACTGGTCACAGGAGTCTTCAATAACGTTTGGATGGTAATACATTTTGTGAATACATTTGTTGAAACAACACATTTGTTGGCAGACGACTCCTTATAAACACTGCTATCTAATGTTAGCAAGCTAAGCGTGCATAGCTCGACCTGGCTGTGTAACGTTGTAACTTGTGTTCCTCTGGGAAAGACCGTTCATCATTGCATACAATTTGAAGTAAGAGGTGCACTCCTCTCATGCTACGAACGGACACACATACGCGTCAGCGACTGCTGATTTCTTTTATGAAAATTCAGAAAGTTGGCTCCCAATTTTTGTACATGCCAGGGTGGCGAGTAGCCTCCGTAATTTACCAGCCAAAGAGTAAATCTACACGCCATTGGCACTTGGGGGGTGCTTATTTTGTTCCCATCTACAAATCATATTATACCAGGTAGCCAATTGACGGAAATCCGTCTCAAGACGGAGTGCTTTGATTGATTGATTGATTGAAAACTTTATTAACAGATTGCAGAATGGGTACAATACAGCTCAATACACACAATTGTTAAGGGGATGCAGGCCAGAGAAAGACTTTCCGTGGCATGCTGTGACACGTTTGGTTGCTTCTCTCCGGCTGCTCCCATTAATCAAATATAAGTATTCCGATGGACTTTTGCTACTAATTAATTAAAACCTCTTTGTTCTGAGAAAGACTTTTATATTTTGCCGTGTGATACCTCGTTGAACTTGAACTATCAAAGCTTGTAAGAGGGCAAGACGACACAATCTGGATTGACTACACCTGTTTGTTTAATGAGCCATGTACAGGCGCACCCAAGGCCAGATTAAGACTTCAGAGGCCCCTGGGCCAGATTCTTGTGGAGGCCCCCCCACACACACGTGCACGCACAGTGGCGTTTTTATATGTCACTTTCAAAAATATATAGAATACCGTAATTCCTCTAATAGTAACCCCGGCTTGTATTTGTTTCAACTGTAGCGGGTACCAGGCTTTTATTAGGAGGAGGCATGTATAAGAGAGAGGCCTATATTTCTAATTTTCAAACAGATCATAATGAATAAATCAACATTTTGTGTCAGTTTGAACCCAGTACATACAATGTGGTTCATTTATTGAAACCAAGTACTGTATGAAATAGTAACCCGTGCAATTACAGGTGGTCACTGGTCATTTCAACGTTTTCAAAGTGAAATCAAGTAACTTTACCTTAGCAGCTCAGTATGCAGCTCAGTATATTAGTAACCCGGCTTGTATTAGGAGGTCGGCTTATAATTGCTTAGCTCAAGAGCGCACCCGGCCATTAATAGAGACCCGGTTTGTAATTGAATACCGGTCACTATTAGAGGAATTACTGTATATACATATAACAGGCTTTTTGTCCTTTTTTTGTTGTGTTAAAAAAAAAAAAAAAAAAAAAAAAAGGGGGGGGCCTATAGTAATTAGCTTATTGGTGCTTTATGGTTCACTATTAGTAGGTCTTATTGCAAATCCCCTCTCTTTTCTAGGCATCTACAGTTTATAGCCTACATCTTTGGTTTTAATTTCCTTCATAATTATTATTATTAGCTATTCAGTTTTTTATTTTTTTTAATGATTACTATTAGGCCTACATGATTTCGTTAGTGCTATAACTATAGGTCATTAATATTTCTTTTGTTTTGGTGTTTTGGTGAGGGTTTTGGTATATTTACTATTTATATTTTTGCATCTGAAATTCTCATTATTTCAACAATAGGCTAACGGGATATAGGGATAACGTGCAGAGCATGGCACAATGTGGAGGTGCACATGGCGGTTGGAGAGCAAATCATATTCTGGTAAAGGCAGTTTGGAGGCGTTTTCAGGGATTAAAGCAAAAAAATATCTCCTGACTGAACTTTTTTTCAGGCCAAGTCATATTCTTATTTTAATCTCCACTGTATATATTTTTTTAATAGCATTAGCGTTTTAAGGGAACTATATTATTTTGAACATATTTTTTATTACCAGTTTGCTTTTACGTCATATCAATGCTGTTTTCAATTCATTAAATAAAACTGATACTACTGAGACTCTGACTTTGTCATACAAATAAATACATCTACATACTGTAACCTTTCAGTGCATGTTTTTATTTACAGTACATTGTGACAACTGAACAAGGGAAACAGTGCTTTAGCAGGGAACACAATTTTCTTTTTGGCTTACCAGCCAAGGTGGCTGGTTGATTAAAAAAAACTACCAGCCAGGCAGATTTTTTACCAGCCAAAAATTATAAATAGCTTTTTAGTATATCGCCATGTGTTATTATTATACTCTCATGCAATTTTCAATTAATATAATAAACAACATAAGGAATATTAGCATCAGTTTGAGTGGACTGATTTCATTCCATTTGGGCTGTGGGGGTGCTTAATGTCTGAAGGAGTCGACAGAAGGCTTCTTGTCCTCTGCAAAAGCATGCAATTGGTCCACTGATACATCTTGATATTTGTCTACTCTAGTGTGTTCATTAGATGGGTGAAATCCTCTTTCAGTGCCTCTGTGCCTGTTTTCTTAGGCAGTTAGCCTCTGGTATGCGTGCCATTAGCGTTAGCCACGCTTCTAGGCCTCTTTTATTTTGGAAAGAATGATAAAAATGTTTTATTAAATAAAAATACCATTTTACAGGCTTTGAATACTCCTTGGTGTTTCCGAACGTGTATTCGAATACTCTTTCTCAAAAACACTATTAAAAACAATAAGTTTAACATTTCATAATTAACCAATCAATCACAAATCATAAGTGTTGGCTACCATTCTGTTCTATCCAGTAGCAACCCGGGACGTCATGTTAAATTGTGTTGGCAACATGCATTCTGATCACCGTTGTACTACCAGTATGCTTCTGCGTGTATAGACAATTGTGTGTACGTACATTCACACAGCGAACCAATCTTTTTCGTTTTCATTTAAAAAAAGAAGATTTCTGTGTTTTAGACTTTGCTCTTTTATTTTGAAACCCCCCGACCGGAAGTATTATTGTTGTTATCGCTAGCTAGCGGAACAGTCGTCCGGTTCTGTGCTTTTGAGCTAACGCTAGTTAAGCTAGCTAATATTTGTATTCCTTTGACTTGTTGAAAATGTCTAGGATGCAAATGTTGAGATTGTTGGTGAACAAGCGACTAACTGCAGCTATGTTGCAGTGTGCACAAACACTGTTGAGTCTTGACTTTAGGCACAAAGTGGACATTTACGCATATAACGTAGAACATTTGCGCATATAACGTAGAACATTTGCGCATATTACTCCGGTCAAATATAGTTAATAAAAGTTGAGACAGTCCCGGCGCCATGGGCGGGCATTAGGGGGCCGGGCCCGCGCACTGAGTCAGCTGTGCCCACCCTGGTAATTTTTTATTTTTTTTGTCAATCAAAGTCAACTATCCAAATCCTTAGTCGGGGACAGCCCTAGTGGGCACTGATGTCAACAACAACACTACTGAAGCTAGCATGGCACTATGTGAGAATTCGTTTTCTACCCTCAAGAACGTCTTTACAGAACATCGCCTTAGTATGCTTCATCGACACAACTAAGGCCAATTTAATTCAGTTGGCATTTGAGAAGGACTTAACAAAAAAGTTCAGGAATGAGTGGAGGGGCAGTGTTGTAAGAAGGTTTCACTCTGTCCCCAAACGCTGCTTGCCGCTCTACTTATGATGGTGAGTAGCCTGTGGAGGAATTTTGTTTGCTTTTTTATGCACCTTATTTTTGTCAGTTCAGTTCAGTTTGTCAGTGAATTCAGAAGTGTTGAATAAATGGAGACTTTCAAAGATATGGAATAGAATAGAAATGTATTATCATGAGGGAAATTTGACACTGCAAATCACTCAACATTAAACATTTAGACAGAACAAGTCACAAATAAAAATAACAAAACAAATGGCCTAAGAATAGAATAAAATGAAATAGAATATAAATAGAATAAAAGATACAGTAAATAAATACAGTAAAAATATACTGAAGTCTACAGTAGGTGTAATAATGCACAGTGCTGTTTAAAAAGTAAGAGTCCAGGAAGATGGTAATTGTCACTCTGTGCTCAGTGATGCAGTGAGGCACAGTGATGCATTGTATAGTCTGATGGCTGTTGGAATGAAGGACTTCCTGTGCCGTTCAGTGCTGCATTTAGGTAGTGTGAGCCTATAACATGCTCCTCCTGTCAGCCAAGTCTGTGTATAGTGGGTGGGAGGGGTTTTCCCTGATGGCCTGGAGCTTAGCAAGGTTCCTCCTCTCCGCCACCCTCGCTAGAGTCCAGCTCCACCCCAACCACGCTACTGGCCTTCTTGACCATCTTATCCAGCCTGTTTGTGTCCCCTGCTCTCAGTCCGCTGCCCCAGCAGGTCTGTTATATATATCCGTTCAGTCTGTTTTTGTATAAGTGAAAGTTCTTAAGATAGAGAGAAATTAGATTTTTCAATTGCCTCTCTGCTGTTTAGTTCAGCACTGTGGGCAGCGCCAAGCAAGCCACAGCGCCGCTGTCCCAGCTGAAACGTATAAAAGGGAACCTGTGTTGAAAAACCATTGTGCCCCCCCGAGAACATTTTATGCCCCCCCCACTAATTTGTTTCTGCAGCCTGGTCTGTGTAGTACCTACTTACTGGTCACAGGAGTCTTCAATAACGTTTGGATGGTAATACATTTTGTGAATACATTTGTTGAAACAACACATTTGTTGGCAGACGACTCCTTATAAACACTGCTATCTAATGTTAGCAAGCTAAGCGTGCATAGCTCGACCTGGCTGTGTAACGTTGTAACTTGTGTTCCTCTGGGAAAGACCGTTCATCATTGCATACAATTTGAAGTAAGAGGTGCACTCCTCTCATGCTACGAACGGACACACATACGCGTCAGCGACTGCTGATTTCTTTTATGAAAATTCAGAAAGTTGGCTCCCAATTTTTGTACATGCCAGGGTGGCGAGTAGCCTCCGTAATTTACCAGCCAAAGAGTAAATCTACACGCCATTGGCACTTGGGGGGTGCTTATTTTGTTCCCATCTACAAATCATATTATACCAGGTAGCCAATTGACGGAAATCCGTCTCAAGACGGAGTGCTTTGATTGATTGATTGATTGAAAACTTTATTAACAGATTGCAGAATGGGTACAATACAGCTCAATACACACAATTGTTAAGGGGATGCAGGCCAGAGAAAGACTTTCCGTGGCATGCTGTGACACGTTTGGTTGCTTCTCTCCGGCTGCTCCCATTAATCAAATATAAGTATTCCGATGGACTTTTGCTACTAATTAATTAAAACCTCTTTGTTCTGAGAAAGACTTTTATATTTTGCCGTGTGATACCTCGTTGAACTTGAACTATCAAAGCTTGTAAGAGGGCAAGACGACACAATCTGGATTGACTACACCTGTTTGTTTAATGAGCCATGTACAGGCGCACCCAAGGCCAGATTAAGACTTCAGAGGCCCCTGGGCCAGATTCTTGTGGAGGCCCCCCCACACACACGTGCACGCACAGTGGCGTTTTTATATGTCACTTTCAAAAATATATAGAATACCGTAATTCCTCTAATAGTAACCCCGGCTTGTATTTGTTTCAACTGTAGCGGGTACCAGGCTTTTATTAGGAGGAGGCATGTATAAGAGAGAGGCCTATATTTCTAATTTTCAAACAGATCATAATGAATAAATCAACATTTTGTGTCAGTTTGAACCCAGTACATACAATGTGGTTCATTTATTGAAACCAAGTACTGTATGAAATAGTAACCCGTGCAATTACAGGTGGTCACTGGTCATTTCAACGTTTTCAAAGTGAAATCAAGTAACTTTACCTTAGCAGCTCAGTATGCAGCTCAGTATATTAGTAACCCGGCTTGTATTAGGAGGTCGGCTTATAATTGCTTAGCTCAAGAGCGCACCCGGCCATTAATAGAGACCCGGTTTGTAATTGAATACCGGTCACTATTAGAGGAATTACTGTATATACATATAACAGGCTTTTTGTCCTTTTTTTGTTGTGTTAAAAAAAAAAAAAAAAAAAAAAAAAAGGGGGGGGCCTATAGTAATTAGCTTATTGGTGCTTTATGGTTCACTATTAGTAGGTCTTATTGCAAATCCCCTCTCTTTTCTAGGCATCTACAGTTTATAGCCTACATCTTTGGTTTTAATTTCCTTCATAATTATTATTATTAGCTATTCAGTTTTTTATTTTTTTTAATGATTACTATTAGGCCTACATGATTTCGTTAGTGCTATAACTATAGGTCATTAATATTTCTTTTGTTTTGGTGTTTTGGTGAGGGTTTTGGTATATTTACTATTTATATTTTTGCATCTGAAATTCTCATTATTTCAACAATAGGCTAACGGGATATAGGGATAACGTGCAGAGCATGGCACAATGTGGAGGTGCACATGGCGGTTGGAGAGCAAATCATATTCTGGTAAAGGCAGTTTGGAGGCGTTTTCAGGGATTAAAGCAAAAAAATATCTCCTGACTGAACTTTTTTTCAGGCCAAGTCATATTCTTATTTTAATCTCCACTGTATATATTTTTTTAATAGCATTAGCGTTTTAAGGGAACTATATTATTTTGAACATATTTTTTATTACCAGTTTGCTTTTACGTCATATCAATGCTGTTTTCAATTCATTAAATAAAACTGATACTACTGAGACTCTGACTTTGTCATACAAATAAATACATCTACATACTGTAACCTTTCAGTGCATGTTTTTATTTACAGTACATTGTGACAACTGAACAAGGGAAACAGTGCTTTAGCAGGGAACACAATTTTCTTTTTGGCTTACCAGCCAAGGTGGCTGGTTGATTAAAAAAAACTACCAGCCAGGCAGATTTTTTACCAGCCAAAAATTATAAATAGCTTTTTAGTATATCGCCATGTGTTATTATTATACTCTCATGCAATTTTCAATTAATATAATAAACAACATAAGGAATATTAGCATCAGTTTGAGTGGACTGATTTCATTCCATTTGGGCTGTGGGGGTGCTTAATGTCTGAAGGAGTCGACAGAAGGCTTCTTGTCCTCTGCAAAAGCATGCAATTGGTCCACTGATACATCTTGATATTTGTCTACTCTAGTGTGTTCATTAGATGGGTGAAATCCTCTTTCAGTGCCTCTGTGCCTGTTTTCTTAGGCAGTTAGCCTCTGGTATGCGTGCCATTAGCGTTAGCCACGCTTCTAGGCCTCTTTTATTTTGGAAAGAATGATAAAAATGTTTTATTAAATAAAAATACCATTTTACAGGCTTTGAATACTCCTTGGTGTTTCCGAACGTGTATTCGAATACTCTTTCTCAAAAACACTATTAAAAACAATAAGTTTAACATTTCATAATTAACCAATCAATCACAAATCATAAGTGTTGGCTACCATTCTGTTCTATCCAGTAGCAACCCGGGACGTCATGTTAAATTGTGTTGGCAACATGCATTCTGATCACCGTTGTACTACCAGTATGCTTCTGCGTGTATAGACAATTGTGTGTACGTACATTCACACAGCGAACCAATCTTTTTCGTTTTCATTTAAAAAAAGAAGATTTCTGTGTTTTAGACTTTGCTCTTTTATTTTGAAACCCCCCGACCGGAAGTATTATTGTTGTTATCGCTAGCTAGCGGAACAGTCGTCCGGTTCTGTGCTTTTGAGCTAACGCTAGTTAAGCTAGCTAATATTTGTATTCCTTTGACTTGTTGAAAATGTCTAGGATGCAAATGTTGAGATTGTTGGTGAACAAGCGACTAACTGCAGCTATGTTGCAGTGTGCACAAACACTGTTGAGTCTTGACTTTAGGCACAAAGTGGACATTTACGCATATAACGTAGAACATTTGCGCATATAACGTAGAACATTTGCGCATATTACTCCGGTCAAATATAGTTAATAAAAGTTGAGACAGTCCCGGCGCCATGGGCGGGCATTAGGGGGCCGGGCCCGCGCACTGAGTCAGCTGTGCCCACCCTGGTAATTTTTTATTTTTTTTGTCAATCAAAGTCAACTATCCAAATCCTTAGTCGGGGACAGCCCTAGTGGGCACTGATGTCAACAACAACACTACTGAAGCTAGCATGGCACTATGTGAGAATTCGTTTTCTACCCTCAAGAACGTCTTTACAGAACATCGCCTTAGTATGCTTCATCGACACAACTAAGGCCAATTTAATTCAGTTGGCATTTGAGAAGGACTTAACAAAAAAGTTCAGGAATGAGTGGAGGGGCAGTGTTGTAAGAAGGTTTCACTCTGTCCCCAAACGCTGCTTGCCGCTCTACTTATGATGGTGAGTAGCCTGTGGAGGAATTTTGTTTGCTTTTTTATGCACCTTATTTTTGTCAGTTCAGTTCAGTTTGTCAGTGAATTCAGAAGTGTTGAATAAATGGAGACTTTCAAAGATATGGAATAGAATAGAAATGTATTATCATGAGGGAAATTTGACACTGCAAATCACTCAACATTAAACATTTAGACAGAACAAGTCACAAATAAAAATAACAAAACAAATGGCCTAAGAATAGAATAAAATGAAATAGAATATAAATAGAATAAAAGATACAGTAAATAAATACAGTAAAAATATACTGAAGTCTACAGTAGGTGTAATAATGCACAGTGCTGTTTAAAAAGTAAGAGTCCAGGAAGATGGTAATTGTCACTCTGTGCTCAGTGATGCAGTGAGGCACAGTGATGCATTGTATAGTCTGATGGCTGTTGGAATGAAGGACTTCCTGTGCCGTTCAGTGCTGCATTTAGGTAGTGTGAGCCTATAACATGCTCCTCCTGTCAGCCAAGTCTGTGTATAGTGGGTGGGAGGGGTTTTCCCTGATGGCCTGGAGCTTAGCAAGGTTCCTCCTCTCCGCCACCCTCGCTAGAGTCCAGCTCCACCCCAACCACGCTACTGGCCTTCTTGACCATCTTATCCAGCCTGTTTGTGTCCCCTGCTCTCAGTCCGCTGCCCCAGCAGGTCTGTTATATATATCCGTTCAGTCTGTTTTTGTATAAGTGAAAGTTCTTAAGATAGAGAGAAATTAGATTTTTCAATTGCCTCTCTGCTGTTTAGTTCAGCACTGTGGGCAGCGCCAAGCAAGCCACAGCGCCGCTGTCCCAGCTGAAACGTATAAAAGGGAACCTGTGTTGAAAAACCATTGTGCCCCCCCGAGAACATTTTATGCCCCCCCCACTAATTTGTTTCTGCAGCCTGGTCTGTGTAGTACCTACTTACTGGTCACAGGAGTCTTCAATAACGTTTGGATGGTAATACATTTTGTGAATACATTTGTTGAAACAACACATTTGTTGGCAGACGACTCCTTATAAACACTGCTATCTAATGTTAGCAAGCTAAGCGTGCATAGCTCGACCTGGCTGTGTAACGTTGTAACTTGTGTTCCTCTGGGAAAGACCGTTCATCATTGCATACAATTTGAAGTAAGAGGTGCACTCCTCTCATGCTACGAACGGACACACATACGCGTCAGCGACTGCTGATTTCTTTTATGAAAATTCAGAAAGTTGGCTCCCAATTTTTGTACATGCCAGGGTGGCGAGTAGCCTCCGTAATTTACCAGCCAAAGAGTAAATCTACACGCCATTGGCACTTGGGGGGTGCTTATTTTGTTCCCATCTACAAATCATATTATACCAGGTAGCCAATTGACGGAAATCCGTCTCAAGACGGAGTGCTTTGATTGATTGATTGATTGAAAACTTTATTAACAGATTGCAGAATGGGTACAATACAGCTCAATACACACAATTGTTAAGGGGATGCAGGCCAGAGAAAGACTTTCCGTGGCATGCTGTGACACGTTTGGTTGCTTCTCTCCGGCTGCTCCCATTAATCAAATATAAGTATTCCGATGGACTTTTGCTACTAATTAATTAAAACCTCTTTGTTCTGAGAAAGACTTTTATATTTTGCCGTGTGATACCTCGTTGAACTTGAACTATCAAAGCTTGTAAGAGGGCAAGACGACACAATCTGGATTGACTACACCTGTTTGTTTAATGAGCCATGTACAGGCGCACCCAAGGCCAGATTAAGACTTCAGAGGCCCCTGGGCCAGATTCTTGTGGAGGCCCCCCCACACACACGTGCACGCACAGTGGCGTTTTTATATGTCACTTTCAAAAATATATAGAATACCGTAATTCCTCTAATAGTAACCCCGGCTTGTATTTGTTTCAACTGTAGCGGGTACCAGGCTTTTATTAGGAGGAGGCATGTATAAGAGAGAGGCCTATATTTCTAATTTTCAAACAGATCATAATGAATAAATCAACATTTTGTGTCAGTTTGAACCCAGTACATACAATGTGGTTCATTTATTGAAACCAAGTACTGTATGAAATAGTAACCCGTGCAATTACAGGTGGTCACTGGTCATTTCAACGTTTTCAAAGTGAAATCAAGTAACTTTACCTTAGCAGCTCAGTATGCAGCTCAGTATATTAGTAACCCGGCTTGTATTAGGAGGTCGGCTTATAATTGCTTAGCTCAAGAGCGCACCCGGTCATTAATAGAGACCCGGTTTGTAATTGAATACCGGTCACTATTAGAGGAATTACTGTATATACATATAACAGGCTTTTTGTCCTTTTTTTGTTGTGTTAAAAAAAAAAAAAAAAAAAAAAAAAAGGGGGGGGGGGCCTATAGTAATTAGCTTATTGGTGCTTTATGGTTCACTATTAGTAGGTCTTATTGCAAATCCCCTCTCTTTTCTAGGCATCTACAGTTTATAGCCTACATCTTTGGTTTTAATTTCCTTCATAATTATTATTATTAGCTATTCAGTTTTTTATTTTTTTTAATGATTACTATTAGGCCTACATGATTTCGTTAGTGCTATAACTATAGGTCATTAATATTTCTTTTGTTTTGGTGTTTTGGTGAGGGTTTTGGTATATTTACTATTTATATTTTTGCATCTGAAATTCTCATTATTTCAACAATAGGCTAACGGGATATAGGGATAACGTGCAGAGCATGGCACAATGTGGAGGTGCACATGGCGGTTGGAGAGCAAATCATATTCTGGTAAAGGCAGTTTGGAGGCGTTTTCAGGGATTAAAGCAAAAAAATATCTCCTGACTGAACTTTTTTTCAGGCCAAGTCATATTCTTATTTTAATCTCCACTGTATATATTTTTTTAATAGCATTAGCGTTTTAAGGGAACTATATTATTTTGAACATATTTTTTATTACCAGTTTGCTTTTACGTCATATCAATGCTGTTTTCAATTCATTAAATAAAACTGATACTACTGAGACTCTGACTTTGTCATACAAATAAATACATCTACATACTGTAACCTTTCAGTGCATGTTTTTATTTACAGTACATTGTGACAACTGAACAAGGGAAACAGTGCTTTAGCAGGGAACACAATTTTCTTTTTGGCTTACCAGCCAAGGTGGCTGGTTGATTAAAAAAAACTACCAGCCAGGCAGATTTTTTACCAGCCAAAAATTATAAATAGCTTTTTAGTATATCGCCATGTGTTATTATTATACTCTCATGCAATTTTCAATTAATATAATAAACAACATAAGGAATATTAGCATCAGTTTGAGTGGACTGATTTCATTCCATTTGGGCTGTGGGGGTGCTTAATGTCTGAAGGAGTCGACAGAAGGCTTCTTGTCCTCTGCAAAAGCATGCAATTGGTCCACTGATACATCTTGATATTTGTCTACTCTAGTGTGTTCATTAGATGGGTGAAATCCTCTTTCAGTGCCTCTGTGCCTGTTTTCTTAGGCAGTTAGCCTCTGGTATGCGTGCCATTAGCGTTAGCCACGCTTCTAGGCCTCTTTTATTTTGGAAAGAATGATAAAAATGTTTTATTAAATAAAAAATACCATTTTACAGGCTTTGAATACTCCTTGGTGTTTCCGAACGTGTATTCGAATACTCTTTCTCAAAAACACTATTAAAAACAATAAGTTTAACATTTCATAATTAACCAATCAATCACAAATCATAAGTGTTGGCTACCATTCTGTTCTATCCAGTAGCAACCCGGGACGTCATGTTAAATTGTGTTGGCAACATGCATTCTGATCACCGTTGTACTACCAGTATGCTTCTGCGTGTATAGACAATTGTGTGTACGTACATTCACACAGCGAACCAATCTTTTTCGTTTTCATTTAAAAAAAGAAGATTTCTGTGTTTTAGACTTTGCTCTTTTATTTTGAAACCCCCCGACCGGAAGTATTATTGTTGTTATCGCTAGCTAGCGGAACAGTCGTCCGGTTCTGTGCTTTTGAGCTAACGCTAGTTAAGCTAGCTAATATTTGTATTCCTTTGACTTGTTGAAAATGTCTAGGATGCAAATGTTGAGATTGTTGGTGAACAAGCGACTAACTGCAGCTATGTTGCAGTGTGCACAAACACTGTTGAGTCTTGACTTTAGGCACAAAGTGGACATTTACGCATATAACGTAGAACATTTGCGCATATAACGTAGAACATTTGCGCATATTACTCCGGTCAAATATAGTTAATAAAAGTTGAGACAGTCCCGGCGCCATGGGCGGGCATTAGGGGGCCGGGCCCGCGCACTGAGTCAGCTGTGCCCACCCTGGTAATTTTTTATTTTTTTTGTCAATCAAAGTCAACTATCCAAATCCTTAGTCGGGGACAGCCCTAGTGGGCACTGATGTCAACAACAACACTACTGAAGCTAGCATGGCACTATGTGAGAATTCGTTTTCTACCCTCAAGAACGTCTTTACAGAACATCGCCTTAGTATGCTTCATCGACACAACTAAGGCCAATTTAATTCAGTTGGCATTTGAGAAGGACTTAACAAAAAAGTTCAGGAATGAGTGGAGGGGCAGTGTTTTAAGAAGGTTTCACTCTGTCCCCAAACGCTGCTTGCCGCTCTACTTATGATGGTGAGTAGCCTGTGGAGGAATTTTGTTTGCTTTTTTATGCACCTTATTTTTGTCAGTTCAGTTCAGTTTGTCAGTGAATTCAGAAGTGTTGAATAAATGGAGACTTTCAAAGATATAGAATAGAATAGAAATGTATTATCATGAGGGAAATTTGACACTGCAAATCACTCAACATTAAACATTTAGACAGAACAAGTCACAAATAAAAATAACAAAACAAATGGCCTAAGAATAGAATAAAATGAAATAGAATATAAATAGAATAAAAGATACAGTAAATAAATACAGTAAAAATATACTGAAGTCTACAGTAGGTGTAATAATGCACAGTGCTGTTTAAAAAGTAAGAGTCCAGGAAGATGGTAATTGTCACTCTGTGCTCAGTGATGCAGTGAGGCACAGTGATGCATTGTATAGTCTGATGGCTGTTGGAATGAAGGACTTCCTGTGCCGTTCAGTGCTGCATTTAGGTAGTGTGAGCCTATAACATGCTCCTCCTGTCAGCCAAGTCTGTGTATAGTGGGTGGGAGGGGTTTTCCCTGATGGCCTGGAGCTTAGCAAGGTTCCTCCTCTCCGCCACCCTCGCTAGAGTCCAGCTCCACCCCAACCACGCTACTGGCCTTCTTGACCATCTTATCCAGCCTGTTTGTGTCCCCTGCTCTCAGTCCGCTGCCCCAGCAGGTCTGTTATATATATCCGTTCAGTCTGTTTTTGTATAAGTGAAAGTTCTTAAGATAGAGAGAAATTAGATTTTTCAATTGCCTCTCTGCTGTTTAGTTCAGCACTGTGGGCAGCGCCAAGCAAGCCACAGCGCCGCTGTCCCAGCTGAAACGTATAAAAGGGAACCTGTGTTGAAAAACCATTGTGCCCCCCCGAGAACATTTTATGCCCCCCCCACTAATTTGTTTCTGCAGCCTGGTCTGTGTAGTACCTACTTACTGGTCACAGGAGTCTTCAATAACGTTTGGATGGTAATGTGGTGTCACATTATGGGAGTCTTTCACGCCAGAGTTGACGCGTCACAGGGGAGGGGATATAGGGGAGTAGTAGGTGTGTGTACGTGGTTGATTCTGTGAATGAATAAAGTAGGAAGTCACTGAAGGACCTGTCACGCGCGTTATTGATTCGCCTCTTCCTTCAACTTCCCACATTGGTGACCTTGATCGTTGGATTATTATTGTTATTGTTATTATTATTATGAGTGATAACGAAGAAAACGCTGTTCGGCCCGCTGCGGTGGCGGCTGCGGTGTCTGTCAAGTTGCCCGAGTTTTGGCAGCACGACCCGGACCCATGGTTCCAACATGTCGAGGCTCAATTCCATCTGCGAGGTGTCACAGTGGACGACACGAAATACTATCATGTCGTCGCTGCATTGGATGCACAGACCACCCGTCGCGTCATGGGATTTTTACGAGAGCCGCCGGCCATGGGGAAATACGCCGCTCTCAAACAACAGCTGTTACGGCTGTTTCAGCTGTCAGATACGGAGCGGGCGGAGCGCCTGTTGTCACTGAACGGTTTAGGTGACAGTAAACCAACCGAGCTCATGGAGAACATGTTGGCGTTGCTCGGCTCAGGTGACGCATCATTTTTGTTTATACAGTTATTTCTGCGTCAGCTCCCACCTCCAGTACGCACTGCCTTGGCCAGCTCGCCGCTCGTGAGAGCCAAGGATTATCGGGGGATGGCAGAAGAGGCTGACAGGATATTGCTGGCAACCCGCCACTACAGCGTTAACGTTAACGCTGCGCTGCCGGCGGGGGAGATGACGGGAGCTGCGGTATCGGATCGCCGGAGGGAGAATGAACTTTGTTTTTTTCATCGGCGTTATGGTGCCAAAGCCAGGCGATGTGAGCAGCCTTGCTCTTTTTCCGGCCAGGGAAATGCCAGAGCCGGCGCTCATTAGCAGCTGTGAGTGCTGGCGATACGACGAGGCTGCTGTTCATTGAGGACACGTTGTCCAGTAGGCGCTTGCTGGTGGATTCGGGAGCCCAGCGGAGTATCCTGCCAGCTTCAGCTGCGGACGGCTTGAGTGGCAGTCACGGCCCCCCGCTGGACGCCGCCAATGGAACTCCGATTCGCACCTTCTGCACCAGGTCAGTGACTGTTTGTTTCAATGGACATGCTTTTAATTGGGATTTTGTGATCGCTTCTGTGTCAATGCCTATACTAGGCGCGGATTTTTTATGTGCTCATAGACTTTTGGTGGATGTGGCGAACCGTCGCTTAATTGACGCAGTGTCATTTGCCACTTACCCCTGCACTCTGGGGGGGGGGGGCCGGCTCGCCCTCGCCAACATCCTCGCCACGGGGGACGTGTACCAGCGGCTTCTCGCTGATTTCCCCGCTCTGACTGTGCCCACGTTTTCTGCTATGGTCGCAAAACATGGGGTGGAGCATTATATCCCCACGGCCGGTCCGCCAGTTTTCGCGCGCGCACGCCGCCTTGACGCCGCTAAACTGGCCATCGCTAAAGGGGAGTTTGACACAATGGAGCAGCTCGGCATTGTGCGGCGCTCCGACAGCCCGTGGGCCTCGCCTTTGCATATGGTTCCGAAGGCTGATGGGAAGTGGCGCCCGTGTGGAGATTTCCGGCGCCTCAATAGTGCCACGGATCATGACCGCTACCCTGTCCCGCACATCCAGGACTTTTCTGTTCACCTGGCCGGGACCACCATTTTCTCCAAGGTGGATTTGGTGCGGGGCTACCACCAGGTGCCAGTCCATCCCAGAGACGTGCCCAAGACCGCCGTTATTACCCCGTTTGGACTTTTCGAGTTTTTAAGGATGCCTTTTGGACTCAAGGGGGCAGCGCAGACCTTCCAGCGGTTGATGGACTCTGTGCTGCGAGGGTTGTCGTTTTTGTTTGTGTATTTAGACGACATCCTGGTGGCCAGCACATCTGCTGAGGAGCATTGTTTGCACCTCCGACAGCTGTTTCAGCGGCTGAATGAACATGGGCTGATTGTTAACCCAGCCAAGTGTCAGTTCGGCCGGCCAGACATAGACTTCCTGGGCCATCACATCTCTTCACAGGGAGCTGTGCCTCTGCCCACCAAGGTGGAGGCGATCACTGCCTTCCCACGTCCTCGCACCATCAAGCCCCTACAGGAGTTCCTCGGTATGGTCAATTTTTATAACCGATTCATACCAGGAGCGGCTCTCTTGATGCACCCCCTGTACGAGGCACTAAGGGGCAAGAAGGACAATCAGGAGGTGGACTGGTCCCCTGAGAGGGTCCAGGCGTTTGATAGTGCTAAGGCTGCTCTCGCTAACGCTACTATGCTGGCACACCCGTACCCGGCCGCTCCAATAGCCCTCACGACCGATGCCTCGGACTATGCTGTGGGGGCGGTGTGTGATCAGTGGGTGGCTGGCGCCTGGCAGCCTCTGGCCTTTTTCAGCAGGACACTGCGGGACAATGAGAGGAAATACAGCACGTTTGACAGGGAGCTGCTGGCCCTTTTCCTCGCCACGCGTCATTTTAGGTTCCTGTTGGAGGGCCGGGAGTTCACCGCTTTCGTGGACCACAAGCCTCTGACCTTTGCCATGGCTAAGACCACGGAACCATGGTCGGCACGGCAGCAGCGCCAACTGTCCGCCATTTCGGAATTTACCACGGACCTGCAGCATGTGGCGGGCAAGGACAACCTGGTGGCTGACTGCCTCTCCAGAGTGCGGGTGAACACTGTGCACCTGGGTGTGGACTACGCAGCCATGGCAGTTGACCAGTGCACGGACATGGACATCCAGGCATTCAGGACAGCCACGACAGGACTGAGACTGGAGGATGTGGTGTTCCAGGACAGTAAGGCCACGCTCCTCTGCGATGTCTCCACAGGCCGACCTCGCCCGATGGTCCCCGCTGGCTGGCGCCGCCGCATTTACGATGCTATACATGCTTTGTCGCACCCGGGGGTGAAGGCATCAGTTAAGCTGGTGGGGGCTAGGTTCGTCTGGCCGGGCCTCAGGAAGGACGTCAAGGGGTGGGCTGCCTCTTGTGTAGCGTGCCAGCGCGCCAAGGTGCATCGGCACACTAAGGCCCCGCTGGGGCCATTTCTCATCCCGGAGAGACGGTTCGATCATGTTAACGTGGACCTGGTGGGCCCGCTGCCCCCCTCCCAGGGGTTCACTCACCTGCTGACCATGGTGGACAGGACCACCAGGTGGCCGGAGGCTGTGCCCCTGTCATCCACTACATCGGCGGACGTGGCTCGGGCGTTCATCTCCACCTGGGTGGCCCGTTTCGGTACCCCTGCGGATCTAACTTCGGACAGAGGGCCCCAGTTCACGTCAGAGTTGTGGAGCGCCGTGGCGGAGAGTTTGGGGGTGAAACTCCACCGCACCGTGGCATACAACCCGCAGGCAAATGGTCTCTGTGAGCGTTTCCACCGCACTATGAAGGCTGCTCTCCGGGCGGCTCTTACGGACAGTAATTGGGTTGACCGTTTGCCGTGGGTCATGCTAGGCCTGCGCTCGGCCCCAAAGGAGGATCTGCAGTCTTCTTCGGCTGAGCTCGTGTTGGGTCAGCCGCTGAGAGTCCCTGGGGAGTTCCTCCCAGGTGCCACAGCCCCCTGGTCAGCTGCGACTCATCGCTTGGCCATCCGAGACGCCGCCAGCACTTTCGCTCCCGTGCCCGCACATCACTGTCTTCCCCTGTCCTACATCCCCAAGGACTTGATGTCAGCCCCGTACGTGTTCATCCGCCGCGATGCCCACCGATCTCCACTCCAGGCTCCATACGATGGGCCCTTCCGGGTCCTGGAAGCGGGACCCAAGAGCTTTATGGTGGACAGAGGGGGGCTTCAGGAGCGGATATCGGTGGACCGTTTGAAGCCTGCACACGTGGACCCGGTCGGGCCGGTGGAGCTGGCTCAGCCCCGACGGCGCGGCCGTCCACCCAACCCCACTCCTGCCGCAAGTTTGCGGCCCATGTCTGCCTCTACCCCGGCAGCAGACCCGGACTCTCCCCCAGTCCAGCCTCGCCGCCGGCGCGGACGGCCGCCGGCTCGTGCCCTTCCCCCTTCCCCCCTGACTGTTAAGCGCAGTCGTTATGGTCGGGTAGTCAGGCCTCCTACGAGGGGCTGAGTACTTTGGGGGGTTTTTTTTGGTATGGGTTGGGGTTGCAGGGTATGTCTACTCTGGGTGTTCGGGGGGGGCCTGTGTGGTGTCACATTATGGGAGTCTTTCACGCCAGAGTTGACGCGTCACAGGGGAGGGGATATAGGGGAGTAGTAGGTGTGTGTACGTGGTTGATTCTGTGAATGAATAAAGTAGGAAGTCACTGAAGGACCTGTCACGCGCGTTATTGATTCGCCTCTTCCTTCAACTTCCCACAGTAATACATTTTGTGAATACATTTGTTGAAACAACACATTTGTTGGCAGACGACTCCTTATAAACACTGCTATCTAATGTTAGCAAGCTAAGCGTGCATAGCTCGACCTGGCTGTGTAACGTTGTAACTTGTGTTCCTCTGGGAAAGACCGTTCATCATTGCATACAATTTGAAGTAAGAGGTGCACTCCTCTCATGCTACGAACGGACACACATACGCGTCAGCGACTGCTGATTTCTTTTATGAAAATTCAGAAAGTTGGCTCCCAATTTTTGTACATGCCAGGGTGGCGAGTAGCCTCCGTAATTTACCAGCCAAAGAGTAAATCTACACGCCATTGGCACTTGGGGGGTGCTTATTTTGTTCCCATCTACAAATCATATTATACCAGGTAGCCAATTGACGGAAATCCGTCTCAAGACGGAGTGCTTTGATTGATTGATTGATTGAAAACTTTATTAACAGATTGCAGAATGGGTACAATACAGCTCAATACACACAATTGTTAAGGGGATGCAGGCCAGAGAAAGACTTTCCGTGGCATGCTGTGACACGTTTGGTTGCTTCTCTCCGGCTGCTCCCATTAATCAAATATAAGTATTCCGATGGACTTTTGCTACTAATTAATTAAAACCTCTTTGTTCTGAGAAAGACTTTTATATTTTGCCGTGTGATACCTCGTTGAACTTGAACTATCAAAGCTTGTAAGAGGGCAAGACGACACAATCTGGATTGACTACACCTGTTTGTTTAATGAGCCATGTACAGGCGCACCCAAGGCCAGATTAAGACTTCAGAGGCCCCTGGGCCAGATTCTTGTGGAGGCCCCCCCACACACACGTGCACGCACAGTGGCGTTTTTATATGTCACTTTCAAAAATATATAGAATACCGTAATTCCTCTAATAGTAACCCCGGCTTGTATTTGTTTCAACTGTAGCGGGTACCAGGCTTTTATTAGGAGGAGGCATGTATAAGAGAGAGGCCTATATTTCTAATTTTCAAACAGATCATAATGAATAAATCAACATTTTGTGTCAGTTTGAACCCAGTACATACAATGTGGTTCATTTATTGAAACCAAGTACTGTATGAAATAGTAACCCGTGCAATTACAGGTGGTCACTGGTCATTTCAACGTTTTCAAAGTGAAATCAAGTAACTTTACCTTAGCAGCTCAGTATGCAGCTCAGTATATTAGTAACCCGGCTTGTATTAGGAGGTCGGCTTATAATTGCTTAGCTCAAGAGCGCACCCGGCCATTAATAGAGACCCGGTTTGTAATTGAATACCGGTCACTATTAGAGGAATTACTGTATATACATATAACAGGCTTTGTGTCCTTTTTTTGTTGTGTTAAAAAAAAAAAAAAAAAAAAAAAAAAAAGGGGGGGCCTATAGTAATTAGCTTATTGGTGCTTTATGGTTCACTATTAGTAGGTCTTATTGCAAATCCCCTCTCTTTTCTAGGCATCTACAGTTTATAGCCTACATCTTTGGTTTTAATTTCCTTCATAATTATTATTATTAGCTATTCAGTTTTTTATTTTTTTTAATGATTACTATTAGGCCTACATGATTTCGTTAGTGCTATAACTATAGGTCATTAATATTTCTTTTGTTTTGGTGTTTTGGTGAGGGTTTTGGTATATTTACTATTTATATTTTTGCATCTGAAATTCTCATTATTTCAACAATAGGCTAACGGGATATAGGGATAACGTGCAGAGCATGGCACAATGTGGAGGTGCACATGGCGGTTGGAGAGCAAATCATATTCTGGTAAAGGCAGTTTGGAGGCGTTTTCAGGGATTAAAGCAAAAAAATATCTCCTGACTGAACTTTTTTTCAGGCCAAGTCATATTCTTATTTTAATCTCCACTGTATATATTTTTTTAATAGCATTAGCGTTTTAAGGGAACTATATTATTTTGAACATATTTTTTATTACCAGTTTGCTTTTACGTCATATCAATGCTGTTTTCAATTCATTAAATAAAACTGATACTACTGAGACTCTGACTTTGTCATACAAATAAATACATCTACATACTGTAACCTTTCAGTGCATGTTTTTATTTACAGTACATTGTGACAACTGAACAAGGGAAACAGTGCTTTAGCAGGGAACACAATTTTCTTTTTGGCTTACCAGCCAAGGTGGCTGGTTGATTAAAAAAAACTACCAGCCAGGCAGATTTTTTACCAGCCAAAAATTATAAATAGCTTTTTAGTATATCGCCATGTGTTATTATTATACTCTCATGCAATTTTCAATTAATATAATAAACAACATAAGGAATATTAGCATCAGTTTGAGTGGACTGATTTCATTCCATTTGGGCTGTGGGGGTGCTTAATGTCTGAAGGAGTCGACAGAAGGCTTCTTGTCCTCTGCAAAAGCATGCAATTGGTCCACTGATACATCTTGATATTTGTCTACTCTAGTGTGTTCATTAGATGGGTGAAATCCTCTTTCAGTGCCTCTGTGCCTGTTTTCTTAGGCAGTTAGCCTCTGGTATGCGTGCCATTAGCGTTAGCCACGCTTCTAGGCCTCTTTTATTTTGGAAAGAATGATAAAAATGTTTTATTAAATAAAAATACCATTTTACAGGCTTTGAATACTCCTTGGTGTTTCCGAACGTGTATTCGAATACTCTTTCTCAAAAACACTATTAAAAACAATAAGTTTAACATTTCATAATTAACCAATCAATCACAAATCATAAGTGTTGGCTACCATTCTGTTCTATCCAGTAGCAACCCGGGACGTCATGTTAAATTGTGTTGGCAACATGCATTCTGATCACCGTTGTACTACCAGTATGCTTCTGCGTGTATAGACAATTGTGTGTACGTACATTCACACAGCGAACCAATCTTTTTCGTTTTCATTTAAAAAAAGAAGATTTCTGTGTTTTAGACTTTGCTCTTTTATTTTGAAACCCCCCGACCGGAAGTATTATTGTTGTTATCGCTAGCTAGCGGAACAGTCGTCCGGTTCTGTGCTTTTGAGCTAACGCTAGTTAAGCTAGCTAATATTTGTATTCCTTTGACTTGTTGAAAATGTCTAGGATGCAAATGTTGAGATTGTTGGTGAACAAGCGACTAACTGCAGCTATGTTGCAGTGTGCACAAACACTGTCGAGTCTTGACTTTAGGCACAAAGTGGACGTAGTTGGCGCCGAGGAGAGTGGCAGCCTTTTCATAGCAGCTCCCACCCCTTTACTTTTTATCGCGTTTACTACTTTCTTAATTATTCTTTTTGTGATTATACTTACATAATAGGTGTATAAGTGACTGTGCGTTGCTTTAGACCAAGTTAAGGCATTTGTAACAACTTCTGTGAAGTTAGCTGAGTTAGGAAAGTTCGGTCGAGCACAGCTCTGAACAATGGACAACAACACCGGCGGCGGGCTGGTTTACCCGCGGCAGCACAACAACAACAACAACAACAGCAACAACGGCGGGCTGGTTTACCCGAGGGAGGCTCTCCTCTGCTTTCGAAACAGAGTTGCAGAACCACCGAGGAATCTACCAGCCGAAATAAGGATTCGCAGACGGGGAAATCGAGCTGGCACGAGCGTGAAGGACAGGAGAGAGGACAGAAGGAGATTCAAGCCTTACCTGCCCGCTGTCGTCATGGGGAACGTGCGATCGCTGGTCAACAAGACCGACGAGCTCTCAGCCCTGATGATCAACCAGCGTGAGTACAAGGAGGCAAGCCTACTGTGCTTCACCGAATCCTGGCTGAACGAGAACATCCCGGACAGTGCAATAGAACAGGAGGGTTTCACGGTGGTGCGCGCCGACCGGAGTAAACAGAGCGGCAAGCGGAGAGGCGGAGGGCTTGTTGTCTTTGTGAACTCCAAATGGTGCCACCCGGGGCACATCACCATTAAGGAACGTATCTGTTCCCCCGACATTGAACTATTGGCACTGAGTCTGCGGCCATACTATTTACCGCGAGAAATAACACACGTCCTGGCTCTCACTGTTTACATCCCTCCCAGCGCGGCGGCGGCGCAGGCGAGTGACGTCATACACTCCACCGTCGCGGCGCTTCAGACAAAACACCCGGATGCATTTATTTTTATCAATGGGGACTTCAACCATGTCAGACTGAACAAGACCCTGACAAACTTCACCCAGTATGTCACCTGCAAAACCAGGGGAGACAAAACTCTGGACCTCCTGTATGCTAACGTGAAGGAGGCTTTCAGTGCGACTTCCCTGCCCCCCCTCGGCCAGTCAGACCACAACCTTGTGAGGCTTGTATCCACATACACGCCTCTCATTAAGAGACAGCCTACGACCACCATGTCTGTCCCACAGTGGTCTGACGACGTCGAGGAGGAGCTACAGGAGTGTTTCAGGTCGACAGACTGGGATATGTTTGAGAGGGCTTACGGTGATGACATTGATGGACTATCCCACTGCATCACAGACTACATCAGGTTCTGTGAGGAGAGCATCGTACCCACAAAGAGGGTACGCTGCTTCTCAAACAATAAACCCTGGATTAGCAAGGACATTAAACACCTGCTAAACAGGAAAAAGAGGGCCTTCATGGCAGGGGACACTGAGCAGGCCAGGGCTGTCCAAAGGGAGCTCAAAAAAGAGCTAAGGGCAGCCAAGGTCAGCTACAAGGACAGGCTGGAGGGCAGACTACAGGCCAACAACACCAGGGAGGTGTGGGCGGGGGTTAGGAAGATCACTGGTTTCAAACAGCAGGGCACAGCTGTGGAGGGCCCTCCAGAGCGTGCAAACGAGTTCAACTCGTTCTTCAACCGCTTTGACCAGAGTGGCCTCCCCACACCCCTCCCCCCACCCATCGACACCAGCACCAGATCACACCTACAAAGCAGCCCCCCCACCCCCCACCCCCCCACACCCATCAGCAACGGCACCCCACCCCCAACACCAGCAGACTGCCCACCACCCCCAACCCTGACGATCACAACCAGTCAGGTCAGTAGGCAGCTCTCCAAAATTAATGTAAACAAGGCCAGAGGACCGGACAACACCAATCCCAGGGTGCTCAAGGTATGTGCAGAGCAGCTGGCAGCACCGCTCCAGCATCTTTTCAACCTCTCCCTGAGGCTGGAGAGGGTGCCCCAGCTCTGGAAGACCTCCTGCATTGTCCCGGTGCCCAAGAAGGGACGTCCCAGCACCCCCAACGACTACAGGCCAGTCGCTCTGACGTCACACGTCATGAAGACGTTTGAGAGACTGGTCCTGCAACACCTCAAGCCCCTGGTGCGTGACTCCCTCGACCCCCTGCAGTTTGCATACCAGGCAAACATCGGGGTGGAGGATGCCATCATCTACATGCTCCACAGAGCGTACACGCACCTGGAAAAGCCGCGCAGCTCAGTGAGGATCATGTTCTTTGATTTCTCCAGCGCCTTCAACACCATCCAGCCGTCACTGCTAGCGGAGAAGCTCTCTGCGATGCAGCTGGAGCACGGCTTGGTGGCCTGGATCAAGGACTACCTCACTGAGAGGCCACAGTACGTCAGACTAAAGGACAGTCAGTCTGACGTACTGGTGAGCAACACCGGCGCCCCCCAGGGAACTGTGCTGTCACCCTTCCTCTTCACCCTCTACACCTCAGACTTCTGCCGCAACTCCAGCGGGTGCCACCTGCAGAAGTTCTCAGACGACTCCTCCATCGTAAGCTACATCACCGACGATGATGAGGAGGAGTACAGAGCCCTGGTGGAGAGCTTCGTGGGGTGGAGCGACAGCAACCACCTCCAACTCAACACCAGTAAGACCAAGGAGCTGGTGGTGGACTTCCGGAGGGGCAAGAAGAGGCCCCCCCCGATTCCCATCTCCATCCGAGGGGTGGATGTGGAGATGGTGGACTCATACAAGTTCCTTGGGGTACACCTGAACAATAAACTGGACTGGTCGGACAACACAGAGGCCCTCTACAGGAAGGGACAGAGCAGGCTGTTCTTCCTGAGGAGACTCAGGTCCTTCAATGTGTGCAACAAACTGCTGCAGTCTTTTTACCAGTCTGTTGTGGCCAGCATCCTCTTCTATGCTGTGGCATGCTGGGGAGGCTACATCAACTCAAGGGACACCAACAAGCTCAACAAGCTGGTGAGGAAGGCTAGCTCTGTGGTGGGAGTCGAGCTACCTAGACTTGAGGTGATGGTAGAGAGGGGGATGATAAGGAAGCTGGATGCCATCATGGAGAACCCCTACCACCCCCTCTACGACGAGCTAGTCAAGATGAGAAGCTCGTTCAGCCACAGACTCATCCCCCCCCGACACTCAACTAACCGCCTCGGACAGTCCTTCATACCAGCGGCCATCAGGCTCCACAACAGTGGGCAGCGACTAGCAGCCTCCAGGCCCCACAACAGGGGGCAGCGACAGCGACTGCTACCAGACATTGACCTGGGACTTATAGGAACCCAAGGGGGACAAAGTAGACTACCCTGGTACTTTGATTAATGTATACTCAGTAGATAGTAAATTATTATAACACTACCTCCTGCATACTGCACCTCATGTGACACTGTGAATAATGTGAATATTCCTCAGCTAGTCAGATAGTAAATTATATTGACCATATTGATCAAATTGTTTACACTGCCTGTGTTGTCTTTTACTACCTGTATACTGTGTTGTTTTACTACCTGTACCCCTCCCCCCCTCCCCCCCATGCTGCTATGATGCCTGAATTTCCCCAAGGGGATCAATAAAGGAATATCTTATCTTATCTTATCTTATTTACGCATATAACGTAGAACATTTGCGCATATAACGTAGAACATTTGCGCATATTACTCCGGTCAAATATAGTTAATAAAAGTTGAGACAGTCCCGGCGCCATGGGCGGGCATTAGGGGGCCGGGCCTGCGCACTGAGTCAGCTGTGCCCACCCTGGTAATTTTATTTTTTTTTGTCAATCAAAGTCAACTATCCAAATCCTTAGTCGGGGACAGCCCTAGTGGGCACTGATGTCAACAACAACACTACTGAAGCTAGCATGGCACTATGTGAGAATTCGTTTTCTACCCTCAAGAACGTCTTTACAGAACATCGCCTTAGTATGCTTCATCGACACAACTAAGGCCAATTTAATTCAGTTGGCATTTGAGAAGGACTTAACAAAAAAGTTCAGGAATGAGTGGAGGGGCAGTGTTTTAAGAAGGTTTCACTCTGTCCCCAAACGCTGCTTGCCGCTCTACTTATGATGGTGAGTAGCCTGTGGAGGAATTTTGTTTGCTTTTTTATGCACCTTATTTTTGTCAGTTCAGTTCAGTTTGTCAGTGAATTCAGAAGTGTTGAATAAATGGAGACTTTCAAAGATATAGAATAGAATAGAAATGTATTATCATGAGGGAAATTTGACACTGCAAATCACTCAACATTAAACATTTAGACAGAACAAGTCACAAATAAAAATAACAAAACAAATGGCCTAAGAATAGAATAAAATGAAATAGAATATAAATAGAATAAAAGATACAGTAAATAAATACAGTAAAAATATACTGAAGTCTACAGTAGGTGTAATAATGCACAGTGCTGTTTAAAAAGTAAGAGTCCAGGAAGATGGTAATTGTCACTCTGTGCTCAGTGATGCAGTGAGGCACAGTGATGCATTGTATAGTCTGATGGCTGTTGGAATGAAGGACTTCCTGTGCCGTTCAGTGCTGCATTTAGGTAGTGTGAGCCTATAACATGCTCCTCCTGTCAGCCAAGTCTGTGTATAGTGGGTGGGAGGGGTTTTCCCTGATGGCCTGGAGCTTAGCAAGGTTCCTCCTCTCCGCCACCCTCGCTAGAGTCCAGCTCCACCCCAACCACGCTACTGGCCTTCTTGACCATCTTATCCAGCCTGTTTGTGTCCCCTGCTCTCAGTCCGCTGCCCCAGCAGGTCTGTTATATATATCCGTTCAGTCTGTTTTTGTATAAGTGAAAGTTCTTAAGATAGAGAGAAATTAGATTTTTCAATTGCCTCTCTGCTGTTTAGTTCAGCACTGTGGGCAGCGCCAAGCAAGCCACAGCGCCGCTGTCCCAGCTGAAACGTATAAAAGGGAACCTGTGTTGAAAAACCATTGTGCCCCCCCGAGAACATTTTATGCCCCCCCCACTAATTTGTTTCTGCAGCCTGGTCTGTGTAGTACCTACTTACTGGTCACAGGAGTCTTCAATAACGTTTGGATGGTAATACATTTTGTGAATACATTTGTTGAAACAACACATTTGTTGGCAGACGACTCCTTATAAACACTGCTATCTAATGTTAGCAAGCTAAGCGTGCATAGCTCGACCTGGCTGTGTAACGTTGTAACTTGTGTTCCTCTGGGAAAGACCGTTCATCATTGCATACAATTTGAAGTAAGAGGTGCACTCCTCTCATGCTACGAACGGACACACATACGCGTCAGCGACTGCTGATTTCTTTTATGAAAATTCAGAAAGTTGGCTCCCAATTTTTGTACATGCCAGGGTGGCGAGTAGCCTCCGTAATTTACCAGCCAAAGAGTAAATCTACACGCCATTGGCACTTGGGGGGTGCTTATTTTGTTCCCATCTACAAATCATATTATACCAGGTAGCCAATTGACGGAAATCCGTCTCAAGACGGAGTGCTTTGATTGATTGATTGATTGAAAACTTTATTAACAGATTGCAGAATGGGTACAATACAGCTCAATACACACAATTGTTAAGGGGATGCAGGCCAGAGAAAGACTTTCCGTGGCATGCTGTGACACGTTTGGTTGCTTCTCTCCGGCTGCTCCCATTAATCAAATATAAGTATTCCGATGGACTTTTGCTACTAATTAATTAAAACCTCTTTGTTCTGAGAAAGACTTTTATATTTTGCCGTGTGATACCTCGTTGAACTTGAACTATCAAAGCTTGTAAGAGGGCAAGACGACACAATCTGGATTGACTACACCTGTTTGTTTAATGAGCCATGTACAGGCGCACCCAAGGCCAGATTAAGACTTCAGAGGCCCCTGGGCCAGATTCTTGTGGAGGCCCCCCCACACACACGTGCACGCACAGTGGCGTTTTTATATGTCACTTTCAAAAATATATAGAATACCGTAATTCCTCTAATAGTAACCCCGGCTTGTATTTGTTTCAACTGTAGCGGGTACCAGGCTTTTATTAGGAGGAGGCATGTATAAGAGAGAGGCCTATATTTCTAATTTTCAAACAGATCATAATGAATAAATCAACATTTTGTGTCAGTTTGAACCCAGTACATACAATGTGGTTCATTTATTGAAACCAAGTACTGTATGAAATAGTAACCCGTGCAATTACAGGTGGTCACTGGTCATTTCAACGTTTTCAAAGTGAAATCGAGTAACTTTACCTTAGCAGCTCAGTATGCAGCTCAGTATATTAGTAACCCGGCTTGTATTAGGAGGTCGGCTTATAATTGCTTAGCTCAAGAGCGCACCCGGCCATTAATAGAGACCCGGTTTGTAATTGAATACCGGTCACTATTAGAGGAATTACTGTATATACATATAACAGGCTTTTTGTCCTTTTTTTGTTGTGTTAAAAAAAAAAAAAAAAAAAGGGGGGCCTATAGTAATTAGCTTATAGGTCTTATTGCAAATCCCCTCTCTTTTCTAGGCATCTACAGTTTATAGCCTACATCTTTGGTTTTAATTTCCTTCATAATTATTATTATTAGCTATTCAGTTTTTTATTTTTTTTAATGATTACTATTAGGCCTACATGATTTCGTTAGTGCTATAACTATAGGTCATTAATATTTCTTTTGTTTTGGTGTTTTGGTGAGGGTTTTGGTATATTTACTATTTATATTTTTGCATCTGAAATTCTCATTATTTCAACAATAGGCTTTTTTTTCAATGTTTTTTATAATAATTAGGTTGGTAGCACACTTGCATATGCTCCATATAAAGGTTTTCTATAGTCGTTCCATACTCTCTCTTTTTTTTATTTAATTTTTTTTACTTAGTTCTACCCTTGAGCACTCCTTTGAAATTAATTATTATTATTTTATGAATTTCGTTTAGTGTTAAATATTGGTTACTTAATAATATTTATGTTGTTCTACTTTCTCCCCCTTTCTTTTGTTTACTTCCTTTGCATAATATATATATATATATATATTTGTTTACATTTAATCGTTTTGTCATCTGAGTTTTCCAGCAAAAAAAACATTACATTTTCTTTTTTTTAAGTATAGGTAGGGGAGTGAGTCTAACGTGTATGTTATTATTATTAGTATTATTATTATTAAATACTTGTTTTCTTCTTGTTTTTCTCGTTTCATTATTTGTTTTCCATTATTAAAATTCTCCTCAAAGTAAACGTACACTTACTTAGTATTAGTGCTGTCAGGCGATTAAAAAAATGTATCTAATTAATTACAGGATTTGTAATTAATTAATCTAATTAATCGCATTTTAATCGCATAACCATTTTATGCCTGATATTCTATATTCTATAATCATATTTCAAATTGCATGTGTCCGGATGGCAGAATTCAGTACTGTATCTACAAAACCTTCTGTTTAATCATCTTCCATCTATTAATTTGCTTAGATTTTTCAGGTCTGGTCAATTAGAACATGGTGTTATTCAAGATAAAAAAAAATTTATTGATATTCTCATTTGGTTCATTACAATTTACTCAAAATAAAATTTTCATTCAATCAATCACCGCGCAGATTGATTGATTGAATGAAAATGTTATTACCAGATTGCAGAATGCGGGTACAATACAGTACGGCTCAATACACACAATTGTTAAGGGGATGCTTGCAGACCAGAGAAAGTCTTTTGTCTTGTTTACATCAGGGTCCCCCATTTTCAATTCATAATGAATTGTAAGTAAGGGTGCAACTTGCACCGTGCAATCCATTCTTCGTGGATCTAGCCCACAGTATTTCTGACACTGAGAATACATTCCCTGAGATTCATAGATGTCCCTAGAATCAGATACCAAGAACATGCAAATGGACCATATAAAAAAAAGGCTGTAAATGTGTATTCTACAGTCTTATGGAATGAATGAGATACCAAAAAAGTATTATTTATATTATGTAATTCATTTTGAGTTAATTTTCATAACGCGATAATTTGCTGTGGAAATTAATTAATCTAATTAACGCGATAAACTGACAGCCCTACTTAGTATATAACCACTGCATTAACATAATACTTAACAGATGATATAGATCAGGGGTAGGCAACCCTAGGCATGCGTGCCTGGCAGGCGGGGGCATTTTCATAGGCACAGGGGGCAGCATTAAAAAATAAATAAAAAATAAAAATCATACTTATTTTATTTATTTTTTTGCTTTGAAACATTATAGTGAAATATTTTGCACTGTTGTTGCATTTATCTTGTTGAAATCCTCCCACAGGTTCTTTTTACTACCACATATTTAATTGAGACCCTTTATTTGTTTATTATTTCAATTTAGCTGGAAATACATTGCTACATTATTCAGTAACATTTGCAGAGCCTTATAACAAAAACATTATTACGGTCACCATTGTGACCAGTGGGATTAATCAACTAATTTTATTATTTATTTTTCTATTTCATTGAACATTGCACATGTTAACACTATGACGGCCGGAGCCCTGCGGCGATTTAGGCCTCAGAGGACAGAGGATTGTAAACAAACCGATGTACTTTCTAAGAGCTTTATATATCATTTATAGTATTGCTATCTGTCCATTCTCATTGTCACTTGAGTGCATAAACCGTGCCTTCATAATGGCTTAAAGAAGAAAAAAATCCATCGGTTGGTTGTCATTTTATAGCGTCGTGAATATAAGGTATATCGGGCTTTTCGTCTAGGCTTTTCTGCAGGAGGCTGCCAAAAAGGCTAAACGTTGGCGCCGTTATATCAAACGCCATTTCTGCTGTATATATACGAATGAAATAAAACAAACTGCGTAGCATCCGGACTATTACAGAGCATCTATGGATGAAATGGGGGCAGCGGGGAACGCCGATCAGTATTATTGATTAGCAATAGAGTGTGCGTTCCGGTAGCCAATGTCAGTAGTCTATCACGTTAGGTTATAAAACAATGTCCAATCCAGCTGTAATTTGGGGTAATATTATCCTACCGTCAGGCCATGTGATCGCCGGCAGCATTTCCTCACCAGTCATCGGATTCTGGTAGATCGATATACACATTGGCTAATCATAAATCCCATTATTCCACGCTGAAAAAAACGTTCGGCAAGCTGATCCAAGATGGAGGGTCTTCTTTTGGAATCAAGGATCTATGATCCGCCCACAGGACTGTAAAAGCATATTTTTTTTTTAAATCCCATCAATGATACTGCAGTCAAATATGTGGAAAGATCCTGCTAGTGGATCGGGTACCTAATAAGCGTTATAAATATGGAATAAAACAATAACAAATCGTCACGAGTATACTCGTGACTCTGGACCACAACGCATGGAATCGAAACACGTATACTCGTGAACGGACGCCATAGTGTTAAAAGCCATTTTTATTACTCAAAATGTGAGTATTACCAAGTCAACTTGTGTTCTTAAAACAATGACAATAAACATAGTTTTATTAGGTTGAAATAATGTGGTTGTGTACTTATTTTTCTGTTAACTTATTATGGATTGAAAACTGAAAACCTTAATGCACAGTAACTGAACTCAATATTTTTAAGTTCTGGTAACTTATTATTATTTATTTTTTTACAGTGTAGTCTTGCGATCAATCAAAACGTATTTACACGATATACCTCACATTCACCCTCCATTCACATCCTGGTGTTCTCCTGGTGTTCTCCATTAGGCCTGTAGGTGGAGCTATGACAGCACACGTACAGTACACACCGATGGTGTGTGATGTGTCCAAAAATGAATGGGCAAATGTGAGTGAAATGGTCGCACTGTATGCAGCTGTTTGTCTGCATTGCATTCCCCCCCCCCCCCCACACTCAGATTTAGGGTTGATACAACCATCATAATAATATTGTTAATAATAACAATAACAATAATGATGTAATAATGTAAAAATTATCATTAAAAAGACCTGATTATGAGAAAAAAAATTACGATGCATGGAATATTGTTGAGGCACACTAGTTACAACTATATCTAAAACAGGCACTCCATGTCAAAAAGGTTGCTGACCCCTGATATAGATAATATCACACATTCATATTCACCATATTTTGATGGTTAAATAAAATGCTACTGTAGGCGATATTATCAGTACTACTTATTATTGCTGTTTCTTATTTGTTTTTACTTTCACTCAAGAACACCAATTATTTAATGGTGATACCAACAATGTTAAAGTAATTTTCATACTTTTGGCCAATACTCCTTTTATTTTACCTGCTGCTGGGTGGTGCAGTTCTGCGGGGCTTCTCTGTGCAGAGGGACATAGTTAAGCTATCTAAGTCTACTTATTAATTGGTTAAACACAACGTTTTTTAACATTATTTTTATCAATTTGACAAATGTCATAAAGATATGTTCCAACTGAATAGTTGCTCAGACACCTGTTAATCAATACTGTTTACTCCAATTGCACAGAGAACCGAGCAGCACACAGCCACCCACTGGGACATGAGGAGATGAGCTTCCTTTTGCAGCTATGTCACAACCCTGTGTTAGATATACAGGATGGGGAGGATCTACGTGGGAGGGGCACCAATCACCTTTGTTTTTTCTTGTTTTTTTTGTTTTGTTTTTGATGTTTTTGTACTGTTTTTTAATATTCTTACAGACTTTTTTTTTAAGATGGGGTGGGTTATATGGGCCTTTTTTTCTTATGTTCGTACTTTGGGCATCTCTTCAACAAAGACCAAATTTGCGTTATCTATTAGTACAGATTCATATACTTTTGAATTATTTTACTTCATATTATAAATGTCATCTTTAGCTATTTTTTCATGGAACGTTAAAGGTCTTAACAATTCCATTAAAAGGGCTAGCTGTCTTGATACTATATCAAGAAATCGAGTTGAAATTGCCATGTTACAAGAAACGCACTTGCTTGAAAGAGATATGCACAAATTAGAAAATCAGCGTTATAAAGTGGCTTCTTCTGCTTCAGCTTTGAATAAAACCAAAGGGGTTGCTATAATCATTGATAAAAAATGCAAAATTACCATCATAGGCAAAGGCAGTGATCAAGAAGGAAGAATAGCTTTTCTAAAATGTATTCATAATGGTAAAAGAATTGCGTTTATTAATGTCTATGCACCCAACTGTTATGAACCAGACTTTTTTCAATCATTGAATAAAATCCTAATGGAACTAGCTGATTTCCAGTTGATTATTGGGTCAGATGTGAATTCTGTTTTGGATTGTCGTATATTTCTAAATGAAAACATGAATAAAGCAACTAAAAATGTACCAAATGATAAAACAGAGAAGTTGATTTGATAGAAGGGCCATTTAGAGTACACCATGTGAAGTTATTTCTGAGGCCCCAGGCTAAAGAGGTTGAGAGACAGTGGCCCCTCACCCGGCCAGCTGGCAGGAAGCGAGGTTGTTTAAAGTAAGTGGTATGAGATAAAGGAGGAGATCATTATCGTTGAAACAGGAACCAAACTCAGAATAACCGTTGAGATCAAAAAGGTCATATTTACCCTAAGGAAGGAATTTCAGGTTACAACACGGCAGCTGCTGACGAAGACCCAGAGGTCAGAAAGGTGACACAGACTAGTTGGAAATCTCCCCTTACACAGTAGAATGCCACCAGTTACACATTAACTCTAATAGTTAGACTAGACGGTTTTTAGACCTTAAGGATATAGAGAAAACTAATAAAGTAAAATGTGGACAGAACTACTAGAATAACTTAGTCACAATAAAGAATAAAAACTCATAAATACTAGAAGGTAAAACTATACAAATATTGGTCACATTATTTAATCAGGAAACAAAGTATTCTATTAAAGGTTCCTAGTTACACTATGTAAACATTTTGTCACAAGTATAAGGATGTATTACTCAGTGAAACGGATCCCCTCATCAAGTAAAGTGTCAGCAGATTCAAACTGTGAAACCGTGGTCACAGGACCCAAACGGTTGTGTCAGCGAAACATGTGGTCACAGGACACCAGCAGACAAGTTTCTGCTGGAATGTGACCAAAATAAGGCAGGCAGGGACTCGCTCTCTCTCCCCCCCCTCTCTCTCTCTCTCTCTCTCTCTCTCTCTCTCTCTCTCTCTCTCTCTCTCTCTCTCTCTCTCCCCCTGATAAAAAGGGCTGATGGCGACACACTCAAGAGACTCACACCCAGAAGGGACCTGGGGAAGCGCTGACACAGACCCGGAGACACACAGGGGACGGACCCCTGAGAGGCGAGCCACACAGAACTCGAGAGCAGAGCCTGAGACACAGCCAGCAGGGAACCTGGAGACTGAGAGACAGACCTGAGAGCGCTGAAAACCTCCCCCACAGAGGGAGACTCGCCAAGCCGGCTACTGCAGAGCCAAGCCGTGACACAGAGGGACTGAGACCCGATGACGGATGAAATCGCCTCGCAGAAGGGGATCCAGACTCCACCGAGGGTAGATGAAAGAACCAAGCGCTCCCAAACCTCCCAGGATCCGAAAGCAAGGTTGCCATGACAACCAGACCACGGACCACTAGAGAGAACGCGTGTTGGCCTGGAAACCAAGACAACAACCAGAGAACCGCACCGGAAGAAGAAAACTGCCACATGAAACAACAGCCACATGAAAGAGACGATTAGATTGAATGAAAGAGACAATTAGATTGAACCAAAGAGACGATGTACTTGTTGATTCCTAAGCTGTGGTATTAATAAACACCGCAGTTGTATTTTGACCACTTTGTCAGCAGTCTCTCCTTACTTGAACCGAACATCTGAGAACTACCTAACCAATGCAGGAGAAGGGTGATATAGAAAACTATACGATCAATGAACTAAACTTAAAAACTTAGATAGAGATAAATGAAGCCAAAGAGAGATACTTCAATTGGTGCCATGACCCGTGCTGCATTCGACCAGAACCGGTTGACGACGACGGCGGCCACTTCTCAAGGACACAGAGGGGTTCTCTCCCCCTCATCGATGCTCTCTACGACTGAGGACTGAGGATCGTCACCATTTCGACCGTGACCAGTGGGGATAGGTAAGTAGTATTAATGGCGATTAAAATTGGTAATGGTCGAAGCAGTCTCACAAGTTGGGGTTGCTATTACTTGGTTAGGAATGAGTTGTAAATGGACCAGGATAAAGTTGGTGTTGGAGGGGATCGGGGTCCAGGGTTCACGACCTGACTCTGGTCTCAGCCACACACCGGCGCTGCACTTAGGAAGCGTAGGGGATAGGGGATGTTCGGTTAGGATGAGGATATAGATGTCTATATTTGGTTAGCTTAGGAGGATAGGCTAGGGATAGGAAAAATATTTGAGGGGACCGGCGTAGGAGCAGTAGAACGGAGATTAGTCACAGATAGCGGGAAGTGGGACTGTGCGTGACGTAGTGGTTCATTAAAGGGTAAAGAGGAGTAGTCAGATCTTAAAGAGTAGAATAAGAGAACCGTGGTGAAGTACAGGGATAGCCTGGTTCCGCGAAGAGAAACAGAGAACAGGGAGATGAGAAGAGGATAGGGTTCGGGCTAGGATGCTGTAGAAACCACACTTAGAATCGGTGCGACGGAGTAATGGACTTTGGAAGACGTTCCATAAGCGAATTACCAATTCTAATCCGACGTCATTTAGGCTCAGATTGGCTAAGGTCGATATCTGAAGAACATCAGCCGCGTGGAGGAATGAGGGAATGTAGAGGAAATCAAGCCGACAAGGGGCTCTACGGGTAGCGGGGAGTACGGTCGAACACACGATTTGGCCATATAACACTCCGATACAAGCCGACAATGGGCGCTACTAAAACTCTTCACGGGCTACTATACATGAATGGAGTGGGTTTCTCAGGGGTATAGCAACGCGGACTCGGTAGATATATGAAGCACTTTGGAAGTAGATACTGCACAGGTGATTAGAACATAGGAGGATATTGTGTGAAAAAAGCAAGGAAATGCGTTTGGAATGAATGTGTACAAATGAATGGTTTGCTTGTGAATGGGACATTGTTTTGCTAAGTATATGTGTTTGAATGGATGAATGTTAGGAGCTCTGAGTGAATGCCAAGATATTTTTTTGTATTATTATAAACACTGGTGGCCAAGGCTGCAGCAGGAGAAACCGCACCCCTGTCCGGAAGAAGGGAGGCGTTTGTTTAGCTGCCGGCGTTGGCTGAGGGCGACGAGACTAACGTGTGGACGCTGTGTTGCGTAGTTGAGTGAATTGAATGAATGGCAAGTGTGATGGAACCTAGGAGATGTGTAATGTTCGTTGAAATTTTTCAAATCGGGGCTGTGGGGGTCTATAAGTAATGTGGTAACGATCAAAAGAAACTGAGATTTTGGAGCTGATGACGTCGCTGGGAGCGTCGGGGCTGGGGGTGCGTTTGATATACTGTGTATTTCGGTCAGGCGGGGCCAATCGGGCGAGCGTGCTAGAATAAGGATAATGATATATGTTCTGTGAACGGGGGCTAAATAGGATTAAAGTTATGTTACGGGGGAAAGCAGGGGTTGTGTAAACGTTGCGATGTGTTGTGCCGCTCGGATCAACAGGAGACTGGGCCGTTTAGGAGGAGTGATGTTGGATGCTAAGCTACCTGTGCTAACAATATAGCATGATTGAACTCTCGGGGAATCTCGCGTGTTGCTACTCTTTGCTGGCGCGGGATCTTAGAGAGGCGGTGGACAGGGACTTCCGGTGTAGAGGGTTCTGGGAATTGTAGTTTTGTGGTTGAGGTAGAACGTCAAGTTGTCGTCTTGGTATGGTACGGCGTGATGACGCACTTGCGGGGGAGGGCGTGGGCGCCTCCTGCAGGACGTGGTGAGAACTGTGGGGCAATGAGGGTGATGAGCGTACGTTCCAGTGGAGGGCAGTGTTGCCTCTTTGATAGTTACACCTCTCTTTTACAGGGAACGAGGTGCAGTAAACAATAGAGAACAGTTGTGATTATTATAGGTTTTGAAGCGCGGCAATCTGTGGGAATTTGTGAGTTCTTTTTATCGGTTTTTTCTGTTGTTGATGATGGGTGTGTTTACTGGTTTGATTATAGGTCTGTATTTGTTATGGGCCAGGGGTAATGGCGCTGGTGGGATAGTATGGGATAGATGTGTGAGTTTGTTTGTGACTTTGGTTGCGTGAGACCCCCCCCCCCCCTTTTTTCCTCTGTCTCTTCCTCCCTCGTTCACACTCTCCCCTTCCTCCTTCCCTCCCTCCCTCCCTGTCCCTCCCTCCCTCCCTCCCTCCCTCCCTCTCTCTCTCTCTCCCTCCCTCCCTCCCTCTCTCCCTCCTTCCCTCCCTCCCTCCCTCCCTCCTCCACCCCCGCCCCCCTCCGCTCCATCCCTGTCTCCCAGCTTAACTTTGTGAGATGACGGGTGCACAAAGGGAGTTTTGTTTAGGATAGATTGCCTGATTGATTGATTGATTGAAAAGTTTTATTAACAGATTGTAGAATGGGTACAATACGGTACAGCTCAATACACACGATTGTTAAGGGGATGCAGACCAGAGAAAGACTTTCGTCTTGTTTACATCAGGGTCCCCCATTTTCAATTCATCATGGGCGTGGAGTATTGGTTATATTAAAATTGGTTATATTGGTTATATTAGAATAGTGTTACTTGCTAAATTATTGCGTAAGGGTAAATAGGATATTCATGGTTATTTTGGAGCCCTCCCCCCCTCCCTCTATGTCTCTCCATGCGGACTCTTTTAGTCTGATTGAAGTTAAGGTTGATTTAAGTTAAAGTTGGCAGCAGATGATGGTGATAGTGTTTGAAGTCCTGTGGGTTTAACTGGACCGGGCGATACAGGGTAATCTGCTGATTGAGTGTAGACGGTTTTGGTAATAGTTAATGTTGCATTGTGTGCCCCCCCCCCCCTTCCTCCCCTTAGTCCCTGTATCCCTGTATCCCTCCCTCCTTTTTTCTTTTCCCTTCTGTCTCTCCTTGTATTTCTCCATCCCTAGATTGCGGCGTATGTTGTGGGTTTGTAGGTTTGTTTGAACTGCGTTGTTATTGTGTATGTGAAGTAGATACCGGATGGGCGTTGGCCTGTCTAGGTGCAGGTGGTGGTAGGTTGAGTTGTGATATTCCTTGGTAGGAAGTTTGGGGTGTTTCCGTTCAGGTTCGACTGGAGGAAAACGCTTTGGGCTGTGAGTTGACGGTTCTTTGTGTATTCAGGGAACTGGGTGAATATTGCAGGTGGCATAGTGCGGGTGTCCGTGTATTTATTAACGTGGCCAGCTGTACTATGTGTCGGTCAGGGTTTTAGTGATCTAAGTTGCTAAAGGTTTATTGTTTTCCCTGATTGGTGGTTGGTAGCAGTAGCAACACTGATTGATTTTTATTAAGTGTTGTGAGGGGGTACAAGTGTGTGTGTAAGGAGTGAATGAAATTGATGTTGTATGAGGAGTGAAGCAAAAGCGAATAATACATTTAGTCGATACGCTAATCGGGCATTTAAAAGTAAGAAATAAGGTTAGGATGAACAGATTCATCAAGCAAAGAGAGATTAGAATCAGATGAAGGACCAGGTTTACAAAGGATTATTAGACAATGGATAGGAATGGGACTAATGATTATATTTCCCAGAAAATCAGGTGGAGAGAGCACACAGGGGATTGGAAACCTCCAGTGTTCCTGTTGAAGGAACGGACAAAAAACAAGATAAGCTGTATCGTTATTTTTTCAAACAAATCACACTGTGTCTCTCTAAATATTTTAGTATAGTGTTGCCCGACATTTCCAATGCATAACGAATAGTGGAAATAATAGGGAAATGCCACTGTATTAAGTCTGGATGTTTTTGCTTTCTTTCTGTACAGGTGCTCGGCCGGACAGGAGCTCTAACGATTTCCATAACCATCTAGGGAAAACGGCTGTAATGAGCCTTGGTATAAGTATGAATGATAAGCCAGTTATCAACCCTTGTCTGCACAGTAAAAATTTGACAGTGTGAGTGTTTTAACTCAAGTAAGTGGGAATAGTGAAAGACAGAGAAACTTGTTTTTTCAAACGGTGTTGCAGGAGTGGTTGAAAGGGGAGTGAATGACAGTAGCATAGGAAGTTCACCTTAGAGGAACGTGGATAGGAACGACTGAAGCGTTAGATGCAAAAACAATAGAATAACAGCGACAACAATATGGAAAAGGGCCTTAGTGATCAGGCCATTGGGGGGAGTAGGCCGAGAGCCTCTGCAGACATTTCCCAGATAGACTTTACCAGTGATAATCTGATTGATTGGGACTTCTCTCATGTGACCAGTACGACAGAAGGACTTGAAATGTTGACTTTGGTTCCAATACAGGGGAGTGAACCAGTGACAATGGTGTTACTCCAACCAGAACCGATTCAAGCTGGAGTGTCCATTGCAGGCGACTGCGGTTTAACCAAGGGGCAGAAAAAGAGACTGAGGTTACAGCAGTCCCACGAAGTCCACTCTGGCCGGATGGCTGGAACTGAGACCGACAGCAGGTATGGAATACACGAACAGTTTCTACAGCCCACCCGTTTCCCATGTCCACCCTGCCCTCAGCACCAAAGCCAAGATGAGAGGCGGAGCCCAGCGATGGGAAGTCAAACCGCCAGTGCTGAGATGGGGGAAGAGGCAGCATACTATAGACAACAGAGAGCGTTTGTGACAGCGTTCGAACAACACGAGGCAGTTCATCGAGATCTGATGAAGACACAGCTGGAGATCGGTCAAGCTGCACACGAGACTCAGAGATTGGAACGAGAACTGGCAAGAAAGGCTGCGCTGCTAGAAGCGACAGCTGTTGAGATCATGCTTCGGGCGTCTGACCTAGGCCGCCGGGATCAAAGAGTGCCCTGTGCCCCGTTGCCCGGACAGGGAACTGGGCCGCGACAGGGTGAACAGAACCGCAGGAGGGGTGAGTTTCCAGGCCCCTCCCAACAAGAGAAGGCCCGAGGAGAGGCAGCAGAAAAGGACAGGTATGCCCCTCTCTCCTCCAGGCAACAGGACATGCGACCAGAGGACAGGAGAGGGGTGGACCTGGCGAGGACTGTGGGAGGCCAGCCGAGAGACTGTGGGAGTCGTGGTAAACTGGAACCCCTGGGATGGCCGGCGTCGGCTGTGTGCTGGGATTGTGGGGAGGTTGGCCATTTCGCTCGGTCATGTGACAAAGGGTGGAGGGCTCAGCAAAAGTCCGGTAGAGGGCGAGAGTCCATCAGAAAACAGAGTTGCTGGAAATGTGGAGAGTTGGGACATTTTCAGAGGAGGTGTCTGCATAGGTCATAGGTTAATTAAGAGCAAAGCGGAAATGCACAAACAGCCTTTTGGGTGCTCGAGTAAATAGAGTTATTGATAAATTAAAATGGAAAATGAGACTGATTAGAATAAGGATAGAGATGAGGATACATAGATAAGGTTTGATTAGGTGTGCAAGTTACTAAAATGGTTTGGAAGACTAACCAGGGTAAGTTGGGGCTGTTGATGGGATGAAGTAACTGGGAAAATTGGATTAATGGATTAATCTAAACTAACAAAATTTATGGTTTTAGACAGGAACAATGGAACATATAATATTAGACAGAGTTAGAAACAAAGGACTATTTATAGTAGTGATTACAATACTTGATCAAAGGGTGGTCAAAGTTGAATTAAGGAATAAAAAAAAAAAAAAATATATATATATATATATATAAAAAACCACAATTATTATTTCATTACTTATTTTATTTCTTTTTGGATTTCTAATTTTGCTGTCTTAGTTTTGCGGGGGTAATTATGCCTCTAGATGATTGTTAAGTTCTGTTTGATGGGTGTGTAGCATGTAGGCGCTCACAATTTTTTGTTTGTTAATTTGTTTGTTTTTGTTTGGTACTCCATATTTTAATAGGAAACTGGCTGGCTGGGGGGGATCTCTCGCCGGTCAGGGATAGCAGGTGGTGGTGACACAGCGGGACTGGTAGGAAGTCTGATATAATGAGCTGGGAACTGAGAATGGACGGGAGCTGGTTCATGGTTTGTTTTCCGCTCATTAAGACTCCAGATGTAGAATCTGGAGGGTTGTGTCACTTTTTGGGTTATGATAAGTGTTGGGGAAACATATTTCTCTGTCTATAGAAAGCTCTGTAGGTTTTTGGTCGCAAATTGGCCGAAATAGTGTTCATGTAGGGTGCAGACATGTGAATTTGATGATTGACTTATGGAAGACTCTGCACCGGCTTGTTGAAAGCTGGCGGAGTGTGTGTGATGTGTGTTTAAAGGGACTGTGGTTTGTTGACCATGCACATAGGTTCTGTTGGTGATTGGCCTCGTCTAGAGCTGACTGTCCGGACCGAGGAGCTGTCGGGAAACAAGGTATTTGAAAGTGAAATAATGGTTATTCCACTGTCAAGGGTGGAAGTGGTAGTTGTGTTGATCTTGAGATATTGCATATCTAGTAAAACAGTACAGCACAAAACCAAATGAGACAAAGGTGATTTGATTGAATAAATAACTTAAGAAGCTGTGAAATACATAGATAATTGATTTGGAGAAAAATTTATTGTCAAAATGCAGAACAGTAAAAATGTATCTGCGAAAATAAATGTTTCCAATCTATTGTGTGTTTGTAAATAATAATCCAAAATGCAAAAAGGACAGAGGGAAAATCGTTTCCTTCTGTGGAAAAATCGGAGCAGTACCAAAGATCTACATACCATGAAGAAAAGGCGGTGATTAGCACAAAATACAACAAGAAGAAAGAAAACGGTCAAAAACGAGTTAGCAGTAAAGGCCTTAGGAGGTTGGAATAGGGATAACTGACAGGGATGAAAGCGAAGAATAATTGAGGCCTCAGTGGTCTTTTCAAGGAGAAGAGATGATTTATGTTTGCTTGTTTGAATCTCCCTCGAAGTTTAGAGTGTTAATATTTTAGTGGTGTGATGTATTAATCTTTTCTTGCAGAGTCCATTACACAAAATAGACATTTAAGCTAATTACACAAAAAAAAAAAAAAAAGTCTAAACAACAAAGCTAATATTGAAAGAGTGTTTCTTGTAAAAACAGGAACAGCTTTCGTAGCCTGGATGTCATAATAATAACTGATAAGATGTATAAACTGTGAAAGGAGGAAAAGGTAGGTGAAATGATGATTTTGTAACTGTACAGATGGAAAGGGGTTTTGTAGTTCGATTTGTGTAAATTTTGGATTTTTTTGAAATTTTGAAAAATATTAGCAAAAATTATGATTATGATTTTTAACATGTTTAATTTAGAAAATTAATGTTGTATAGTGGGTTATTAAACCCCCTAAGGGTGGATTGTCGTATATTTCTAAATGAAAACATGAATAAAGCAACTAAAAATGTACCAAATGATAAAACAGAGAAGTTGATTTGATAGAAGGGCCATTTAGAGTACACCATGTGAAGTTATTTCTGAGGCCCTAGGCTAAAGAGGTTGAGAGACAGTGGCCCCTCACCCGGCCAGCTGGCAGGAAGCGAGGTTGTTTAAAGTAAGTGGTATGAGATAAAGGAGGAGATCATTATCGTTGAAACAGGAACCAAACTCAGAATAACCGTTGAGATCAAAAAGGTCATATTTACCCTAAGGAAGGAATTTCAGGTTACAACACGGCAGCTGCTGACGAAGACCCAGAGGTCAGAAAGGTGACACAGACTAGTTGGAAATCTCCCCTTACACAGTAGAATGCCACCAGTTACACATTAACTCTAATAGTTAGACTAGACGGTTTTTAGACCTTAAGGATATAGAGAAAACTAATAAAGTAAAATGTGGACAGAACTACTAGAATAACTTAGTCACAATAAAGAATAAAAACTCATAAATACTAGAAGGTAAAACTATACAAATATTGGTCACATTATTTAATCAGGAAACAAAGTATTCTATTAAAGGTTCCTAGTTACACTATGTAAACATTTTGTCACAAGTATAAGGATGTATTACTCAGTGAAACGGATCCCCTCATCAAGTAAAGTGTCAGCAGATTCAAACTGTGAAACCGTGGTCACAGGACCCAAACGGTTGTGTCAGCGAAACATGTGGTCACAGGACACCAGCAGACAAGTTTCTGCTGGAATGTGACCAAAATAAGGCAGGCAGGGACTCGCTCTCTCTCCCCCCTCTCTCTCTCTCTCTCTCTCTCTCTCTCTCTCTCTCTCTCTCTCTCTCTCTCTCTCCCCCTGATAAAAAGGGCTGATGGCGACACACTCAAGAGACTCACACCCAGAAGGGACCTGGGGAAGCGCTGACACAGACCCGGAGACACACAGGGGACGGACCCCTGAGAGGCGAGCCACACAGAACTCGAGAGCAGAGCCTGAGACACAGCCAGCAGGGAACCTGGAGACTGAGAGACAGACCTGAGAGCGCTGAAAACCTCCCCCACAGAGGGAGACTCGCCAAGCCGGCTACTGCAGAGCCAAGCCGTGACACAGAGGGACTGAGACCCGATGACGGATGAAATCGCCTCGCAGAAGGGGATCCAGACTCCACCGAGGGTAGATGAAAGAACCAAGCGCTCCCAAACCTCCCAGGATCCGAAAGCAAGGTTGCCGTGACAACCAGACCACGGACCACTAGAGAGAACGCGTGTTGGCCTGGAAACCAAGACAACAACCAGAGAACCGCACCGGAAGAAGAAAACTGCCACATGAAACAACAGCCACATGAAAGAGACGATTAGATTGAATGAAAGAGACAATTAGATTGAACCAAAGAGACGATGTACTTGTTGATTCCTAAGCTGTGGTATTAATAAACACCGCAGTTGTATTTTGACCACTTTGTCAGCAGTCTCTCCTTACTTGAACCGGACATCTGAGAACTACCTAACCAATGCAGGAGAAGGGTGATATAGAAAACTATACGATCAATGAACTTAGATAGAGATAAATGAAGCCAAGAAGGATACTTCAGGATCATACCTGGGATAAATCTAAAGCAGTTAACACTTTGAGTGCCACGTCGGCAGGGGTGTAAAAAGTACCCAGAAATTATACTTAAGTGAAAGTATGGGTACCGTCTCAAAATCTGACTCAAGTAAAAGTCAAAGTATCTGGCTAAAAACACACGAGTAAAAGTAAAAAAGTCCTACTTTTAAATGTACTTAAGTACTAAAAAGTAAAAGTACATTTCTTTTTTGAAAGGGATAGACCAGGGGTCTCAAACTCATTCCATCGTGGGCCAAGTTTTCATTTTAACTATACATTGCACCAGGTGAGTTAGTTGAAGAGGTGAGCCAATTAGTGAAATCATCAGCTGGTGTTTAGGCAAGGCTGGAATGAAACCAAGCATACACTCTGCCCACAATGGAATGTGTTCTGCGATAGACAATGCTGAAATGAAAGAACAGAGGACACTTTTTTTGCATTAAAATTATTTAATGCACTTCTCCATTGAAGGTAAACTAACATGGACGGCATTCACATCACAGCATGAATAATATCACAATATTAAAAACAGAATGGTGTATCCTGAATAATATCACAATATTAACCACAGCATACTGGATTATCCTGAATAATATCACAATATTAAAGACAGAATACTGGAGTACCCTGAATAATATCACAATATTAACCACAGCATAATGCGGATCTGACTGTCTATTCTTCTGATAGCAGGTGTTTAATCAAAGATCCCGGCTTGCTAGTGTTGCACAAGGACCAATCAGCATGGGTATGGGCGGGTTCATTTTCCATTGATGGGGATTTGATTGGCTGTTTACCTGCGGTCGCAGGATTAATAACATTAACGTTAGTTCGGCCAGATAAACAATTAAAATATACTAATTAAAATGGTTGGACCTGTGAGATTTGTACTTTGTAGGTCTGCATTTTAAATGTAAGGAGTAAAAAGTATGTTTTTTCTCTCTGAAATGTAATGGAGTAAAAGTACAAAGTATACAAACCTAATAATACTTGAGTAAAGTACAAATCCCCCAAAACAGTACTTAAGTATTGTAACGAAGTACAATTACTCAAGTACTTTACACCCCTGCACGCCGGGTTTTCCTTTTTACCCCCTTGATGCCACGGTCCACTTCAATGTTAACGTTAATATCGCCTAATCTATGTTTTAAATTATGGCTATGTGTCTAATCTGCCTGTCGCTTATCAAAGAATACTTTTCCAGTCAGTGCTGTCAAGGCAGATTGGTTTTTTATCGCTTCATTTCCGTTTCAGAGCATTTTGAAAAGCACCCGTTTTGAGGTAAAAAACTGTTCATTCCAGACCATTCTATGATAATCGTCTTTTACTGGAATATTCCAGAACGTTGATATTTGTCGGCCTATTTATGAATCGTTTTCAAATAAACGCTAGATGATCAATATTATACGTGCACACAAGCACTTTCTAGCCGCGCACGGATAATCGCCGTGTTCATTTCCTCTTGGACTTTTACAGTGAAACCGAAAGAGCCCATTTCACAAAACAGCCTATATCTTCATCAAAATTAGTCTGATTATCCTAACACTGATAACATAGATTCCTTACCTGACATCAGATGGTATCCAACTGGTATATTCCAATTCCTGATCACCATTCGAAAAAATCGATAAGTGTATGGATCCAATGTGATACAGTAGTACACATGATTCCGCAGGGCTGAGAGGCTCCAGAATGAACTGTGGTAACCCCGGCTGGATCAGTGGACTGGAAAATGTGGAGTACCGGATTTTTTTCCCCATCCATTTTCATTGAGTCCATTCCAAAATCCCTTATGTCATCTGGGAGACGATAGGGGCGCTTTTTTCCACATATGATCGCCGGCGGCGCTCGGGTATACTCGGGTAGGCTCGCGTGATGCAATATGATTTCAGATCGCTAAAAAAATAAAAATAAAAAATTCAGAGAAATCTCGTGAGTGGCTTTCAACATAACTATCGGAAACCCGAGATATCTTGTGTGTGGCAGTGAAAGTGTTAATCATAATGCTCGCTCGACAAACGCTTTAAAGCACTTGCTATCTGACTTTAATCTTATTGATATTTGGCGGGTTCATAATCCAGGCAACAGGGAGTATACCTTTTTCTCTAATAGACATCTATCGTTTTCTCGTATTGATTTAGTTTTAATATCAGCATCCTTATTTTCAGACGTCAAAAAAATTGAAATCCGACCTATGCGTTTATCAGATCACCATGCCTATTTCTTTATTTATTTTTTGATATTTTTCCCCCCTCCTTTTTCTCCGATTTTCTCCCATCCCAATGTTAGTCGTTATGCCAATTCCCAATCCCCTTCCTGGTCGCTGCGCACTTACCCCCCACAGTCGGTCTGGGAGAGTGGAGGCTACCACGTGCTTCCTCCGACACACGTCCAGCCAATCAACCGCTTCTTTTCACCTGGCAGCACGGATTCTCACTGAGAGGGCGTAGCGTGTGGAAGGATCACACTATCCCACTTAGATCCTATCCGCGCTTAGCAGGCGCCCCGACCGAACTGTAGGAGTCGCTGTTTACAACGACCCGGACCCACCCCGCCAGCTTCTCCCACCCTCTAATACTGCCAATTGTATTAGTGTGAACAGCCAGCCAAGCTGGTGACAACCCCGGAGCTGTGAGCTGGATTCGAACAGGCGAATCCAGCCGCTCCGGGGTTGGTGACAAACGCAATCTCTGTTACGCCACCTGACCACCCCACCATGCCTATTTCTGTCAATTTCAATTCAGCCAGGCTAAGAAAAAGGCCACAAGATGGCGCTTTAACTGCTCTTTATTGGATAATCCAGCATTCTGTGAGCAATTTCAGTCTGAGCTAGCCCAATTGTTATTGATTAATAATAACTCCGTGGATAATTTCAGGATACTTTGGGACGCTACTAAAGGCTTTGTCAGAAATAATGCTATTACTTTCTCTTCAAGTCTTAATAAATCTCAGCTAAAACGAATATCGGAATTAGAAACCATGCTGTCTACCTTGGACCTATCTCAACAGAGGCATTACTCTCAGCAGACTGCCGCTACACTAGCCAATGTTAAGAGTTGTTACGATTATGCTTCTTCTTCATGGTGAACCCAGATGGCAGAGTGAATATAGATGAGACAGGAGTCAACATGGTGACGATAACAGTTTACTTTACAAGACAGGAACAATACACGACTGACAAACATAGGTAACATTTAACAATGAACCCGCAAGGGACTGCTGGCCCACAACACCTAATATACAGACACTGATAGACACAGAGTGTAATTACAAACAGGACACAGGTGTGGTAGACATAAACAACAGAACACAGAGCACACTGGGAAAACAATAACAATTAAACAACCAGACTAAAACATATATACAAAACACAGACAGGGGAACACAAGTCTAACAAAGTGGAGACAACAACGACAACACAGACAATAAACATAATAAACATAACTGGCAGTAAATAATAATAAGCTGGTGTGTGAGCTGATGCCAGATCTGCATCAGCCCACCGGTTGGCAATGTTATGTTATGAGGGTTATTGATGGGGGGTTGTAAATGTCTGGGTCCTGGACCAACCGAACCGGGCGGAGGGTTGCCGTCTGGTCCCACAGGTCCGGGGGAAGTGTTACAGTACCCCGCCCTCGAAGGTCGACTCCCAGGCCAGCAGGCCCCCCGCCCAGCAGGCCCCCCGGGAACGGGAAGGGTGGGGGGGATGGAAGCCGCATCAGCGAAGAGGTGTGGGGGGAGGAAGGGGGTTCGAGGGACGGGGCTCGCGGGAACTGGATCGGGAGGAGGGGGCTGACGAGGAAGACTGGAACAGGGAAGGATGGAGGGTAGGGATAACTGCTCCGGAGTAGGACCTGGGGCTGGGGTCTCCACGGTGGCGAGACCCACCGCCGAACCCCGAACCGGAGGCTCCCTGGCGGCAGGACGCGGTGCAGGACCCCCGACCGGGGTTCCTCCGGCAGCGGAATCCGGCGTCGTCCTCCAGGTCTGCCATGGTGGTGGCTCGTCCTCTGGAACCTCCCAGGGCTGAGGAGACCTCGACCAGGCCGGCGAGGAAGACCCCCTCCCCTGGGGCTGTGACGTCGGGATCCGTGCCCCTTCCCCGACGCTCCCCTGCGGACCAGGTGACTCCCCATCCAGGGATCCAGCACAGGAGTGGCCGCGGCGCAAGCACCCGATCTCATCGGCGCCGCTGGCCCGGCAACTGCGTCCCATGGTGCCAGATCCCGAGCGGTCGCCTGGTCGGCACGCAGGACAGAAGCGCCCAGGATCCCGAGCACGAAGCTCGCTCCGTCTCTCCTCTCTGAATCTGTAAATTCTACTGATCATCATATTTCGCTCTATGCGGATGACATCTTGTTATATATGGAGAATGTATCTCAGTCTCTCTCAAGCCTCCTGAATTTTTATTAAAAATTCTGTTCAATTTCAAGTTATAAAATAAACTGGACCAAATCAGCACTAATGTACCTAAGAACCACTCCTAGCTCTGTGCTTGACCATGAGATCCCGGTTGTAACCCAATTTAAATATCTTGGTATTGATATATTTCCTTCAATTGAAAAAATTGTGTCTGTAAACTACAATAGAACCATTAGGTCAATCATAGATTGATTCCTATTGCCCCACCTGTTGCTCATTGGGAAATTTACATAGAGCAGTCTAAAAATGTATATGGCGAGGCAAGCAAGCTCGGGTTAAACTTACTACCTTACAAAATGAGCGGCAATCTGGTGGTTTAACTGTGCCAAATTTTAAGTTATATTTTCAAGCGTTATCATTTCGTCCTCTGTTGAGTTGGTTTAATTTAAATTCTGAGGCCCCCTGGCTTAATATTGAAAAACATATTGTGGCGCCGATTCGTTTACAAGACATTGTCTTCACAGATATTTCACTAAAGCAGTGTAGATTACGTTATGGTCCGATAATAGCGCATGCCATATCTTTATGGCGCAAATATGAAAAGTTACTTAAATGGGATACTAAGTGGCATGAACAGACTCCCTTATTCCATAACCCTTTTTTGCTTAGCGGAGGCCGCAGTTTTGTAGCTCAATCATGGTCCAATTGTGGCATTCATGTACATTACATTTACATTTTACATTTAGTCATTTAGCTGACGCTTTTATCCAAAGCGACTTACAAGTTCTGTACGGCAAGTCATCAGGAAGGGCACAACTCTATCAGCTGAGCAACAATGTTCATCAAAGTGTTGAGTGCTACAGTGTAGGTTAGTTTATTAGGTGCATGACAGTACGGTTAGTTAGGGTTAGATTTTGGTTGTTTAATTCAGATAATGGTTGTAGAAGTGCGTCTTTAGTCGACGGCGAAAGATTGGACGAGTTTCGGCTGTCCTAACTGGGGTGGGTAGTTCATTCCACCATTGTGGGGCAAGGACTGAGAATAGGCGACTTCTCTTTGATGACCCTCCCGGAGCTTGGATAGGAGTAGGTCTGAGGCGGCCAGAAGATGCAGAGCGTAGGGGTCTTGAGGGTGTGTAGTTAGAGACCATTGACCGGAGGTAGGCGGGAGCGGTTCCCTTTGCTGCACGGTATGCTAGGTCGAGGGCCTTAAAGCGGATTCGTGCAGCAATGGGGAGCCAGTGCAGGTCCCTAAGAAGTGGGGTGACATGGGCCGACTTCGGTAGGTTTGAGATCAGGCGGGCCGCTGCGTTCTGAATGAGTTGAGGCTTAGTGGCAGTGGCTGGGAGGCCAGCGAGCAGTGCGTTGCAGTAGTCGAGGCGGGAGATGACTGTTGATTGGACGAGGAGTTGGGTGGCTTCTTTTCTCAGGAAGGGGCGGATCCTTCTGACGTTGCTCAGGAGGAATCGGCAGGTTCTGGTTGTCGCTGCGATGTGAGCAGAGAAGTTCAACTGGTCGTCGAGGACAACACCAAGGTTCTTGGCGGTCGGGGACGCGGTCACAGCTGCATTCTCGACTGTGATGGAAAGGTCGGTCAGGAGGGAGGATTTGGCCGGCAGGTGGAGCAATTCTGTTTAGCTTAGGTTCAGTTTGAGGTGGTTGGTCGTCATCCAGGCGGAGATGTCGGACAGACAGGCCGAGATCCGCTCAGAGACGTGGATATCTGAGGGAGGGAAGGAGAGGAAGAGTTGAGTATCGTCTGCATAACAATGGTAGGAGAAGCCATGAGACGTGATAATGTTACCCAGTGATTTAGTGTAGAGGGAGAAGAGAAGGGGTCCTAAAACCGAGCCCTGGGGGACACCCGTCCGCAGGGGGCGGGTGGCCGACAGGGTCCCTCTCCATGACACTTGGTAGGAACGGTCATTGAAGTATGATGTCAGCCATGTCAACGCAGAGCCAGCCACTCCCATTCCTGCGAGGGCCGCGAGGAGGATCTGGTGGTTGACTGTGTCGAAGGCTGCAGATAGATCTAGGAGAATCAGGACAGAAGAGAGGCCTTTCGCTTTTGCTAAGTGAAGTGCCTCTGTGACCGCAATGAGGGCCGTCTCTGTGGAGTGACCAGTCCTGAAGCCTGACTGATTAGGGTCTAGGAGGTCATTCTGTAAGAGATAAGCAGTAAGTTGGTTGGATACAGCTTGTTCAAGTGTTTTAGAAAGGAAGGAGAGAAGAGAGACAGGACGGTAGTTCCCTATGACGGTAGGGTTCAGGGTTGGTTTTTTTATGAGCGGCATGACTCTGGCTTGTTTTAGGGAGGTGGGGACCACCCCCGAGTTGAGTGAGGAGTTGATGGTTGCAGTTAGGAATGGGAGGATGTCTGGTACTATGGTCTGGAGGAGTGGGGAGGGTAGCTGGTCCAGCTGGCATGTAGTCGGACGGTTCGACCTTACCAGTGTCAGGGTCTCGGCTTCTGTAATGGGAGAGAAAGACGACAGAGTGAAGGATGAGGTTCTCGATTCAGCATTTGGAATGGGTGGGGGTTGGGAAAAGGAGCTGCGGATGTTCTCCACTTTTTCCTCAAAGAAGATTGCGAAGTCTTCGGCAGAGAAAGATGAGGGGGGGGGGGTGGGGGGGGAGTGAGGAGGGAGGACATGGTAGCATGTACTTGCCGATGTTATGGAGGACAATGGTCTAAGATCATTCTCAGATCTGAAAGAGTCATATAACTTACCTGGCACCTCCTTTTTTTATATTTACAGCTCCGTTCCATGGACCAAACCAACTACCCACCCCTTAGTTACTATCTCTAAAAAAAACTGCAGGTCTGTCCAAAGGTCAAGTCTCTATAATTTATAAAGATCTATCACAAAGATGTACTTCGTTAATACCTGTTATCCAATCGTGGAGCGCAGAATTGGGATTAGAACACCATCAATCTATCAATTGGACCAGAGTTTGGGGAAATATTACTATGGCATCACGAAACCCAAATCATCAGCAGATTCATTTCAATTTTGTCCATAAAACATATTTAACCCCCCAGAAAGCTTATAGAATGAGACGTGCTATTTCACCAAACTGTACACTTTGTTCTCTAAATACTACTGGTACTTTTACACATATGATGTGGGAATGCCCCACATCAAAAAAGTTTCTGGGAACAGATAACTAATTATCTATCTAAAGTATTACAAAAACATATTCCCTGTTGTCCCAAATTACTTCTCCTTAATGATGATGATTCTTTAGCTTTAAGTATTGTTCAGAGACGATTTTGGCTGGCAGGAAGTACTGCTGCAAAAAGAATGTTGGCGCTGCGATGGCAAGCTCCACATTCTCTGCCCTTTAATCACTGGAAACAGTTATTAGCTGATGTTGTAACAATGGAGCTTTCTACAGATAGATTAAATGGTGCAAGCTATCAAACAATAGATAGCTGGAACCATATTCTCTATCAAGTTAGGACCTCTACTATATAACTAGCAGGACATAACTAATTATATCTGTATAATTCCCTTTATTTATTTTTTGGTCTTTGTTGAAATCTTTGCTCAATTCTTTTTCTTCTCAGGCCTATGACGGGGTGGGTTGGGGGGGGTTATTATTATTATTTTTTTTTGTCAACGGTGGTTGGTGCAGGGGTTAGGGGGTAGGATTTTTTATTTTAAATGAGGCAAGGGGCAAGCCAATGCGTGTAATTGGCAAATAATTTAAATTATGTTTTATGTGCATTGTATGCCTGTACCTGTGCATTTTCTTCCAAAAATAAATATATATATAAAAAAAAAATAAACGTTCGTCTTGTTTACATCAGGGTCCCCCATTTTCAATTCATCAGGACATATATGACATACATGACATAAAGATAGACAGTACTGCTACATCTATACATTTATGACATACCAGATTTGCAAATACAGTACTGTTTGTGATACAAAAAGAGTCAAGAAAAGGGAGTATATACATTTGACGTAAAAACTGTACATTGGAGGAGGTTGGGTGGGGTTGTGTGGGGGGGGTTGGGTACATTGGGATATTGACAACCATATTGGGTAATTTACATTGGAGGGGGTTGGGGGGGGGGGGGGAAACACTGTACAAACAAGCAAAACTGCGTTTTTATGCAATTTGAGCTGGCAGCCGAACTGAATGGCTGGCCTATGGACAATAGAAAAAAGGCTGCACGTCTCGTTTTGTCCCTCACGGATGATGCCCAGGCGTGCTTGAGTGTGCTGGGCCCGGAAGAGCAGAGAGACTATGAAGCTGTGGTGGGGGCGCTACAGAGGCGTTTCAGTCGATGTGACAATAAAAGCATCGTGGACACAGAGCTATGCAACCGGCACAGATGGCCCGTTGAGTCCCTTTGTGCCCTGGCAACTGACATTGAGACACTCCCGAGACGAGCATATGGCCACATGCCCCCGTGGTGTTGAGTGAGTACGCCAGAGATCAGTTTGTCCGCGCCATCGAGCCACGAGAACCTGCGTGAGCGGGTTCAGCTGAGGCACCCGAGCATGCTGCAGGGGGCCTTGGAGCTGGCGCTGGAGAGAGAAGACCTGAGGGGCGAGACCACACAGGCCCCTCCCACGGTGAGGGTTGCAGTGGAGAGCAGCCCAAGGGAGCCGGAGTGGGTGGGCGCGATGATGGAGTGGATGACGGAGCTGGTTTGTGCCATGACATTGCAACCACAAGGAGGTGTGGCTCGTTCACCGGGGCCCATGCTGGGGGTGTGGCCAACTCGGCCATCACCTCAGGGACTGCCGCAATCGCCCGGAGAAGTAGGGAAACGGCAGGGGGTCCGTGTAGACGGGGCGGAGCGGACCCCTGGCGCCATGTCCCATGCTGCTCTGCCTCCAGCAGAGGGAGCCAAGCAGCACAGCCAGGGGGGTGGGGCTCTACTCCCCCCAGAAGCAGACATTGACACTGAGTCAGTCATGGTAGTGGGCTGGATGCATGCAGGCAATTTTTGCTATATCCCCGTCACCCTGGCTGGGGCGCCGTGTTCGGCCCTGGTGGACACAGGTTCGACTGCGACGCTGATGAAGCCCGATGTGGTCCCGGTGGGGACACAGCTGGAACAGACGTCGGTACAGCTGAGGACAGTGACAGGTGAGCTAGCCCCCATGTTGGGGAAGGGAAAGGTGGTGATAACAGTGGGGGGCCTGTCGGTGGAGTTCCGAGTATGGGTAGCAAAAGTGCAAATTCAAAACAGAGTGATGCACAAAATAACTTAAAAGAAAATAATAATTTAAAACAATGAATAAAGTGTGCATGAAATAATAGGGGAAAGAAAACGTTACAACTTGTTACATTCACGCACACAAAGGCTGAGTACTCACACCCTCCCCCCCTCTCACTCTCACAGTCTCACACACACTCCCAGCTCTCTTTCTCTCTTGCCCATTCCTCATCTCTCTCACCCCCCCCCCTCTCTCTCTCTCTATCTCTCACACACACACACACACACACACACACACACACACTTTGAGTCCGAAACAAACATAGTATCAATGAGAGTATCAATAATACACCTGAGTGAAGTCTAGTTAATCGTGAGTTAAAAAAAATAGTGGCGTTAATAGAATCGTGCGTTAACGCGTTAATACCACGTTAACTTTGACGGGCTTAGTTATTATCTCTCTCTGATGTCTGCGAAGCAACATCACCTGTCTCATTAGGTAAGTGATTCTCTGTCTCTTGCATACGAGGTGGTCCGTGAAATTTCCTGATAACAATTAGTGGTCCGCATAAACTAAAAGTTTGGGAACTACTGTTCCATCCCTTAGCCTCTTAAAGGCCCACTTGCAGGTTGTATTTTTGTTCAATAAACAATGTGGACTAGGCCAACGGTGACTTTCATGAAGAGGGGAAAAAGATTATCGAAATTGACCCAGTTTTAGCGTTTTTATCAAACATTTTGTCCGCCCAACCACAACCACCACGCACATGCATATTTCAATCCATGTTTCATAGCGTGCGTGTGTCATCTTAATGATGACGTCACACAAGGTATCAGGGCAGCGAGGGGCGCTGAGAATCACAGAGTCTTCTTGTTACTACTAGCCGAGGATCTAGTATCTGTTTCACCTAACACTAGTGCTCCATGATCATAGCCATTTATCTCTAAAGCTAACCACTATTTGTAAAAGCCACAACCACGTTACCATATTTGTAAATACTAGTGCTGTCAGGCGATTAAAAAAATTAATCTAATTAATTACAGGATTTGTAATTAATTAATCTAATTAATCACATTTTAATCGCATAACCATTTTATGCCTGATATTCTATATTTTATAATTATATTTCAAATTGCATGTGTCCGGATGGCAGAATTCAGTACTGTATCTACAAAACCTTCTGTTTAATCATCTTCCATTTATAAATTTGCTTAGATTTTTCAGGTCTGGTCAATTTTAGCATGGTGTTATTCACAGTCAAAGATAACAAATGTTTTATTGATATTCTCATTTGGTTCATTACAATTTACTCAAGCCTAGTAACAGACACAGTATTTCTGACACTGGGAATACATTCCCTGAGATCCATAGATGTCCCTAGAATCAGATACCAAGAACATGCAAATGGTGACAGCCAATAGTGCTGCTGTACTGAACAACAGGCTGCCTAGTGGTAAATGTAGTTCTTTTTTTACGACATTAAAAACCTTATAACTACCTTTGTTTCAACCAAAAATGCAGTAGTAGAGGTCCATCAAAGTCTCTCTGACGATTAAACCCATTTTCGTCTTGTAAGGCGTCCATTTGGATCAAGGAAATGGCTTTCTGCACTCGACAAACTCCATTGTAGTGGATGAGAAGTAGGGAAAAGTTACTTTCAGTGACGTCACGGCACTGATAGCGTCTGATAATCTTTTTGATTGGCTCCATACATGTTATTCGTGCATGGACATTTTTAACCCTTTCTGAGTGGAATTTCCAGCGTCAAATGGGAAAAAAATTATAATGAAATTAGATACCAATGATGTAACCTACCTGTAACTGAGGGGTACAATTCCCTGACTGTATTAATAAGTATGGTATCATTAAACCACTACTGTCTTATGTACATTACTACTGGCCATACAGTACACAGGTATATCAGATGAACACTTCCACAATGACACGGTTCCACACAAATCTGGGTTATAATAATATTTATTAGCAGCAATGATAGTATATAACAATACTTTACGTAGGGTCGCGCTTATAAGGCGAAGAATGTGCGTGAGTAAATCGATAACGTAAGTCCATTATCATATTACGCAGGAGATAATGAATACCACCTGTATCAATAGGAATTATATCTATGGTACACTAGTAAGGCAGCGGGAGATAATAGTAGGGTCCCTCCGGTTGTAGGCCAGCAAGGGGAGAGGATTTGTCGGTAACAAAGTCTGGATCAACGGGGACTCAATAAGCTCCTGCTACGGGAGACGGTACATTACTCCCTTGATCGGCAGACGAAAGCAGCAGCTATTCTCCGGTATGCAGCTCCGCATTGAAGAAAGCTAGCCAGCCTCGGGCGTCCTAGAGGCGGGCTCGACGATGCTCCTCACAGGGTAAATCCCACACAATTGTGGGTGTAGACGATTCTCCGCTCCATCAGTTACAGGACCAAAGCAAATATAATCCAGCCGAAATGGGCTATGTAGTCGTCGGGTAGGTTATCCAGTGTACATGTCCGCACGGTCCTCGTCTAGGGCTCCTCGGGTGAAGGCGCCAGGGTAAGCTGCCCAGCCTGGATAAGCACACTAGCTGGTACGAGGAAACGTTGGTGATGCTGGTCACTGTAGAACGGTAGCCGCACGATACACTATACATAAATAGACTATTACTGAATTAATAGAATAGGTCGAACTCGACGGTACAGCGTTAAACTCTGATACTTCAGCTATCAATTCGCACGCGGTCTCAATGCTCTATTTGGGGCCAAACGGGCCCTACTTCACCGCACGTTGTATCGTGGGTGAGGCTTCACTTGGGTAACTCGAACTACTTCTGTATTCACCTGCGCCATATTTATACGTTAGGTGAACAAACTAGTACCAGCCTTATTCCTGTCTCGTATTCTTGCGCAGAGCCGTTCATGACCAGGCATGTCTTTGGCGGTGACTTTGAACTAGACCTTGGGGGTATGGCAGTGGCGCCTAAGGGACCGCTGTCCAATAGGAGAACGAAATATTATGGTCTGTACTAGGTTAAAGGGATATTCTGTGTATATGTACAAAGAATACACAAGGGATATCAGACGATATACAAATATTATGCAATATATATCAAGTAGTAAATATATATATTCGGTTTAATCTGATCCTTCGTAACACTACCCATAATTGAAGAGTAGGGTTTAACCTACAAGTGGCACTTTAAGCCCTAACCATATTTTCTGCAAATTCTAAGTAAATGGAAGATTGCTACACTTCTACAAGGTCCATTTGCATGTTCTTGGTATCTAGGGACATCTATGGATCTCAGGGAATGTACTCCCAGTGTCAGAAATATTGTGTCCGTTACTAGGCTTGAGTACATTTTTATGAACCAAAGGAGAATATACATTTTCTTTTTTCATCTTTGACGGTGAATAACGTATGGTTATGTATATAACCAAGTTCTATGAATTATGGTGACGCTCAGCATCATCTGCACGCACTTCACTTCGTGCATGAGCACTGAATAAAAAATTCCACCATGTACCTTTACATCCCAACATTTGTCTGGCCACACCCCTATCCGCTTACCTTCATAAGCAGGTGTGTGGTCACCTACTCGCCTCCTTCCCAAACTTTCACCACAAGGCGAGATCAAGGGCCACAGCGGCGTCCTGATGCTGAGCGTCACCATAATTCATAGAACTTGGTTATATACATAACCTTACGTTCTATTTCATTATGGCTGCCGCTCAGCATCATCTGCACAAGAGGAGCTGAGCGGGAGCCAAAGCTCGACAAATGTACCCCGCTGAGGCCCCCCACAACCATCAGACAGGGGAGGACAGAGCCCCCCGACCCTCCCTAATGGAGGATACCCTCCCTATTGGAGGCTTACGGGAGGGAGACGGATCCGACCGTGCGAAGAGGAACTCAAGCAACTCAACGCACAGGGTGAGCAGACCGTGGCTTGACCCCACGACTACGCACACGCACAACCCGCATGCCACCAGGGAATGAACGGAAGGAACAACCCTCGTTACTGCCCCCAAAAACACGGGGCCAAGAGCAAACTCAACCCCGTGGCAAGGCCGTAGCAGCGGAGCGCGAAGGAAGACCCAGACCCACTGAAGGGACTGGATCCCCTGGAAAAAGGGGGCACGGAGAGGTCAATGACGCCAGGCATCAAGACCCCACCAGGCATCAAGACCGCCCCCCACATCGCCAGCGTATTCGGACAGGGCCCCTCCAAGAGCGGGCCCTTTCCCCCCATTAGTACACCGCCTGGCACACTGACCCTGCAACACAGGCAGTCAGCATGGCCGTAAAGCATTCAAAAGGTTAACCAACAGGCAGGCAGCGCACCGGGGAAACCAGGCAACAGGCTGTAGACTCGGGCAGCGCACCGGGGAAACCAGGCAACAGGCTGTAGACTCGAGCCTGGAGCACTGCGGATGAGACAGGCGCCAAAGGGGTCAACTGAAACAGCCTCCCCGGCGGAAGGGGCGTATGCTGGCGTTGTTGAGCACCATGACAAAGCCTCCATCAAACCCCCCCCCCCCCCCCCCAGAGGGGTCGAGGCAGAGAAGGCTGACACGATTGGCAGATGTCATGAACGTGCAGGGGCACACTCAACTGGGTAACCCGGGAGTTGACTCTGCTCCAACACACCAGGGAATCAACCACCCTCTCGGTACACAGACGGTGGTTGTTCCTATAACCCCTCAAGAAAAAACTCCAAAACACACCTGCGGGTATACACCAGCTATACCGCAGTACAAGTGTTTCAGTTTTCAAAAAAGGGTTATTCCAGGCCTACGGGTCGACGAAACATTACTTCGGACCGGGCCCGGCGGCTCAGGGAAGCACAGGGTTACCAGAGGAGGTCCAAAGACCACCCCAACAGCCCCCTCTTCGCCACGCGTGAGAGAGGAGCAAAAAGAATAGAGAACCAGCCCTAAGCTCACTGCACTTGGTATTCCCAGGCGGTCTCCCAACCAAGTACTAACCAGGACCGAACCTGCCTAGCCTCAGAGATCGGACGAGATCGGGCGTGTACAGGTTGGTATGGCCGTAAGCCATTACGATAGTGCAGAGTACAACATGTACCCAACAAAGGGTCTCCATAACGCCTAACCCTGTGACACCCGGGCCGACCCGGCATTTTCCCCCCCGAAAAAAGCACAAGTCCCTCAGGGTACCAGAACAGCAGATCTGCATCCCCGGCGGACAGCGGGTTAACTGACCTGGACCAGCGCGACCAGACCAGTCCCGTGCCCTAACCACGCCGACATGCCCACTCCAGAAGAGGGGGTAGGTATGCGTGTCGATCTAAAACATGAAAAGAGGGCACCACCCAGACGGTCCCATTTGTACCTCGCTCAGTGGCCCACCCCAAGGGCGTGAGACCCCTCTACCTATGTTCTGATCTATTCCGTTAACATCCCCCAGATATGAATGAGAATTCATCGAGACAACCTAGTAAACTGGCGCTCGGAAGAGACAAAACTCCATCCCAGTTGCCCTATAAAAACGCTGTTTTAATAACGAGCAACCAAGGCGCACTTAGCCCCTGCGTGATTCTTAACAGAAACACCCCGAGCCAGCACTATGTACGCGTCGAGACCCAAACACATCAATGGATAGTCTAGCAAGACACCAGACATCGTTCCTCCAAGTCGCCTGGGAGAACGACACGGAGCCGTCGTGCTTCATGTTCCTTCCTCTTTTTATTTAAAAAAGAAAGAAACACAGACTGACATGAATCCCACGTGACGCAGCTGAGGGTAAAAATAGTTTACATTTTTACATCCCACCACCCTCGCCACAGGGAGGAGACGGAAATCCCCAGAGAGACTTCCCACGCGAGCTGTATAGATTGAAAAGAATATATTGCAACATTGAGCCATGTAACACTTGGGTTAGGGCTCTCCGAGGAGGAGGCACTGAACCAATACACACTCAATAATCGAATTGAATCGAATACACACACAATAGAGCAGAACTTCTTTTTTTGAAGTTCTACTCACCTTGACAATCTGAGGAGGAGGCTCTGAACTCTGAGGAGGCTCCCTCACTGGGAAGGAGAGTCCGAACTCACAGAAGGCACTTCTCGCTGAGGAGGAGCTTCGTGAGGAGGAGCTCTGACAACTCCCTGAAACAGATCCATAACATGGACCCGAACAACCCACGGAAGTCTTACCACTAGAGACGCGCTCAGTGACGTCTCTATGGCGGGGGAATTTCCGCGGTGCACACGCCCAATCTTCCAGGGCGTGGGACCAGGAAACCCCCCCCCTCTTACCCTGTAACGTGCCGAACAGCAATGTGACAGGAACCTTGAAGGACAGGTGGTTTTAACCCCTGACCAACAGAAAAAGGGGAGGAAAGGATTACCAGTTCACCCCTTTACGACCCCTCACCCATGATACGATGTAATGACAAGTAGAGCATGACACAGTCATAGCCTGCTACATGAAGCATCGAACAGCCTCACATAGTTCATGTGACAAACTGCTACCAGAGTTTTACTAAGGAAAAACACAGAACAGAGAGGGCCCCTTTAAGAGCCCCGGTCCAGACTTACACATGTGCTTCTGTGGGCCAAACCTAACCCAGTTGTAGATCACAAAGACACACACAACCCTTCATCACAACAAAAAATGGCACAGTACACTCCTACTACAGAGGAACGCCGTTTTTCATAACGAGAGAAGACAGAATCCTCGATTATGTATTGGCCACAGGCCTTGCTAAGCACACATGATAAGTGACCAAACAATCTTTTCTTTAGGAAAAAATTGTTTCTCAAGCGGAAAGCACAACCCCAGCAATTAAGCTGAGGGTTACATCGTATCCCCACAAACGCAGTGACACAATATATTGTAACCAAACATGTCTGAGAGGAGGGGGGAAGCCCCAGGGAAACCGGGGGGACACCCCTCTTATCTTACCCTTGATACGATCAAGGCGAACAGGCACCTTTGTTAATGTGTGAACATTGTCATTGTCATCACAGGCTGAGAAAAAGATTCATTCCTCAATCATATGTCACTAAGCATAGCTTTACAGGTTTAATTAACCCTCTTAGTTGTGAGTTCACCCACGGTACAAGTACAACGTTACATGAACACACATGTTCTCATCACAACCAAACCAGTTCATTTTTACACACGTAAAAAACAACGCTGATTCACTACAGAGAGAAGCTATACCAGTGACAAGACAATTCACACACAACACGCGTTGTATCCTCAATGTATTGCAGCAACACATGTTTTGGAAACATCGTTATTACAAAACATTTAGAAGGGAAGAAAAGAAGAAGTGTTTAAAGTCCGGTCGGGACTCCTACCTTCACCCAGAACGCAGGCCGAAAGAACCGCAACACTGGTTAACGAGACACCGAGTTGAACCCAGCACCTCCTGCGCCGGTGACAAGGGTATGTCCGCAACGCCACCCAGCCGCCGTTCTCCATGTTGACGAAGTCCTCGCTGGCACTGGCAACCGGGTGTAGGGTCGACTAACATCCTCTGTCAAAGATGACGTCATAGTCAGAGTGTTTTAAGGCATGTTATAGTCACAGTATCGTTTCAACAGTGTAGCATTAAGCTAACAGCCGTCCGACTGATAGCAACAAGCTAACGTTTACTAGCCTGGTAAACACAGCGAGCTAGCGCCGCAGCGAACAGCTGACTGGCTAACACAGTAGGCCACAACTAGCACGCCAGCTAAGCAGCTATCACCTGAACTGTACACAACGACATAACAAGCCACACTTCAGACAGGCCGCTGTCCAAGTCCCTCCCCATCCTAAGAGGGAAGAGAAAAAGAATGTCAAACACAGTTTTCAACTGTGATTTACCAGACATACAGCAGAGCCAGCACAATTCCCATTTCGGGCTGCATCCGACTTTGAGCATGGAACTCCCGATAAAGAAGATCCTATGCCCACATTTCCTCGTTATGGTGTACTTTCACTTTTATGTGAAAGATGGGGCCTGCACGGGACAGAGAAGCATCCGCTCGTCCAGAGAATCCTGGGTTCACCATGTCCTGGTTGCGGCCCACTAGATTGACCATCATGGGCGTCAGACCAAGATCCTCCGACCGCCGTTTAAGAAGCCGAGCAGAGGACCCCAGTCTGGAGTCGGCGTTTCGTAAAATTGTCAGCTAACCCCCACAGCATCAACAACAACCAGAGCTCGCAAGCAAAACAGTACTTACCCCACCCTGGAAGCGACCGCTTTCTCACAACAGTCGGTGCTTCCCACAGTCCAGCTGTATGGCCGGAGGGCCAAACCCATCCAGCCGCAGCAAGGAGGACTGTAATTGGGGAGCATGTCAGCGGCGTGAGCTCCTAATACGAAAAAGCCGTTGAAGGTCAGAATGATCATCATCTTCCAGACACTCCAGTGACGAAGACAATATCGCCGTATTTTCTCGAAAATAGTGAGAGAGAAAATAAAGATATGATGTCAACGTATCTTCCCGTTCTTTTGTTTTCCAACTTTCTTCTACTAACAACCTCGTCAAGTGGGGATCTACCGAAGGCACTTCCTTGTGGTGAAAGTGAAGAAGGAGGCGAGTAGGTGACCACACACCTGCTTATGAAGGTAAGCGGATAGGGGTGTGGCCAGACGAATGTTGGGATGTAAAGGTACATGGTGGAATTTTTTATTCGGTGCTCGTGCACGAAGTGAAGTGCGTGCAGATGATGCTGAGCGGCAGCCATAATGAAATAGAACACCATGCTAAAATGTACCAGACATGAAAAACTGCTACTGAGCTCATTCAGCACCTTCTTGAGATCACATGTACAAAAAGCAAGTTAATAAGCAAGTTAATAAAGGGTAGATGATTAAACAGAAGGTTTTGTAGATACAGTACTGAATTCTGCCATCCGGACACATGCAATTTGAAATATGATTATAGAATATATAATATCAGGCCTATTGTTAGGGATCGGTGTTGGCGAGGACCCAATTGCAGAACAGAACGAGGAGAGAATAGGCAGGACGAGACGTGGAGCCGGGGTGTAGTCAAAAAAATTTCTTTACTTAAAAGGCACAGCAACAAAACAAAGATATTCTCAAACGAGAGCACCTATAAAAACACAAACAAAGACCACAGCAGAGCTGGCAGGGAAAAGGTAAAAACTAACTACAAACAAACACTAACCAAAAACGAACTGTAAACACGAAAACAAAGATTGTAACAAACAAACACTAACACTAGGAACACTTACTATACGAGGCACAGGATCACAGGAGACAGGGTAAAGACAGAGAGCATGAGCAAGAACGTGGGACATCAACATGGAACACTAAACATCAACAATGAACCGACACTGAAGGACAGGAAAAGCACAACATATATAGACAGACTAATTAACAACATGAGGGTGATTGGGAAACGAGACACACCTGGGAAGGAACAGACTGAACAACTGGGGTAAAAGACTAAATAACAACACAAGACCAAACAAACACTGGGGACAACACTAAAAGGCAAGAATAACAACTAACAAAGGCACGGGAGCACACAGGGTAACAGACACACAGGGAGGGACAGCAAAATGGGGAGAAAACAGAGAAATACGGACATCTTAACAATACATAAATGGAGGAGGAGTAATGAGAACATCTGTCCAGTAGGTGGCGGTACACGACCACAGATGGAGGGAGAAACAGAGGGGGCTTGAACCTGGGTGAAGAGGGAATGAGGGTGCAGTCTTTGGATGGGGGGAGGAACGTGGGGAAGAACTGGTGGACCGTAACAGTACTCCCCCCTCAACGGACGGCTTCCAGACGGCCCATAAGACCGCCCGGGAACAGGCAAGGTGGGGGGCCGGGGTCCAAGGTGGGTGGGTGGGAACTGAGGCACAGGGAAAACAGGGAAAATCCGGGGGAAAACATCAGGATGAACAGGGCTAGGGCGAGGAGCCCTGGGGCAGGGGGGCGGTGACGAAAGGGGTATAGGAGAAGAGGGACTGAGGAAAGGGGCCGGAGAAGGGGCTGGGGCAGGAAGGCCGGGGAAAAGGACAGGTGGGACTGGGGCCGGGGGGCAGAGGAGAGGAGCGAGGGGAACTGGAGCAGGGGGGTGGAGAAAATAGCACATGGGTAGGACCTGGGGCTGGGGTCTCTCCAGGCGTAAGACCAGGGCCCTCATGCATCAACGTGGACGTAGAACTTGACCTACTTCCACACGTAAGCACGGAATGTAGAACTAGCGTACGCACAGGGAAGTCGGCATTCATCACACGTGCGTACGCAGGCTCTATGCCCTGCCGTGTTGATGAATACCACTTTGTTCTACCGTCAATGCTCGTGCATGATTATCCATATATGGTCATGAAAATGAGGAAACACCCCCCATGGGATGTGAAATAATGGACCGACCCGAGCGGGACTCCGAGAAACTCCACGGAGAATTCACTGCTGTCGAACCAAGAAGACACTATCGCGTATTATGATTTATGGGATAAATAAAAGGCGGACTTGTAAACGGTGATGTCAGATATCAACGGCTCCCTAAGACCATTGCTGCAATTCTGCCTGGACAGCTCAAAATACTAATAAAGACCGTTCGTTGACCACTGTTTGGCGTTGGTTGTGTGTCATTATAACCGTGCTGTAATATGAATGCCTTTATTAGTTGTGTTCGATTGGCTATATGATTTTTAGAGGCATCTATTTTGTTGTCGGCTAATAAAGACCGCGCTGGAATATGACTGCCTTTTCCCGTGTTGTTTGATTAATACCCACGGATTAAAGTTCTCCTCAATTCTATTCCAAATCGCGATGGATCTCCCGTCAATTTTCTACCTGCTGCATATGATTTCTAGAGGCATACTACAATCTACTTTGATGTCAGTATTGGGTAGCCTACATAAACAATATAATACGAGAGCATATACAAGAACAATGAATCTCACTGCATGTATGATGTATCCTGCCTTTCAATACATGAACTTGAATTCCATCATGTTTGTGTGCGGGACTCAAGGCTGCTGTCACAATGGGTGGTACCGCCGTACAGTAATAATAACAGTCCACACAATATCACGATCCATGCCATAGCCTATGTTCCATTAGGACATGATCTGTGACGACAAATGTTCTAGAATGTTTGATTAAGATATCATACTCTGACAGCATGCCTATGACTATGAGCAACAAAAACGCGAACTTGAATCCCATCATATAGTCTGTCCACTATCTGCATGGTGTCATTGCAATGCGTTTTCTATTCTTTCTTGTACAGTAAAAAGGGGGAAGAACACTATATTCATATGACTTATTCTGCTTACAGCTTCGAAATTCCACTTGTTTCGTTTAACGTAAAGCCTCTTAAATATAATCAAAACGTTCCCGTGTTTCGGCGGTCTGTGCGCAAAATAATAACGAGTTGAGCTTTATGATTTATGATGAATTGAAAATGGGGGACCCTGATGTAAACAGGACGAAAGTTGGTCTGCATCCCCAATTAACAATTGTATGTACTGAGCTGTACTGTACTGTACCCATTCTGCAATCTGTTAATAAACTTTTCAATCAATCAATCAATCAAGCTACGCGGAGCGCAGTCAGTCAGTAGCCTACACCCCGTATATTCCGATAACGCTATATAAACCATGCTGCATTCATTCTGAGAGAAAGATCTATTATTCCAAATGCTATTTATAGGGTTTTGACCATAATTACAATACTGTTGCTATCTTACAATGAACTATAATGAACTACGGTTCATACAGAACATCCAGTGTTATTATGCACAGAAGCTCATTTCCTTGTTGTAATAATATATTCTACCACTGGGCGCGAGGTACGCCAGGTCTGACCTGTGCGTAGATGTACGCACAAAGTCAAGTTCAAGTTCAAATTGATGAATCCCACTCTTTGCTTAGAAATGATCGTACGCACGGGTTACGCACAGATCTGTGCGTAGAACACGTTGATGCATGAGGGCCCAGGTGTAGACCTCGGCCTAGACCTCGGAGTAGAATCCGGCCTAGACCTCGGCGTGGGCCTTGGTGAAGACCTCGGCGTAGAACTCAGAGTGGAATCCGGCGTAGACCTCGGCGTGGGCCTTGGTGAAGACCTCGGAGTGGAATCCGGCGTAGACCTCTGCATGGGCCTTGGCGAAGACCTCAGCGTGGGCCTTGGCGAAGACCTCGGCGTAGACCTCGGAGTAGACCTCGGTCTAGACTCAGGCGTAGACCTCAGAGTAGACTCAGGCGTAGACCTTTTGCTGGGCAGTAGTCAAGATGGGACAAGACTAAAGATTGTACTACCATTTTAATTGTTGTATTCGTTAGGAGGCAAGCTTTTCTTCTAATTATGGAGATGTTTCTACTCATCCTGGTAACCATGTTATTAATCTGAGTTGACCATAATAGCGCCTTGTCAATAGTTAAACCCAACAATTTGACCTTCACTTGTTGAATATCAGCGTCTTGTAATGAGACTCAGGGCGTTTTCACACCTGGCTCGTTTAGAGCTGTTGATCCGAAACCTGGAGCGTTTACCTGCTATTTCGGTTCAGTTGGGCATATATGAACACAGCAATCACATTCTGTTGCGGAACAAAACAAGCGGGCCGAGACCACCTAGAGAGGGTGGTCTCGGCGCATTTTCAAACGAACCCGACGCGACTCGTATGCTGTGAGAATGCAATCGATTTAGCAAACCGACACAATAATAATAATAGTGAGCCGTGGGTCAACGTGGAGCAGCGATGACTCGGTACACTGCCTCGTTGATATTTGGGCAGACGATCACATTCGTCAGATGCTGGAGAACACGCAAGTGTACAGAAAGTTTAGTGACTGTAGTGACGCTGCAACAGCAGCACCGTGCGAGACAAACGCCTCCTCTCTCTCTCTCCCTCTCACTGACTCTCTCTCTCCCTCTCTCTCTCACAGAGAGAATGAATGTGGACTGTTCCATCGGGGAGCTTCGGTGGTAATGTGAGTGGCTACAGACCGCTGCACTTAAATATAAACATTAGTCTACCTGGAGACTCAATGAGGTAATTGTAGATGTCGCCATAAGACGCTTCTGGCCATTTAGTGGGATCATTGTTTCATTATCCTGGTCGGCTGAAAGGACACTGGCCACCGAAGCCCCCCCCTCTGATGGAACAGTCCACATTCATTCGTGCGTCATCTCGCGTCTCCAGACTCTGTGGGCAATCTGCGCATGTGCATGGGTAATAATAGGTGCTTTAAAATGGGCTTCTTCGCTGCCGATTTAGTTCTGATCGATTAGGAATGGCTTGCGCCGTGTTCAGGAGATTGAGGCGCATAAAAGACTATTCGATCATGTCTCTAGCACCCCCACAGCCGTATCTGCAACCACTTACGTTGCGGCTCTCATCCACATTAATTAATTCGTTTGCTCCCCCGCTCTCTCCTCCCCGATTTCAATGTAACGCGGAGATTCAGGGATGGGGGGGGGGGGGGGGGGGCACACCCCAAAATCTGACCAATGAGTGATAGTTTGCTCGCGCGTGCATTTGTTTTGGTCCGTGTGAACACAGCCGTGTGAACACAAACGAACTAAGAATCAAGTGCAACAATTGTATCATAATAGTCCCTGAATCGGAACAAAGCAAACGAACTACAGGTGTGAAAACACCCTCAGTCTATGATCCGACCTTAACTCAATCAGCGCCAGAGGGATATGTGTGATGTGTGGTTAAAAGGCCAGCATTCTAAAGTATAGGAATACGTGGCGGTGTTTGCAGGGCTATAACTATATTCTATATTATAGCTATGGATACAATACTATGGCCCATTTGACATTGAGTATCCATCGTTCAATATGTGAAAAATAATTTTTTTTTCCATCCATACATTCCCGTTTTATACCGTGGTGAATATAAGTATGGTTTTAGAGCGATCTAGGGTCATTCCTGGGAGGCTGGTAATAGCCCGCAACATGTATTATACTAAATGCATTGGCGTTCCGTCCCTACACACGCTACAATAAAAAAATCAAATGCATATGATAGGTATTATGTTCCATCATGAATCCATGAAAGGGGGGGGGGGGGGGGGGCGTTTTTTGATGCTTTGATCGTCACCAACGGAATACGTTATGGACTAGCGTTACACACATACGCTCGGATCGCAATGAAGACATTCTTGGATCAACGCAAGATTGATATCATATAGCCCTTACCTTGGCTAGGATGTACCCCAAAAAGAATATTCCAATTATCTGATCGCCATTCCAAGTATTGATGTCCATCGTGTCGCCAACATAATCCACCACAAAACACGTATCGGGAGTACTTGATTCTTCTCAATCCGAGCGTTATAACCGCTCGGCCTGCCCGGAGAAAAATAGCCGACCCGGACCCATATAATTGACGCACAGCCCAAGACACAAGGCTTCAAAGGGTGCTCAATACCGCCGCCTGGTAGGATGTGGCCGGTATTGCACTTTTGCGATCTCAGACTCATTCCCTATGATAACACCAGGGTCCCTGGATGGATAATGAATGGAAATATCGAATAAAAGAAATAATGATGAAAACCCGACTTATCTCGGGTCTGGCGTCCAATGAGTTAAGGCATATTTAGAGCTGAGTATAAAACATTTTGTTTTTGCTACATTTAATTTTAGTCTGTTTTCAGTTATCCAATTCAAAATCATAAATAATTCACTCTGAAGTATCTTATTCACTGTGCACAGCGGTTTGTTCCTGATGTCTACATTTTCATTTTTCAGATTTTTTCAGATTGTGAAAGTACAGAATGTAAGCTTTCAAATGATGAATCATATGTTGAAATCTGAGATTTTTTGTTGAAATCTGAGAATTTTTTGAACATGATGTCCTCATTTATAACTTGTAAAGCAGTCTGTTTTCTAGAATACTTAACAGGAGAAAAAGCTTCTGAAAGGCAGGCCGCATTTTCACACTTCAGACAGTTTGAGCTGGGTGTGAACAAAAACCGCTCCAGCAACGCCCCTCACCTGAATATCATTAACATAATTAAGTGCTGCCATGACAGTTATCCCTCCTCAGGACCCTGATGTAAACAAGACAAAAGTATTTTTCTAGTCTTCATTCTCTTAGCAGTTGTTTGTATTGAGCTGTACTGTATTGTACCCATTCTGCAATCTGTTAACACTTTGCCGCCCAACCACGAGTTAACTCGTGTTTCGATTCCACCCATTGAGGACAAGTTGTTATTGTTTTATTCCATATTAATAATGGTATTAACGTCCCCGATCGACTTGCAGGATCTACCCGCATATTTGATTTCCGAAACATGCAATACCGGCCAGATCCTCTTAGGGGCGCCATCGCTCCACTGCAGTATCATTGAGGCCGAATGGGATTTTTTTTTTTATTGTCTAGGGGCGTTTCATATGAGCCTGGATCCCAGCCGAACATCCTCCATCTTTGATCACGTTACCAAACGCAGATTTCAGCCTGGAATAATGGGATTTATGATCAACCAATGGACATATCGATCTACCAGATTCCGATGACTAATGACGAAATGCTGCCGGCGATCACATGGGCTGACGGTAGGATACTATTCACCCAAATTACAGCCGGATTGGACATTGTTGTAACATGCAAGCGATCGATCAGTTGAATGTGGCTACTTGAACGCACACTGTATTCCTAATCAATAATATTAATCGGCGTTCCCCGCCGCCCCCATTTCATCCATAGATGCTCTGTAATAGTCCGGATGCTAAGCAGTTTGTTTTATTTCATTTGTATATATACAACAGAAATGGCGTTTGATATAACGTGACTAGCCTTTAGCCTCATATCTAGCTTCCCAGAAAAAAGACGAGACGAAAACTGCGATAAAGCTTATATTCACGACGCTATAAAATGACAACCAACCGATGGATTTTTTTTCTTTAAGCCATTATGAAGGCACAGTTTATGCACTCAAGTGACAATGAGAATGGACAGATAGCAATACTATAAAGTATATATATAGCTGTTAGAAAGTACATTGGTTTGTTGACAAACCCTGGTCGTCCAGAACCATATTACACTGCAAACCGTGGTCGCCAATGTGTTAACACTATGATCGCCGGGGACGAGTTAAGACGTCATTCCTAGCCATGCTCATTCTGCCGAAGACGCCGTAACTCGTCTTTGATGTCAATATTTCAAAAATCTGTGACCGAAATCATATTTCCCCTCCGGAGCCCTGAGACACACTGCAAAGCTCCACTCAACTCTCTAGCGGTTCAAGAGCGCCATCTGGTGGCCGATCGGCAGATCGCCAACCGGAAATGAGCCTTTGAACCGGTAGTGCTCATCCATATGTGGTCCGGGAACTCGCTATCGTTAGAGAGACTCCGTCTTGATACAGTGAACATCGATCGGTGCAAATAACTCGAAAAAACAACATGATTTGGACGTATACTATTATACAACCTGGAAATGGATCGGGCATTTCTCCATCCCATAATAGAAAAAATTCTGTTCCACGCTCATCTGCCAGCGGCGCGAGGAAGCCACGGTAAGATTCAGCGTTATATTCTAACGTGTTCCATATAAACTGCTATGATGAACATATGACCCACTCTGGATGAATCATCTAACGCTGCCCACGGAATTATAAACGATCCCCCGCCCATCCGGTCATCATCAGATGACATGTAGTAACTTCTAGAACCACGTCCAGTTGACATTTTTTATCTCGCACAGATTCCTACCAAACTGTATTTGATCATCAATATAATGCATTTAGGGCTATAAATCACGTTCTGAAGAAAGCTGCAGAAAACGATAAAAACATACTTATACTTTAGACCATATTTTAGTATGAATATGTGAATGAAAAAGTTTAACGTTGCTACACCCTGAACAATACATATAGGACATTGAATGAGCCATAATAATGGCAATTTAGCAATAGAATTTAAAAAGTTATAGCCCTGCAAAGAAGGGGAACTTCTCCATAGACAAATAGAGATGGCGAGGGATGGTAAATTATGAATTTAACCCATGGCGATCAAAGTGTTAATAAAGTTTTCAATCAATGTTTGGCTCGTCTTCTGCCAGCTTGTACAGACAGGAGCTTGACCTCGTTGACCTATGTGGAACTCTCATACCCCATCTTAAAAAACAAAATGGGTCTGTTTTACTCAAATGTTTACAGACTTTACCAATGTAAACAAATGATCTTCAGTTTCCACATCAATGTAAATGTGCCAGGATTTGTGAGTGATACACTCTTGAGTGCATAGTAGTATAGACATTATTAGCATAGTAGGTAGTAGTATAGACACGTCAGATTACTTAGTAGTAAAGTGGATAATAGTAAAAGACGGTATTAAGGTTAGTAGTTTCATATATTAATTGAAGTTAGTTTGGCTCGTCAGCTTGGCTACCTGTGTGTGTGTCTAATAATAAGTATACTATAATAATCTCAGCACTGTATCTGTAGCACTGTATCTCTCTCAACCAGGGATAAGATAAAATAAAAGTCCATTTCTACAGAGTGTATGAATACAGGGTCCATGTGTCTTGTGTGTGTGTCTAATAACAACAAGTATACTATAATAATCTCAGCACTGTATCTGTAGCACTGTATCTCTCTCAACCAGGGCTAAGATCAAATAAAAGTCAATTTCTACAGAGTGTATGAATACAGGGTCCATGTGTCTTGTGTGTGTGTCTAATAACAACAAGTATACTATAATAATCACAGCACTGTATCTGTAGCACTGTATCTCTCTCAACCAGGGCTAAGATCAAATAAAAGTCAATTTCTACAGAGTGTATGAATACAGGGTCCATGTGTCTTGTGTGTGTGTCTAATAACAACAAGTATACTATAATAATCACAGCACTGTATCTGTAGCACTGTATCTCTCTCAACCAGGGCTAAGATCAAATAAAAGTCCATTTCTACAGAGTGTATGAATGCAGGGTCCATGTGTCTTGTGTGTGTGTGTCTAATAACAACAAGTATACTGGTGAGAGCACTAACTATAATCATAGTTATATAGTGATGAGCACTAGCGGACTGGCCATCGGGAGCACCGGGAGTTTTCCCGGTGGCCTGGCAGACTGGCATGGCCTGGCTGCCCTGGCAGACTGGCAAATGCTTTTTAAATTTTTTTTATTTGTTTGTGCCCGCTGTCAGGCCACTGAACTCCGAAGCAGGCCATGTTGGTATACATGTTTCTATTTGCGCATATATAAGTTCAGGCAAGCAGGCAGGAATGCGTGATTTTATTTCGTAGCCGCAGTTTGTGAAGACGCTCTCTGATTGGTTTAGCTCCGAAGGGCTCTTCCGCCTTGTACATAATATTCGAAGTAACTGCCGAAACCGACAGTTTCCAAAAGACCTCCTAGTTACACATACAGTCCTCATATCCCTCCTAGTTACACACAGTCCTTTTTTTATCAAATCTTTTTATTGTTTTTTCTTTTTTTTTCATAACAAGACAACACACAATAAAGTAATAACAATAATAAACAACAATAATAGACAGGACTTCACATGACAACAGCAGCAACAACAACAACAACAACAACAACAAATTAAATAACAAGAATAATAATAAAAACAAAGTATAAAATAAAATAAATTGCCACAAAATATACTAGTAAAGGAATAGGAAAAATAAAACATTTACTATATAATGAGCTTCCTGAGCCCCCTCCATCTCCAGACCCAGCAGCCGCGAACCCCAACCCCGGAGGACCCGGAGTCCGGCTGCAGACTGCATCCCAATCAAAATCTACATCCAACTCCGGGATATCCTTTCTCCAAATCGTATCCAGGGGGAGGTCCTTATACGAGGACGTAAGTAAATGGCGATAAAAGTCAGAAACAAAGCCTCTCGATGTGTCTTTGTCATAAAATAATTTGTGAAAACGGTGACGTTCTAGTGGAACATCCCATGGAACGCCATGAGCCCTCAGAGCTGCTCTTATTTGTAAATAAAAGAAAAAGGAGGTTCCGGGGAGATCGTATCCATTGGATAGATCTCGGAAAGAACGGCGACCAGAGTTATCGAAGATATCCCCCAATGTGTGGATGCCTTTATTTTCCCATCTAGGGTACCTAAGGAGTAAATTGTTATTAAATAGAGGGGAATACATGTGCCATTTATGGCGGTTAGTACACGCTTTCTGGGTGTCATGCCAGGTCTGGATCACATGTGTGATAAGAGGGCCAAATCGTAATTTGCATTGCTTAATTGAAATGTTGGTATACACAATATCTTGAAGTCTATGTGGGGACACCATCTTCTCCTCGCCAAGACACAGCTGCTTGAGCGTCAATCCAAGCAGTCCCGGCGCCATGGGCGGGCATTAGGGGGCCGGGCCCGCCCACTGAGTCAGCTGTGCCCACCCTGGCAAAAAAAAGAAAAAAAAATATTTTTTTTAAAATCAAAGTCAACTATCCAAATCCTTAGTCGGGGACAGCCCTAGTGGGCACTGATGTCAACAACAACAACAACACTACTGAAGCTAGCACGGCACTCTGTGAGAATTCGTTTTCTATCCTCAAGAACATCTTTACAGAACATCGCCTTAGTATGCTTCATCGACGCAACTAAGGCCAATTTAATTCAGTTGGCATTTGAGAAGGACTTAACAAAAAAGTTCAGGAATGTGGAGGGGCAGTGTTTTAAGAAGATTTCACTCTGTCCCCAAACGCCGCTTGCCGCTCTACTTATGATGGTGAGTAGCCTGTAGAGGAATTTTGTTTGCTTTTTTATGCCAATATTTTTGTCAGTTCAGTTCAGTTGGTCAGTGAATTCAGAAGTGTTGAATAAATGGAGACTTTTCAAAGATATAGAATAGAATAGAATAGAAATGTATTATCCTGAGGGAAATTTGACACTGCAAATCACTCAACATTAAACATTTAGACAGAACAAGTCACAAATAAGAATAACAAAACAAATGGCCTAATAATAGAATAAAATTAAATAGAATAAAAATAGAATAAAAGATACAGTAAATAAATACAGTAAAAATATACTGAAGTCTACATTAGGTGTAATAATGCACAGTGCTGTTTAAAAAGTAAGAGTCCAGGAAGATGGTAATTGTCACTCTGTGCTCAGTGATGCAGTGAGGCACAGTGATGCATTGTATAGTCTGATAGCTGTCGGAATGAAGGACTTCCTGTGCTGTTCAGTGCAGCCACGTCTGTGTATAGTGGGTGGGAGGGGTTTTCCCTGATGGCCTGGAGCTTAGCAAGGTTCCTCCTCTCCGCCACCCTCGCTAGAGTCCAGCTCCACCCCAACCACGCTACTGGCCTTCTTGACCATCTTATCCAGCCTGTTTGTGTCCCCTGCTCTCAGTCCGCTGCCCCAGCAGGTCTGTTATATATATCCGTTCAGTCTGTTTTTGTATAAGTGAAAGTTCTTAAGATAGAGATAAATTAGATTTTTCAATTGCCTCTCTGCTGTTTAGTTCAGCACCGTGGGCAGCGCCAAGCAAGCCACAGCGCCGCTGTCCCAGCTGAAACGTATAAAAGGGAACCTGTGTGGAAAAACCATTGTGCCCCCCAGAGAACATTTTATGCCCCCCCACTAATTTGTTTCTGCAGCCTGGTCTGAATCCAAGTGATCAGAGGTCTCAGAGAGAAAGCTTGAAAATAATATTAAAAGTCTGGAAATGCTAAGCCTCCATCGAGTTTACTTCTTTGGGCAGTTGATCTCTTCAAGCGCGGGTGTTTATTGTTCCAAACGAATTGATATGAGTCAGAGTGCAATTTCTGCCAGTAACCAACAGGAGGAGGCAACAGGAGCATTGAGCTGAGAAAATTAATTCTGGGAAAAATATTTATTTTAATTATTGATGCACGGGCCTGTAATGAATTTTTTTTTATTTGGACCATCTGTTGAAGTCATTCGTAATCCTGTCACCCAAGCTGGAGTAATTATACCTTACCGTCTGGCTAATAGTGGGGAGACATTTAAAGTGCTCCACCATAAGTATGTTTGCAGGTAGGATGGTAGCCTTCAAGGGCTCATTAACCCTTTCTCCGCCGATGACGTGTTAAGACGTCATTCCTCGCCATGCTTAATCTGCCAATGACGTTTTACAGCGTCTTTGAGATCAATATTTCAAAAATCTGTCATGGTATTCATATTTCACCGACGGATCCTTGACGGGTGCTGTGGATCTCCACTCCTCTCCAACGGTTCAATATCGCAACCTGGTGGCCAAACCGGAAGTGGGGCCAGAAGTGCTTGGTGTCCCCCCTATTCCGTCCGCCACTCGCTATCGCTCCCGGGGCTCCATCTCGACACACTGGATAATCGATCGGTTGCCATAACTCAATAAACAACGTTATTTGGACGTATATAGTATTATACAACCCGGAAATGGTTAATCTAGATCAACATCCCATAATAGCGATCTTTTTGCTCCACGCTGATCACCCAACGGTAAGAGGAAGCTGCGGTGAGTTTCAGCGTTTTTTATTATTATTATCCATACAAACTGCTATGATCAATATATCACCCATACTACATGATTCATTTAACGTCGGTCATTGCATTATAAACGACCCCCCCCCCCCCCCCTCTGGTCACCAGCAGATGATGAGTCATGACGTTTAGGACCTTGTACAATTGAAATTTTTAATCTGTTGTCAATCGCTTGCAAACTGCATTTGATGATGTAATATATTGCATAAATGGCTATAACTCACGTTCTATGAATTACTGCAGAAAACGATGAAAACATATTTATACTCTGGACGGTATTTTAGTATGAATGTGTGAATGAAAAAGTAAAACGTTCCTACACCCTGAACAATAGCTAATCGATGTTGAATGGGCCATAGTAATGTCAATTTAGCAATACAATTTAAAAAGTTATAGCCCTGCAAAGTAGGTGAACATATCCATAGACAAATAGAGCTGGCAGAGGATGGTTTAGGATGGATATAAGCGTGGCAGAGAAAGGGTTAAGTGGAAGAAAAGCAGATTTTGGCCAGTTGAACACATTAACACTATGACGACCGGCGGGGCCCGGCGATTTAGGCCTCAGAGGACAGCAGAAAGTAAACAAACCGATGTACTTTCTAAGAGCTTTATATATCATTTATAGTATTGCTATCTGTCCATTCTCATTGTCACTTGAGTGCATAAACCGTGCCTTCATAATGGCTTAAAGAAAATAAAAATCCATCGGTTGGTTGTCATTTTATAACGTTGTGAATATAAGGTTTATCGCACTTTTCCTCTCGTCTTTTTTCCCGGGAGCTAGATAATAGGCTAAACGTTGGCGCCGTTATATCAAACGCCATTTCTGCTGTATATATACGAATGAAATAAAACAAACTGCGTAGCATCCGGACTATTACAGAGCATCTATGGATGAAATGGGGGGCGGCGGGGAACGCCGATTACTATTATCCCATAGAATTCTGGGATCCTGTACCGAGCCCGCATTAAACTGCAGGAATTCAGTGAGCTTCAATTTAAATTGCAAGTTAAACTCCCCGTTTTTCAGCAGTGTACAGTTAAAGCGCCATCTAGGGGCACGGGACGTTATTTTACTGAGTGAAACCTTAAGTAGGATACCTTTGTGGTCTGAAAGTGCTATGGGCAATAAGTCGACATCAAAGCTATCAAAGAGCCATGGGGAAGAAAAAACATAATCAATCCTGGAAAAAGTCATATGTCTCGATGAGAAGAAGGAATAATCTCTCGCGGATGGGTTGATCGATCGCCAGATATCGATTACCCCTGTGTCCTTAGACCAGGCCTGTAGGGCTGTGGTAGCTTGCTTCTGATCAGAGGTTTCAGCGTGACTGGACCTATCAATCAATGCATCCCAAACTGTATTAAAATCAGCTCCTACTATTAATGTGTTAGGATCGAGGGTGACGATAAGGTGAGGAGAGCGCAATTGCAGAGAAGGATGAGGAAACTGAGACATAGACGAAGGGTGATACTTAAATGACGGGAGCTTTACTGAGACAAAACCAAAATACAAAACAGACAAAAGGCACTGACACAGAAACTAACAAACAGCGAGTGAAAACAAGAAAACGACAGGGATAGACAGGCATGGACTCACTTGACATCAAAGGAACAAGGGAACAACACAGGGAGAACACGGAGACAATGACACCACAATAACTCTACCAACCAACAACCAATATACTGTATACTGAGACCAATTAACAATCACCACAGCTGGGGAGAGACAGGCACAGAACAAAACAACAATCAACCATTAGACAATAAGCAATACACCACACAACACTAACCAGGGAAACCATTTCACACCAGGGTGGGGAAGTTAAACAATAACACACAGTGACATCCCATTAATTATCCCATTAATTAAAGTAAGCATGTGAGTTATCAAGGGTAGAATCAGTGTCTGAACCAACTGGCTCGTCTGGCTACAAGACGGAGGTAGAGGACCACTGTCAGGAGGTAGGGGACCAGTGTCAGGAGGTAGGGGACCAGGTAGGCGACCATTGTCAGGAGGGAGGGAATGTTCACTGTCGTTCTCATAACCGGACCAGCAGGAGCTGGCCCTGGGAACGTTACATTAATGAGTAATCAGGTAGTTTCAGCATTGCTGCAGTGAGTACAGCATAAAAGTTAGCGTCATACAAATTAGGGGCGTAAGCAGAAATCAGCGAAATTTTTCGGTTCGAACATTCTATTTTAGCAATAGTGATTCGACCATCTGCATCGGACCACACATCTATCAGTTTAATATTCAATTTCCGCTTCGCTATTATGGCTACCCCACGGGCCTTGGTGTCAAAAGAAGAATAACTTATGTTATGGTCAAATGTATTTGCCAGTCTTGCGTTATCCGTCAATAAAAGGTGTGTTTCACTCAGTAATGCAAGGTCCACTTCCTTTTTAGCCACGTTAGTACACTTGTGCGTTTATGCGGTATATTGAGACCCCCTGTATTCCAGATCAATATGTTCAAATTAGCTATAGTCTAAAAAGGCTGCAGTATGACTGAATGTAATTTGTTTGGAGTAGCACACCATAACAGATATATATCCATTTGTTAAGGTCCTATTAAGATCCGAGCGTGAGCGTGAAAACAAAAATAAAACAGAGCGAGTCGACTGGAAAGAAAAACAAAAAACCACACAATCCCCCATTCCCACCACCCTCCCCCCTTCAAAATACTTGTCCGGTATCGATCAAACATCAGTTGGTCAACCCTGACCGAGCACAGCAACCACAACAACAATAATATCTTAACACTTTGAGCGCCACGCCTGGTTTTCCGTTTTACCGCTTGAATGCCACCATCGGCGCCAATGTTAACGTTAATATCGCCTAATCTATGTTTTAAATTATGGCTATGTGTCTAATCTGCCCATCGCATTATCAAATACTATTTTCCAGTCAGTGCTGTGAAGGCAGATTGTTTTTTTATCGCGTCATTTCCGTTTCAGAGCAGTTAGAAACGCCCCCGTTTTGATATAAAAAACAGCTCATTCTGGAGCATTCTATGAAAATCGTCTTTTAGTGGAATATTCCACAACGTTGATATTCGTCGGCCTTTTTATGAATCGTTTTCAAATAAACGCTAGATGATCAATATTATACGTGCACGCAAGCACATTACGGCCACGCACTGATAATCGCTCCGTTGATTTCCTCACAGAGTTTTACAGTGAAACCGAAAGAAGACATTTCACAAAACAGCTTATAACTTCATCAAACTTACTCTGATTATCCTACCACTGATAACATAGAGTCCTTACCTGACATCAGATGGTATCCAACTGGTATATTCCAATTCCTGATCACCATTCGAAAAAATCGATACGTGTATGGATCCAAGGCGATACAGTAGAACTCCATGATCCGCGGGGCTCTGAGGCTCCAGAATGAACTCTGGTAACCCCGGCTGGATCAGTGAACTGGAAAATGTGGAGTACCGGATTTTTTCCCCCATTCATTTTCATTGAGTCCATTCCAAAATCACTTATGTCATCTGGGAGACGACAGGGGGCGCTTTTTTCCACAGTGATCGCCGGCGCCCCTCGGCTATACTCGGGTAGGCTCGGGTGATGCAATAATTTTTCAGATCGCAAAAAAAAAAAAAAATCAGAGAAATCTCGTGAGTGGCACGCAACCACCTATAAAAAAACCGAGAAATCTCGTGAGTGGCACTCAAAGTGTTAACCATACTAATAACTTGTAAGGTATATTGTAACAAATTAGAAAAGAAGAACCCACTTCACTCAACTGAGAGAAGAAATCTATGCAACGTTCAATGTGCAGTTTAAAGTGCAGACGATAACAACAGGTGCATTAAAACACAATTAGTCTGAGATGAACTAGAGAAAAGGGCAACATGCGTACCCGCCATTGAGAAAACCCAGTGGATACAAACCTTGAGCATTATCATTCATCCGGAGCAACAAAGTCATAGTAGACACGTGGCAGCGGTAATGTTAGCTAGGAGAGCTGGACAACCAGCAAGCCTTTAGCTTAGCTCAATCAGGCTCAAGGCCTGTCATCCTGATTCACGTAGGTAGCTCCGCCAAGAGAGGACCATCCCCCTCAACCGGCTGATACATTAGAACATAGTTCGTTTGAGTGAAACCTGTGGAGCACAGTACGTCCAAGTGCAAACTTGAAAAAAGATATTATGCATAACAGTCAATGCGAAGTTCAGTGCAAAGCACAATGGTCAGACAATAAAAAGGCAAATGCGTTAAAAAGCACAAGTCGTCTGAATTATACTTGAAAATAGTCAGTGTGCAATTGGAGCAAAAGAGACATAGTAGACACGTGGCGACAGTAATGTTAGCTAGGAGAGCTGGTCAGCCGGCATGCCTTAATAATAATATAATAATAATTGTTAGACTAGAAGTCTTTATTTGTCATGCAGTTTAACACACACACACGAGATGGGCGACCCACAGGAACACACACATGCACTGAGTCACTGATGAAATGTCTCTCTGCACTTTTCCCATCCCGTTGTCCTTCCCCCCATGGGCAGCCGGGAGCAGATAGGGCGTCAACGTGAGCCGCGCCCCGGGGACCAATCCAAGTTCAAGTTTCTTTAATAGTTGTCATACAGAAGTACAGAATACTTTTATACAAAATGCTTCTTACTGTTGCGCTCCAGAGACTGTGCAAGACAAGATAAGTATGAAATAAAATAACATAGTAAAACTAGAAGTAAAAAAAAAAAAAAATGAGGTCAGTGTTCAGTTTAGACATATGTACAATGTTCGATGCAGAATAGACGTAGTTACCATACAATATACAATACTGTGCAGTGTACTAATATACAATACTATATAGTGCAAGGCAGAAATGGAGAAATGGGACGAGGTGCAATTTAGGTACAATTCACAGTAGGTGTACGAGTTGTAGTGCAAATCCTTTATCAATAAATATAAAGTGTAAGTGTGTTTGTGTGATCTAAAGTGTGGAGAGTGGGTGCTGCAGTGTGTTGTTTGTTTGAGTGAGTGTGTGCGTGTGGGTGTGTGTGCTGTGTGCATTTGATGGTTGTTGCATAGTGATTATTGTTCGTTTAGCAGCCTGTGCCAAGTGCTCCTGTCCGTCTTCGTCAAGGACGCCACAGCGTTAGCGATCTGTTGTGCATGTTTTTCCATTGGGTTTATCTTATCGGGGGGAAACCCTTGCGAGCACAGGGAGAACATGCAAACCACACAGAAAGGCCTGGTCATCCCGAGCCCCAAGATGGCGATTTAACACAATGCTGCTTAATAACAAGGAATTCATTACACAAATCAAAGAAGCTCTTACGGTATTCCTACGGATGAATGCGAATTCGGTGCAGGACCCCAGAATATTATGGATGTCGGCAAAGGGAATGATCAAGGATTTCACTGATAGCTTTTCCTCCCAAATACGCAAGAATCGATGCTCAAAACTGGCTGAACTGGAAACGCTTTACTCAACGTTATTTAATTCTTTACAATACAACAACTCGGTTCAACTGGAAAATCAAGTCAATATACTAAAAAAAGAGATTAACGCCATATACAGACAACAATCTGAAATGTAAATACGTAGCACAAGACAACAGCAGTACTCCCAAGGTTCCAAACCAAGTCACCTATTAGCTATGCGATTAAGAGTCAACGCAAAATTTGCAGATATAACTACCATTAGAGCACAACAAGGACTTGTTACAGAACCCAAAGAAATAAACACGACATTCAAAGAATTCTACTCCAACTTATACAAATCAGAAACGACCTTCGATCAAAACAAAATGGACACATATCTTAATCAAATTAACCTCCCTAAACTTTCAGAGGATCACGCTAAACAGTTAGAAACACCGATCACACTAGATGAACTTAGGGAGGCCATATCTGAAATGCAAAGTGGTAGGGCTCCTGGAAGAGACGGTATCCCACCAGAAATGTACCTCTCTTGTTGGGACATAATTGGACCCTTATTACTAAATATGATTTTATACTCAGTCAAGGAGGGGAACTTCCATAAGAATGACAATATTGCACTCATAACAGTTCTCCTTTAAAAAGACAAAGACCCCACCGAGTGCGGTAGTTATAGACCTTTAAGCCTCCTCGGAACCAATATCAAACTGTACTCTAAGGTATTAGCCATCAGACTACAAAAGCATATGACGTCTTTAATTCATCCGGACCAAACTGGCTTCATAAGAGGCCACTTGATCACTGATAACATAAGACGATTACTACACGTACTAGATGCTAACAAGGAAGACAACACACCTAAGGCGATGCTGTCCCTGGATGCAATGAAAGCTTTTGACAGGTTGGAATGGTCGTATCTATGGGCAGTATTAGAAAGGATGGGGTTAGGAAAAGGATTCATTGATATGATTAAAGTATTATACAAAGACCCATCGGCCATGATTACAACAGGTACAATCACCTCCGAAATCTTTCCAGTATCACGCTCTTCCAGACAGGGTTGCCCTCTTAGTCCCAGACTATTCGATCTATCATTAGAGCCTTTAGCACAATATATAAGACAATCCCAATCCATAGGACCAATCGTAATCAAGGGCACACAACACAAAATTAGTTTATATGTGGACGACGTAATACTGTTCATGCAAAACCCCAACACCGCATTGCCTCATCTTCTCAAGTTGATTGAGGACTTTGGAGATTTATCGGGATTTAGGATAAATTGGCCGAAGTCGGCCTTCCTCCCACTTAACGCCCCTGCAAAAAGAAATATAACCCTCCCAGAAGTGATACCGATGGTAAAACACTTTAGATGTTTGGGAGTTGAAATATTCCCTACCATAAGCCAAACGGTGAAGCACAATTACATAAAAATCCAAAACAAAATCAAATACGACCTAGTCAGGTGGTCAAAACTTAACAACTCAGTACAAGCACGGATATCAATAGTTAAGATGGACGTCCTACCTAGAATCAACTTCTTCAGCTCAATGCTACCGTTACCCCCTCCAAAGGGTTACTGGAAAGAATTACACTCCTCCACATACAAATTTATTTGGAATAACAAACCACCACTAGAGCTGCCGCGATAACCGCATTACCGCGGTATCGCTGTTGCATCACGCTCACCGCAGAGTTAGGCTGAATACCGCGTCACCGCTGTTTTTTATCATAATAATAAAGTTGGCTTGCGGCTTGCGGCTCTGCAGATATACCCTACTCGGTTCCAAGCGACCCTATTGGTCCAGCCTGGCTCTGCGGCTCTGCAGATACCCCCTACTCGACGCCTCTGAACGAAAACAGAACGCCGCCATCTTTACTGCCTCGCTAAGGATGCATTTCATTCAGGATTTGTTTGCGACAGAACCAAGTGCAATAAACAAAAAAGAATGGATTCACTGTGTCTTCTGCCTTATTTATTGATGAAACAAAACCGACATCAACCCAATTTACCACCGAGCGGAGAGTTTAGTGTCACAACAAGATCGCTGATGTGTTAAGTTTGTTGTTGTTATCCGATATACACGAGAGGTAACGTTAAACCTGGGTTTGCTTGGTAGAATACACAATGAGAGGTAACGTTAGCTTTGGCAGAATAGACGCAACGAGAGTCTGGTTAATGTTGTTATTGATTGATTGATTGAAACTGTGTTAAACTCTGGCTTGCTGCAAGCCCTCGGACATCTATGCCCACGGAGCTTTCAGTGTACACAAGCGAGCGGCGGCGGCCCCGCCTGCATCCCCATTCCCCAAACGGAGTAGTACCTGGCTGCAGTGGAAAAGGAACGAAGTACCAGGTGCCTAAAGCGGGTCGAGTCGAGTAGGTAATATGCAGTGGAAAAGCGCCATTAGACTAGAGGCAGGCTATAAGAGTAGACTACTAAAAAAAAAAAAAAATGCATTCAAACTTTTTTTTTTTTTTTTGTGCGCACTGTGCGGTAATTACCGCGGCGGTAGGAAATATTGCGCAAATTCGTGCGGTAAGGAAAATATCAATACCGCGGCAGCTCTAACCACCACGCATAAAAAGATCCACCGCACAGAGAAACAAAGCAATGAATGAATGAATGAAAACTTTATTTAACAGATTGCAGAATGGGTACAATACAGTACGGCTCAATACATACAATTGTTAAGGGGATGCAGACCTGAGAAAGACATTTGTCTTGTTTCCATCAGGGTCCCCCATTTTCAATTCATATAGACATTTATGACATACACAACATACATGACATTTATGGCATAGGGACATAAACGGTATTCAAATATACAGTACTGTTACCCCTAGATCCTGACAGAGTATATACATATGATGGGGAGGGGACTGTACATTAGGAGGGGGTGGGTGGGTGGGAGAGAAATATACATACGGCGGGGAGGGAATATATACATGCGGTGGGGAGGAGACTGTCTATTAGGAGGTGGTGGGGGTTTTGGGCATTTACGGTGGCCAGTTTCGAATTGCAGCCTCCCGTAGGTGCTCTTTAAGAGCGGTTTTGAATGTGGGTAGTGATTCACATTCCTTTACAGCTTTGGGTAGGGCGTTCCACATTGTTGTGGCATAATTGCGAAACGTGTTTAGTCCCTTGTTTGAGCCGAATCTGGGTTTTACATGATTTGTTGAGCTTCCTCTGGTGTAGTGGTTGTGGTATTCACTGACCTTTGGGAAGTATTTTGACATGTACATGGGTACCCCGGTCGTATAGTGTATCTTGTAGACCAGGCCCATTGCAAGTTGCTGTACTCTGTCGTCTACTCTAAGCCATCCTAGGTTGTCAAAGTGGGCAGGGGTGAGGTGGGTTCTGGGGTTCAGGTCAAGTAGTAGTCTGACCAGTTTGTTTTGTGATGTTTGTAATTTTGTTTTAAGCGCCTTTGAGGTGCTTTGGTACCATGAGGTGCACGCATAGTCGTAGTACCCTTGAATGAGTGCTCCTGCCAGAGTCTTCAGGGTATTCTTGTTTACCAGAGAGGAGATCCGGTACAAGAATCTAGTTCGTTGGTTGACTTTTTTTATTACATTGGATGCCATCTTGTCACAGGAAAGATTTGCCTCTAGGATGGAACCCAGGTAGGTAATTTCGTCTTTCCTTGTGACAATATTGTCACCCACTGTAACTGAGAAGCCGTCGGTCTTGCTGAGTTTGTTATTTGAACCGAAGAGAATGGACTCTGTTTTGCCCATGTGTAATGATAGTTTGTTATCAGCGAGCCATATGCAGATTTTGCCTAGTTCTGTGCTGAGGGTTTTTTCAACCTGCAACTTGTTCTTGTCAGAGACCAGCAGGGCTGAGTCGTCCGCAAACAGGAACAGGTTGCAGTCACAGGCTGACGACATGTCATTTGCATAAATTAGGAAGAGTAGCGGTCCTAGTATGCTTCCTTGTGGAACACCACAGCTCACTGTGAGGGGGGGGATAGAGTACCGTTTACCTCTACCATCTGTTCTCTCCCCTCCAGGTAGGATTGCATCCAGCTCACTGATAAGCTATCAAAACCAATTGCTTTTAGCTTGTCCATCAGAATGGAGTGATTGACAGTGTCGAAAGCCTTTTGTAGGTCCAGCATGACCATGCCGCAGTATTTGCCCGCGTCCACCTCTTGTTTGATGTGGTCGTTCAAATAGAGGAGGCATGTGTCAGTGGAGTGGGACGTTCTGAAGCCAGATTGGAATTCGTAGATTAGATTTTTTTCCGCCAGGTACTTTTCGACCTGTTCGTAGACTATTTTCTCCATGACTTTCGAGATGGAGGTAAGAATAGAAACAGGGCGGTAGTTGCCTGGGTCTAATTTGCTGCCCTTTTTGTGCAGAGGGGTCACTCTCGCAATTTTGAATTCCTTGGGGACGTGTCCCTGTTTTATAGAGAGGTTTATTATGTGTGTGATGACTGGGGTGATGGCGGCTGCTGCGTCTCTGAGGAATTTGGAGGGGATGTTGTCATGGCCAGTGGCCTTGTTAGGTTGGAGGGCGCTCAATTTTTTGAGTACCTCATCAGTTGTTACCATTTCAAGTTTGAAGTCATCTTTGTGGACCCCTAGGTTTTTGTAGTATTCTACTATGTGTTCTACCCCATAATGCCCTGAGTGGGAGGGTAGTTTGTTTACCAGTGTTGTGGCTATGTTTGTGAAGAAGATGTTTAAGTAATTGGCTACATCCAGTTTGTCTGTGATGAGCGTGTTGTCCGTCTTTATGTTTATGTTTGAGAATCTGGTTTTAAGTTTTTTACTGCAGCCTAGTTGATTATTGAGTAATTTCCAAAGTTCGCAGGGTTTGTTTTTGTTTTCCTCAGTTTTGTCGTTGATGAAATTTCTTTTTGCGGTTCTGATCATGGTGTTTACGTCATTTCTTAGTCTGTTTCTTTGAATTTTTTGTTCAACCACGTGGGCTTGGAGTTCACTGTTTGAGCTTTTGGAAAGCTTTGTCTGACTTTTATGAAGTTCAGAGCATTTTTTGTCTCTGGTTTTCATAGCGGCCAGTATTTCAGTGTGCATCCATGGCTCAGCACGATTTTTAACCCTGGGGGTTCTTATGGGTGCCCTGTTGTTGAGTATTGCTGTGAATTTGGTTTTGAATCCAAGCCATGTTTCTTCAACCTGTGTACCACTGAGTTCATCTGACCAGTCCAAGCTCCCCAGTTCTAGGTTAAAGGCCTCTCTAGAGTAAGTTTTGAGGTCTCTAGATGTGACTGTTTTGTGACAGCCGGCCTTCTGTTTTAGCTTTTTGCGGGTACAGAAAATCATATAATGATCACTTAACCCACATGCTATCACCCCTTTATTGGAGATCATGGACTTGTCAGAGGTCAAAATGAGGTCAATGGTGGTTTGTGTCGAATCACATACTCTTGTGGGTTGGGTGATTAGCTGGCTGAAACCGTGCAGATCAGAAAATCTACTGAAGGCCTTGAAGACGCAGATGGTGGTATGGCATTTCCAGATTTCCACCACTATTTTAAGGCGTACACCTTAAGACCACTGACAACATGGTTTGATCCCCAAGCATCAGTATCCTGGAGAAATTTTGAAGAAAATATAGTAGCTCCACATAGGCTGAAGGACATAGTATACACCAAATTATCAATTAAGCAATGCGAACGGAAATTTGGCCCCATAATCACTCATGCGATCCGGATATGGCGTGAAACACAAAAAAAATACTCTATCCCACATAAATGGCATAATCATACTCCCTTATTCAATAACAATGCACTCTTGATTGGAAAACAACCTATAAGATTCCCTAGATGGGAAAAGCAAGGCATACACACATTAGGAGACGTTTTCAACAAACAAGTCCACATATTATTTTTACGCACAGTTATTGGCATGTTTGAAGGCTCACGGTGTTCCATTAAGGATACCAATTGTACACCACAGATACCACAAATTCTTCTATGAAAGAGAGACATCGAGAGGTTTTGTTTCAGATTTTTATCATCAATTACTAACGGCCTCGTATGAAACCCTCCATCTAGACTCAGTCTGGAGGAGGGATATACCAGACCTGGAGATAGACTTTGACTGGCAAGAAGCCTGGGCAAATGTACGACTTGCATCAAGGAACCCGGACCATCAACAAATCAATCTTAACTATATTCACAGGACATACTTAACTCCTATAAGACTGAACAAAATGGGTCTTAAACAAGACTCCAAATGATCCTTATGTACAAATGGGGACGAAGGGACATTTATGCACATGTACTGGGACTGCCCACCAGTTAAGATATTTTGGAAAGAAGTGATCCCAGCAATTATCAAATCTCTTAACTCTGGATATACCTGTACACCCCTCTGTATTACTGCTGAATGATGTCTTTGAGTATGCAGTACCTCCACAGCTAAAGAGATTGGTTTTATCCGGTATCACAGTGGCTAAAAAGCTGATAGCATCACGATGGTTTCAACCGGAAAAAATGTGCCGGAAGGTCTGGATTCTTACATATCTCGATGTGATTTATCAAGAAATATCTACAGCAAGAATTTTGGGTCTCAATGAATCCAAAATGGCAATGTGGTTAGAAGTGGTGGAGAGAATAAAAGCTAGCATATAATGGTAGTGTCTGGTTAGGAACAAGTTATAATGGTTGGATTATCCAATGGGGGGTCCGGGAGGGGGGGGTACGAGCTGGAGCATATGTGTGTTTGTATATCCTATCGTGTGTTGTCATGTTTGTTTATGTGTTTGTTAAAAAATAATAAAAAAAATAAAATACAAAAAAAAAAAAAGGGCCTGGGAGATACCCCACCTGAGTACCTGGCATCATGGAAACCTGGTCCCCAAGCGGGAATCGAACCCTGGACCTTCTTGCTGTGAGGCGACAGTGTTAACCACTACACCACCGTGCCGCTTAGCTTAGCTTAATCAGGCTAAGGCCTGTTAACCTGATTCACGTAGATAGCTCCGCCAAAAGAGGGCCATCCCTCTCGACCGATACGTTAGCACATAGTTCGTTTGAGTGAAACCTATGAAGCACAGTTCGTCCAAATGCAAACTCGAAAGTGTTACCGTTCTGTTGGACCGAAAGGCCGTGGTAGGCGAGTGGAACGTTAGAGTTAGCTGAAAGAGCCAGATAGTTAGCATAGCTTGCGCTTAGCAAACCAAGGCTCCGAGGCCTGTCACTCCCCAGTGCCCGTCGCCTGCCCCGCCGGGGCCGGCTCACCATCCTCGGACGGGGGGGACGTCATGTCGCGTCGGAGGAACCTCTTCGCCTTGGACGCCGATGTGAATAGGTGGTTGCAGGAGACAGCTCCGCGGCCCTCCTTGATCTTAAGAGTCGCAGGGTATATTAGGTAGACTTCTATGCCCTTCTCCCGAGCAATTCCCATAGCCTTAGAGAAGGCCCTGCGACGTCTGGCGGTATGGTCGCTGAAGTCCGCGGCGAATCTGAGGGTATAATTACCCACTTTTGGAGGATGTTTTCTGGCTTCTCTGAGAATAGCCTGACGTGTAGGGAACCGCAGGCAGCAAAAGATAAAATCAGGTGGACGTTCGCCATTCTCCGGGGGGCCGTTCCTAAATATTCGATGTGCCCGCTCAATCTCCGGTTTAGGGACGGTCGGAAACCATTGTGGAATCATCTTTTCGAGATAAAGAATCGGCGCATCGTCTTCAATGTCCTCGGGCAAGCAGTAAATTCTAACGTTGATCCTTCTATTCCGGTCCTCTAGGTCAACAATCTTATTTTCGTAAAAAAGGAATTTATCTTCAATCTCCGAGATCTCTGTGGAGTTAGTTTTAGTTATGACCGCCACCTCTGCTATCCTTTCTTCCACTCTAGAGAGCCGCGTGGTCACGCTAGCTACCTCCTCCTGCAGTGAGTCCAGTCTGTTGGTTAGCTGAAGCATGCTAGCCTCGAGCTCACCACGGAACAAAGACCTGATACATTCAACGTCCACCTCATTTAATGTCCCCTTCTTGTTCGATATTTGTTTTGTCATCTCTGTGATGTATTATGTGAAAGTATCTTGTGAAATTAACGTTGTAATTAATATATAAGTGAAGTGGTCGCGGAGCTCGGAAAAACTACGCCGCCATCCGATCTGAACGTAAACTGGAAATCCCAGTTACACACAGTCCTCATATCCCTCCTAGTTACACACAGCACTGTATCTCTCTCAACCAAAGCTCTACTAGTAGTCAACTTCACCAGCTGATAGATAA